>NC_057359.1:1570833-1941666 GCF_016509475.1 Prionailurus bengalensis
ACACAGTGGCAGCTACTAAGTGACTTAAACCGGTTGGTCTGCAAGAAGCCTGGGGACAGGTGGTGGGAAGCAGCCGGCAGGGCCACCCCCGGCCCCAAGAGCAGGTTCCGGCCTCCTTCCTCTCCCTCTACGGGGGTGTCTGCCCCCGTCACCTCTCTCCCTGCAGCTGCACTGGCCAGTCCCTCCAGATTCTCGGGTACCGTGGTAATGAGCTGGTCTGTGCTGCCTCCTTGGCGGGAACTGTTCTAAGCACTTGGCACCCTTTCCATTCCCTCCTCATGACCCCACGCACGTGCCATCGTTACCCTGCTTACTGATGGGGGGACCGAGGCACCCCCAGTCACGCCCCCAGCACCCCCCCCCCCAAGAGCCCTGGCCTGGGAAGCCGAGCAAACACACAGTGCAGGTTTCTCACTCTTTCCTCCTTGGAAGGCGAGGGCTAATTACCCTTCACGCTTTCTCCTCTGTAATTGTCTCAAGACAGGAGTTTAGTGGCCAAATGTGAGTAGAAACAGCCTCAGGGAGAAAAGCCAAAAGCACATGCTCTGGGAGCTAAACTAAGGACTTTAGGGGCACGGCCAGGAGCCCATCCCACAGAGGGGGAAACCGAGGCCCGCGGACAGGGGACCAGGCCCCGCTCAGCTGCAGGGGCCGCGCGGGGCAGCTGGTTGGGCAGCGCAGCGATCCATGTCGCGCATGGCAGGTCGCTCGCGAAGGCCCCCAAAGACAACGCACGTTTCCTTGAAGCTAATTGCTTTAGTTTGAGGTAATATTGGTCACAGAAACACCAGCAGTAACCTTTGGTCTTGGCAAATTCTCCCCTCAATCACGGAACGTAAACAGCGATAAACGAGGGCTTTTTAAGGCTTTCTTCATAATGCGTAGCACATGCATTTGTTACTCAATCTGCCTGCGCTCAGCCCGAAACCTGAGCGCCAACAGGAGGGGAGCCGCAGCCCAGCGGGGTCAGGGCTCCCGGGAGACAGCCCAGCCCAGCCTGCCTCCTGCCTCCCCCCTCCCCGCCCCCATCCTCCTCCCTGCTCTCCACCCCCTGCCTCCCCTCCTCCTCCCTCCTCCTGCTCCCTCCTCCCTCCTCTTCCCTCCTCCTGCTTCCTCCTCCCTCTTCCTCCCTCCTCCTCCCACTCCCTCTTCCCCTCCTCCTCCTTCCCTCCTCTCCCTTCCCCCTCCTCTCTCTCCCTCCTCCCCCCTCCTCCCCCCTCCTCCCCTGGTCCCCTCTTCCTCCCTCCTCCCCTCATCCTCCCTCCTCCTCCTCTCCTCCTCTCCCTTCTCCCTCCTCTCTCTCCCTTTCTCCTCCTCCCTCTCCTTTCCCCCTCCTCCCCTTCTCCCTCCTCTCCTCCTCCTCTTCTTTCCTTCTCCCTCCTCCTCCCTCCCCTCCTCCCCTCCTCCCCCCACTCCTCTCCATTCCTTCTCCTAGGGGGAGAGCAGAAGTTTCTCTAGTTGGTCTCTCTCTCTTTTACTCTGTCTCCCTGTGTCTCACCTCCCTCTCTTCTCCCTCTGGCCTCCACCTCTCTCAGTCCCTGAAATACCGCAGGACATTAAAAGTGCACACTGCCCTCAATCCTGCCCTGCCCTCAGGGCCACCAGCCTTGGGGCATCTTCTGCCCTTCCTCCACCTGCTCAATTTGCTGGAGCTCCAGACACCGGACTTCAGCCCCTTCCCTCCCCTCCCCTCCATCCCTCCCCCTCATGGGGCACGCAGTCTACTTATTTCTCGGTCACTCTCTCCCGGCCTTGGGCGTGGTCTGTGGAGCACGTGAGCCTGCTCCTTCCTGCAGACTCCCTAACTTCAGCAGTAAAGGAGCTGATAGGGGCGGGTGGGGAGCTCCTGGGGGAGTCCCCAGAGGGGGAGGGGAGGTGTCGCAGACCTGGTGGCCAGGCTGAGGTGCCGATCTGAGTTCCATCTAGGAGCTCAGGGGGGGCTGGGGATCTGTGCCCTTCCCATGGCCCCGGGCCCCCCGGGTGCGCTGCACCCCATTTGCTGGGCTTGGGGGTTGCCCAGGCAGGGGCTGCTCCAGGAAGGGAGCCAGAAGGGCTCATGCTGCTCAAATGTCAAGCAAATTGAAAATTGAGGCAATTTAGCTAAAAGGCAGCTCTCCAGCAGCACTCACTCTAGTGAGCTGGAGAGAGATCTGAAAGTGATTTCTTGAGGGGCCTAGGTCCAGGCCCGTCCCCCCTCGTCCCTCATCCCCGGAGGACAGCAGAGTCTGGGGCCGCCTCTCCTCAGGGCTCCTGGGCACCTGACCTGGCCTAGAAAGTGCTCTTGTTCCTGGGGAAGTTCCTGCAGACGCCCCTCCTTTCCAGAGGCCGCTTGGCCAGGGGGCATCTCCCCACCCTACCTCTCACCTCTGACCCAGAGTCCCCGAAGCACCCTCCTCCTCTGCATCAGAGGTATTACATGGTTCCCCAATTCCCCCAAACAAAGCTGACACCACCCCTCGTTCCTTCAGGGAACCCTGCCCAGCACCTGCTGCCTGTGTCCCCCAGACAGGATCCTCTGAGGACAGGTCCTCGGCCCTGAGCCTCCGTCCCCGGGGAACCTCGTCTTCCTCATCTGTCAGAGGGTCATAAACTCCCCCAGACTTGTTGGGGGACTCAGCGAGATGAAGCAGACAGTGCTGGGCCCTCACACAGCAGGTGTGGGACAGGGAAGACAATGGTGAAGGGGTGTGGGTGGCCCTGCCTGTGTGTGTATTGTGTGCCTGTGTCCTTACACGTGTGTGCACATGTGTGTGTCCGTGAGTGCATGTGTGTTTGTGTGTGTGCTTACATTATGTGTGCATGTATGGTTGCGCATACTGTGTGCCTATGAATGTGTCTACAAGCGTGTGTGCACATGTGTTATGCGTGGGTGCGTGTGTGCTTCTGTTGTGTGTGCACGTGTTTGTGTGTGCAATGTGCATATGCGAGTACTTGTGTATGTGCGTCTTCATCGCTCGCTTTATCACACCAGCCCTGTGGGTTTTGGGCTCCAGAGCCCACGTTGTCTCAGGTGTTTCCCCAGGAGCCTGGCTGCCATGAGCTCAAAGCCAAAGGACATGCAGTCTTTACTGGGGCTCCAGTCTGAGCTGGCTGAGACACCGAGAGCCTCTGCTACTTTTAAGAATGTTCCCATTTCACACAGGTCCTGGGGCAGCAGAGGGTGTTGAGGACAGCCTGTGAGAGCAGAGAAGCAGCGGGGGAGGGCGGGGGGAGGGGATGGGGGGGTGCACTCAGTGGGAGGCGGCTTGGCCCAGCAGCAGTAGTAAGGCCGAGCCTTACAGAAGCAGGCTGAGTGGAGTAATAATAACCCAAAGTGAACACTCTCGTGCATAAAACAGTGTTCCAAGAACAAACCCCAGGCACATCAGAGCCAGCCTCTGCGATGGGGCAGCCACGCACAGGGGTCAGGTTAACTTGCCCCGGTAAAATGACCATTCTACGCACAAATAATCACAGTTTCTGCACGAAAGACACAAACCCATGAACTCTGTTGAAGTGAGGCATGAGGGTTTTCCCACCAGGCAGCATGCAGCAGGGGATGTGATCTGCACAGTGGGGCCCCGCTCCTGCTGCTTCCCTATCTCCCAGTCCTCCCAGGAGTCCTGGCTCCAGGGAGCAGCGCCTCGGAACCGGCGCAGGCCTCTGGGACCTGAGAAATGGGCACGTTTTCAGGGAAAGAGCCCCCCACATCCAAACCGTGCCCTGGGCTCCCTCTGCCCTGGAGCTGTGGATGGAGACCTCTGGGAAGTACACAGGAGACGAGGCCATTTTCTCCTCTGTGAGCCCCTACCCTGTTCCTGGCCTGGCGGTGGGGCGGGCTGAGGAACAGCCCGGAGCTCCCGTGACCACCACACGTTAGTGGGGGTGGTATGGGGGAACCCCTTGTCCTGATGGACGGCCTGGTGGGGGGGAGGGGCCAGCCGACCCGTCAGGTTGGGGTCCCGGCCCCGCCTGGCCCCTGCGTCCTGCCTTCCCCTCTCCGAGAGTCCCAGACCAGGCCCTGGACACCAGGCTCCCCCTGTTTGCTTGCGCCTGAGGGGCCGGGACCGGGGCAGAAGCAGCCCCGGAGGACAGGCCCGGCATCTGCCCAGCAGAGATCCTGCAGCCTGTAGGGCTTGCTGGGGGAGGGGAGGAGGGGGAGGGATGACTCACAGACACACATAACACATGCGTGTATACGTAGACACCACACCCCCCGCACGCGTACACACGACATGCATGTACCCACGACACACATATACACACAACACACATACCACACATGTACCCGTGCATGTACACACCATGCATCCACACGTACGTGTACCTGCAACACACACAGACATGTATGTACAACACACATGCACATACAGACACAACCCCTCCACACACACACATGCATGCACACTCACATAGTACTGAGCCTCCAGGCAGCCCCAGCCCCCCGGCAGGCCGTTCTCAGCCCTCCACGGCATGGGGCTCGGCATGTGAGGCTGGGATGCCTGGCCACAGCCACACACTGAGCCCTGTGATTGAGCCCAGGGGCCTCTGACCCCCTGGTCCACTCAGCCAGCTCCTTCCCCTTCTGGGTGTGGAGACTGAGACCCGGGAACCGGTGACTGACCTGACCAGCACCGCCAGGCTCACAGGCCTCTCCCGGCTTCTGGTGCAAAGGGATCCCCCTTTGCAGCTGCAGGATGATCAATTTGCTGTCTTTACACCAAAGCTCCCCTCAGCCACCTCTACCTCCGGGAAGATTTCCTCAGCACCTCCTCCCCGCCAACCCAGGGACTCAGAGCACCCTCTTGTTGAGGCTGGATGTGCACAGCCGGGCACTGAGGCAGAAGAGGTAGGTGTGCTCAGGTGAGTGAGTGACTCAACAACGGGAGAACGGCTCAACATCCTTCTATTCGTTCGAGGAGCTGGGGCAGTACAGCCACCCAGCCCCTCGTCCCCACCAGAGGGCTCTGGAGGACAGTCCATCCGTCTCCTCTGCTCCCTGCGGGGTACACCAGGCCTCCTGTCTGTGTCAAGAGCCTCTCGCTGCCTGCAGCTGGACAGGGGCCTGGAAGGAGTGGACGGTAGCTGAACTACAGGGAAGCCTGAATCTCCACTTCCGTATGGGACCCTGAGGCCCGGGGGTCACAAATTCTTCCTCTCACTGTTGCATGGACCAGAAGGTCAGAAGTCCAGGTCAGTGGGACGCAGCCGCATCCTCTTCCCAGGGTCTCCTGGGCTGAACCGTGGTGCCGGCCAGGCTGCACCCCTTCCTGAAGCTGTTTAAGCCCCCAGCCCGTGGCATTTTGTTATAGCGGCCTGAGCAGACTAAGACGCCACCAGGTAGGATGCCCAGGACTGGTCTTAATGCCCTATTGGGTGGCTTCTGGAAGCTTGGAAGAAATGGTGGCCGGCATCAAATGACATGCAGATGTCAGAACTGCTTTGGCTCAGTGACAGGGTGTGCGGGAACAACCTCTACCACGTCCTGAGAACCCTCCAGCTGACCCTGCTCCTGGGAAGGATTCAGAGGACGTTTCCTCCCTGAAGCAATAAGGATGAGGAACCGCTGTGAATCGGGACACCGCCACGACCCCGGGCTCCCCTGCACCGAGGAGGGTCCTGGCAACAGCCGCTAGATCACTGTGCATGGAGAAGCAGAGCGAGGGGGCCATGAGGGTAGGACTTGATATACACGATCCAACGAGGTCAGGAAAGCACGAGGAAAGGGACGTCAGCAAAATGGTGCACAGGAGCTCCGAGCACGTGTCCCTCTACTGAAACGTTGAGAAACAAGCAGAAACTGCCATTACTCCGGAAAACAGTCAAAGGTTTATAGCAATCAAATGAACAATGAATCAAGAAAAAGACAACTTGGAAACAGCAGGAAAGCTTTGGGGCATTTCACTTGCCCCCGGCCTACCTACCTCTCCCTGGTGCAGTGAGAGCCTTCAAGGGGCAGCAGCCCAAATTCCCAGGCTGAAATCCTGGTCCCTGGCTCCAGGGAGCAGAAAGACTTTACCTGAAAATTATTGTGTGTGTCTGTTGTAACTGGTCTGGGGCCACCTGGAGGACTGACATAAGGAACCCAGCTCTGATCCCCTGTCTCAGACCTCAGGCCAGAAACGGGGTGAGGACCACCTTCAGTTTTGCAAGGCAAACTAACAGCCCACAGATGACTCGAGCAAACACGGTGAAGACGTGGAACCAACTGCCTAAGGCCCAAGAGGAAAAACTGGGAGATGCTTGATTCTTTGGGAAAATAGGATATTCAAAAGCACCCAAAATACAGAGGGACTTTGAAAGCCACACAGATACCCAGGACAAGACACTCACTTAGAAATGACATCAGAAGGCCGTACGCTTTCAGGCTGGGTCACCCTGAGGCTCAGCCATCCTGCCGGAGTGTTGGAGGGCCCCAGCCCAGAGACGATTCGCAAAGACTGGGAGAGGTGCTTGCTTTTGTTTATTGTTTGTGCTCGTGGGTTTTCTCTCCTTTTCTTTGTGTTCCTGGCATGCAAAGAAATCTCTGTCAAAATATTAGCTGAGCATGAGGTAAAGAAACAAGAGCTCAATTAAAGTCTTTGCAAAAATATTTTGGGAGAGCCCCTAAATAAATACACTACTAAAGCCACATCTTTCAACAATCAAAACAGCACATGCTGAGAGAGAGGTAGAATCTGATCTTCAATGTTACCACAGTATAACATTCAAATGTCCAGTTTTCAACAACAAAAAAATCACAAGGCATCTAAGAGAGAGACTTATTCAAAGGAAAAATATATTGACAAAAATTGTCCCCGAAGAAGTCCAGACACCAGACTTACCAGATGACAAAGAATTTAAACATGGACAAAGAATGAAAGAAAATCAGAAGAATAATATAAAAACAACATAAAAGTTTGAATAAAGACAAAGTAATTGTAGAAAGTTCTTGAGCAGAAAAGTACAATAACTGAAATGAAAATTTCACTAAAGGGGCTTAATAGCAGATTTGAGCAGGCAAAAAATATATCAAACCTGAAGATAGGCCAAATTATTGAATTTTGAATTATTGAATTATTGAATTATTGAAATTATTGAATCTGAAGAGCAGAGATAGAGACAAAAAATACACAGAGAAGTGAATGAAACCTAAAGAATCTGTGGAATTCATCAAGTGGGCCAACACAGGCATAATGGGAGTCTCAAAAAGAGAAGGAGAAAGGTGTAGGAAGAATACTCTGAAGAAATAAGCCAAAATTTGATAAATCTACAAATCCAAGGAGCTCAACAAACTCAAAGAAGGATAAACTCAAAGACACTTACTGAAACACATCATAATCAAACTGCTGAAAGACAAAGACAAAGACAAACTCTTGACAACAGCAAGAGAGAAGTGACCCATCACATACACGTGATCTTTGACAATAACTACAGTTGATTTCTCATCAGGAACCTTGGAAGCCAAGAGGCAATGCCATTATAACCTGTGTTCATGGATCAGAAGGATTAATATTGTTAAAATGTCCACACTGCCCAAATCCTCCTATAGATTCATTGTGGTCCCTATCAAGACTCCAATGGCATTTTTTACAGATATAAGAAAAAAAATCTTAAAATTTGTATAGAACCACAAAAGACCTCAATAGCCAAAGCAATCTTGAGAGAGAAGAACAAAGCTGGAGGAATCATACTTCCTGATTTCACACTATATTACAAAGCTATAGTGATCAAAACAGTATGGTATTGCATAAAAATAGACACATAGACCAATGGAATAGCATTAATATCTGAGAAATAAACCCATGTGTAGATGGCCAACTAATATTTGACAAGGGTACCAAAAATGCTCAATGAGAAAAAGATAGTCTCTTCAATAAATGGTGTTGGGAAAATTGGATATTCCCATGCAAAAGAATGAAATTGGACCCTTATCTTTCACCACTAGCAAAAATTAACTCAAAGTGGACTAAAGACTTATATATAAGAAACAAAACTGTAAAAATCCTAGAAGAAAATATGGAAAGTCATCCTAATGTTGGTCTTCAGAGTGATTTTGGGGGGGGGGTGGGTATGATACCAACAGCACAAGCAACAAAAGCAAAAAACAAGTGGGACTTCATCAAACTGAAATTATTCTGCACAGCAAAGAAAACCATCAACAACACGAAAAGGCTAACTATAGAATGGGAGAAAATACTTGCAAACCATGTATCTTATAAGAGGTTAATATACAAAATATATAAGGAACACATACAATTCAATAGCAAAAAAAAAACCTGATTAAAAAATGGGCAAAGAACATGAATAGACATTTTTTTTCCCAAAGAAAATATACAACTGGCCAAGAGATACATAAAATGGTGCTCGATGTCACTTATCACCAAGGAAATGCAAATCAAAACTGCAACAAGATATCACCTCATACCTATTAGACTTTTATCAAAAAGACAAGACATAACAAGTATTGGTCACAGCACAGTCTCATAGTCGTGAGATCAAGCCTTATATTGAACTCCATGCTGTGCATGGAGTCTGCTTAAGATTTTGCCTCTCTCTCCTGCTCTGCTCCTTCCCCCCTCAAAAAAAAAAAAAAGGAGGGATATCCTGCCATTTGCAGCAACATGGGTGAAGCTTGAGGACATTATGCTAAGTGAAATAAATCATAGAAAAACAAATACCATATGATCTTACTTATATGTGGAATCTTAAAATGCTAAGCTAGATACAGAGAGTAGATTGATAGTTGCCAGGGGTGGGATGGCATGTGCTGGGGAGAATGGATGAAGGTCATCAGTGGTACAAATTTCCAGGTATATGATGAGTAATTCTGGAGATCTAAACTATAGTCTGGTGACTGTAGTTAACAATACTGTAATATATAGTTGAAAGTTGCTAAGAGAGTAAGTCTTAAAATTTCTCATCACCACAAAAAAAGGTAACTCTGTAAGGTAATGGAGGTGTTAAGTAACCTCATAGTGGTAATCATCTTATATGTGTATCAAATCACAAACTTACACAATGTTATGTATCAATTCTGTCTCAATAAAGCTGGAAAAAAAACAGAGCTCAAAAATATATAAAAAACTTTGTCAGATTTCAAGGAAGAAATAGACAGTTCTACATTAATAGTTGGAAACTTCAAAATTCCACTTTCAATGAGAGAGAGAACACATAGACAGAAGATCAACAAATAAACGGAGGAACTGAACAATACTCTAAACCAACTAGACCCAACAAACATATATAAAACACTCAACCCAACAACAGTAAAATACACATTTTTGTCTGGATCATTCTCTGGGATACTTCATATGTTAGACCACCAAACAAGTCTCAGTAGATTTTAAAAGATAAATACCGTGCAAAGTATCTTCTTTGACCACAGTGGAATGAAACTAAAAATCAAGAACAGGTAATCTGGAAATTTACAAAAAAATGGAAGTTAATCAACACACTCTTAACCAAGGAGTCAAGAAAAAAATAATAAAAGAAATTAGAAAACAGAGACTACTGAAAAAGAAAACACAGCATCCAATGTGAGATGCAGTGAAAGCAGTGCTAAGAGGGAAATTTATGGCTGTCAATGCTTACATTAAAAAATAAGAAAGATCACAAATCAATAAAGTTTACCCCTTAATAAACTAGAAAAAGCCAGCAAACCAAAACCAAAGTAGCAGAAAAAAGGAAATGATAAAAATTCAAAAAGACATAAATGAAATATAAAATAGACAACAAAGAAAATCAATCCAACTAAAAGTTGATTGATAGGAACTGAATTGTGTTCCCCTCCGCTCAAATTCCTGTGTTACAGTGCTAACCCCCAATGTGACTGTATTTGGAGATAGAGCCTTTAGGGAGATAATTAAGGTTAAATGAGATCATAAGGGTGGGAGCCTAATCCAATAGGCATGGCATCCTTATAAGAAGAGAACAGAAGCAAGCCCACAGAAGACAGAAAATGTGAAGAATAACCAAGAAGGCTATGTTCTACAAGCCAGGAAGAAAGCTCTCATCAGAAACTGAGTTTTCCAACACCTTGATTATTGACTTCTAGCATCCAGAACAGAAGCAGAAATGTCCATTGTTTAAGTTACCTAATCTGTGGTATTTTGTTATGATTGCCCAAGTAGATTAATGCATTGGTTCTTTAAAAAGATCAACAAAGGGGCGCCTGGGTGGCTCAGTGGGTTAAGCGGCCGACTTCGGCTCAGGTCATGATCTCGCGGTCCGTGAGTTCGAGCCCGCGTCGGGCCCTGTGCTGACAGCTCAGAGCCTGGAGCCTGTTTCGGATTCTGTGTCTCCCTCTCTCTGACCCTCCCCCATTCGTGCTCTGTCTCTGTCTCAAAAATAAATAAACGTTAAAAAAATTAAAAAATAAAATAATAAAATAAATAAAAAGATCAACAAAATCAACAAACCTTTAAGTAGACTGACAAAGAAACAAACAGAGTCAATGCATAAAAATAAAATAAAAAATGAAAGTGGGAATATTACTATCAACCCTACAGAAATAAAGATAATTACATAAGAGAATACTATGAAAGTGTTGCATGAACAAGTTAGATAACTTAGACAAATTTCCAGAAACACGGAAATTATCAAAACTGACTGAAATGGAAAATTTAAACAGACCTATAGCTATTAAGGATATTAAATCAGTTAATTAAAAACTCTCCCCCCGCCCAATTCAGAACCACATAGCTTCACTAGTGAATTCTATAAAACATTTAAAGATTTAACACCAATTTGTATCAAATTCTTCCCAAAAAGCGGAGTGAACACTTCCTATCTTTTTCTATAAAGTCAAAATTTCCCTGACACCAGTGCTAGATATGACATCATGAGAAAAGAAAATTATGGACTATGACCCTTATGAGTAAAGGTGTAAAAATCTTCAACAAAATACTAATGTCTTAGTCTTCTCCAGCTGCTATAACAAACTACCATAGACTGGGTGGTCTAAACAACAGATAGGTATTTTCTCACAGTTCTGGAGGCTGGAAGTCCAAGATCAGTGTGCTGGCATGTTAGGGTTCTGGTAGGAAGCTACTTCATGGCTTGCAGATAGCTACTTTCTCACTATGTGCTCACGTGGCCTTTCCTCAGTGCATGTGTATGGAGAGAGAGAAAGAGAGAGAGAACTCTTTCCCTTCCTCTTTGATAAGGGCACTAATCACATGATGAGGGTCCTGCCCTCAACCTCATCTAAACCCAATTACCTTCCAAAGGCCCACCTCCAATACCATCACACTGTAGGTTAGGACTTCAGCATATGAATTTGGTGGTGGTAGGGAGGTGATGCAAACATAAAGTCCATAACAACTAGCAAGCTGAATCTAACAGAATAATTTTAAAATTATACACCACATTATACACTAAGTAGGATTTATCCTATGAATACAAAGCTAGTTCAACATAAGAAAATCAATCAGTATAATACATCACATTAATAGAAGAAAAAATAAAACCACGTGATCATCTCAACTGACACAGAAAAGACGTTTGACAAAATCCAACAGTTTCATGATAAAAATATTCATAAAACTAGAAATAGAAGAGAATTTCCTCAACCTGATATATGACATTTGTGAATAACCCACAGCTAACATCATACTCAATGGTGAAAGTCTGATCCAACCTAGGATCAAGACAAGGAAGCCCACTTTCATCATGGCTACACAACATTACACTGGAGTAACCAGAACAAATAGACAAGAAAAAGAAATAAAAAGACATTCAAGTTAGAAAGATAGATGTAAAATTATCTCTATTTGTAGATAGCATGATCCTATATAGAAAATCCCAAAGAATCCGTGAGAAAGCTACTAGAGCTAATTGAAAAACTCAGCAAAACTTTCAGGGTACAATATCAATACATAAAAGTCAGTTGTGTTTATATATACCAGCAGTGAACAATTCAAAAAAGGAAATTAAGGAAGCAATCCCATTTATAATAGCACCTAAAAGGATAAAACACCAAGGAATAAATTTAGCCAAGGAAGTAAAAGACTTGTACACTGAAAACTCTAAAACATTGCTGAAATAAATTAATGAAGGCCAGCAAATGAAAAGTGTCCTGTGTTCATTGACAGAAAGGCTCAATATTTTTAAGATGTTAATACTACCCAATGAATCTACAGAGTCAACACAATCCCTATCAAGATTCTACAGCATTCTTTTTACAGAAATGAAAAATCTGATCCTCAATTTCATGTTAATTGCAAGGAGCCATGAATATCCAAAATAATTGAAAATAAAGAATAATTTGAAGGACTCACAGTTCTCAATTTCAAAACTTACAGCAAACAAAATAATGTGGTATTAGCATAAGGATAGATGTGCATGTCAATGGAAAAGAATTTTGAGCCCAGAAGTAAACTCTTAAATCTACGGCCAATTGACTTTTGACAAGGGTGCCAAGTTCATTTTTGGGAACAGAATAGTCTCTTCAAAAAAATGGTGCTGGGACAACTGAATTTCTACAAGCAAAAGAGTAAAGTTGGATCCCTACCTCAAACCATATATAAAGTTGGCTCAGTGTCCTGAATATAAGAGCTAAAACCATAACACTCTTAAAAGAAAACACAGAGGTAATTTTTGTGATCTTGGGTTTGGTAACAGATTCCTAGATGTGACACCAAAAAGCATGGGCAATACAAAGATAGATAAATTGGACTTTAGATTGGACAAGATTAAAAACTTTTGTGCATCAAAGAACATTCTCAAAAAGTGAAAATACAGCCTACAGAATAGGAGAAAATGTATTGGAAATCACATATCTGATCATGATTTAATATCTAGAATACATAAAGAACACATACAATTCAACAACAAAAAGACAAACAAATAATGAGTAAAGGACTCTTAGCCAAGAAGATATTAAAATGGCCAATAAGTACATGAAAACACGTTCAACATCATGAGACATTAGGGAAATACAAATAAATCAAAACCACACTGAGATACCACTTCAAACCTAGTATAATGGTTATAACTTAAGAAAAAACAAACAGAAAACTGTGTTAGTGAAGATGTGGAGAAGTTGGAACCCTTACACATTGCTAGTGGTAATGTGAAAAGGTGCAACCACTGTTGGTAGGTGGTTCTTAAGAAAACCAAACATTGAATTACCATATGACCTAGAAATTTGATTCCTAGATATGTACCCCCCAAAAATTAAAAACAGGGACTCAGATACTTATATGCTAATATTCATTATAACGTTATTCACGATAGCCAAAAGGTGGAAACAATGCAAGTGTTTCTCAACAGATAAACGTATAAATAAAATGTGGTATCACCATATAACAGCATATTACTCGGCCTTAAAAAGGAATGAATTTCTGACACCTGCTGCTGCGCGGGTGGATCCTGAGAACATTGTGCTAAGTAAAGTAGTCAGACGCAAAAGGACAAATATTGAATGACTCCACTTACGGGAAATATCCAGACGATGCAAATTCCTAGGGACAGACCATAGTTCAGAGGTTGCCAGAGGCTGGGGCAGGGCAGGGGAAGATGGGGAATCAGTATTCAGTGGGGACAGAGCTCATGAAAGAGTTTTGGAAATAGATAATGATGATAGTTGCACAACATCGTAAACGTAATTAACGTCACAGAATTGTTCACTCGAAATGGTTAAAATGGCAAACTTACGTATATTGCTATAGTTTAAAAAGAATTCAAAATGTAACGTGCCACTGAATTATACCCTTGAAATGGGTAAATTGAATGTTATATGACTATTACCTCAATAAAGTTTTATAGGGTTTTTCCAATGGTAATAAAATATTACAAAGCAAAGCAAAACAAGGAAAGGGGAGCAAACGCCTCTGTGAAGAGATGACACACGAGTACAGACCTGAAGGAGGCGAGGAGAGAGGCATGAGGATGTCTGCGGGAACAGCAGAAGGAACAGCCAGTGCAAAGTCCTGGAGGCGGGTGGGCTCCTGGCACACGGGAGGGGAGCTGGGCACAGGGAGCAGTGGGGAGAGGGGCTGGAAGTGCGGTCAGAGAGTGGATCCTGCAGGGCTTCCTGACAGATGGCGCACAGGGGGGTGTTCTGAGTAGAGGAGGGTATGTGGCCTGACTCTGGTGGCTGTGGGAGTGGAAGCAGGAAGGAAGGGACAGAGGGAGGGAAGCCAGTGCAGAGGCTGGAGACCGTGGCAGGAGACCGTGGGTGCCCAGAAGTGCGTGATGAAGGTGGTAACACAACATCACCCACACACTCTGTGATTCCACCTGCATGGCGACCTGGCAGTGGCAAAACTGTAGAGGTGTCGAAAAGATCGGTGGTTGCTGGAGAGTCAGGAGAGGGATGAACAAGTGGGGTGCAGGGCATTTTTTAGGGCAATAAAATGATTCAGCACAATTCTGTAATGGTGGAAAGGAGACACTATGCATTTGTCACACCCATAGAACTTGACACAACAAAGAGTGAACCTCCACATGTGAAAAAAAATTTTTTTAGTCACTTAGAGTGTCAAGAGGCCAGGATGGAAGACAGACTTGATGAGGAAATTGTATTACAAACGCATGAAACAACCTCACGGAGGGGGTGGGAGAGATGTGACCTAAGTAACTTTGGAAGGGAGCAGAGTGGGTGGGACTAAGGCAGAGGAAGTGCCCGTGAGCCCCCTGCTCCAGTAGGTACAGGCGTCTCCCAAGGGGTCCTTGTGTGAGTGCCAGGTGTATTGACTAACTGGGTGTGGGTGGGGGGAGCAGGAGCCTCACTGGTGGTGAATTACAGATAAGCAAGGGGTGGCTACTGTAATGGCCCACGTGGTGACAGATTTGAGTGGAAACCATCAGTAAAAACTCATGTTTGCCCTGATATAGATACGATGTCTCCACATAGAAACACGTAGAGGCACGTGCATACACGCCACTTTGTATGAAGGCATCTATCTTTTGCTCTGTTAGCTTAGGGGGCCAAAGAGAAAAGACACCCCAGCATCAACGAGCACGCTCAGCACTCAGATCTTGGTTTCTAATGCCATCCTCCAAGATGAAGAACCAGGGCTCCCTGGAGAGATGAGTGATCCTAAGACTGGGGCGAGAAATACACAAGACGTAGCTGGAGCATCTTGCGGGGGCAGAAAATAAGGAGTTGTTCAAAACACACACGCCATGCACAAGTGATGGATATTCCAAAGGCATGCAGCACAGGAGCCAACCGGAAGAGTTCCCAATGGCCAAAGCCATGGCAACTTGAACAACAGAATAAAGAATGTAGCACTGGGTTATAACTGAAACTATAAGATAAATATCCATGGGATCGTACCAATATAAATAAGTGAACAAATGAGTAAATGGGAGAAGATACAAACCGTCCGTGCAGGAGAATTTCAAATAACTCATGAAGGTAGACTGACCTCAAGGACAGGAGCATGTCCCCCCAACCTTCAGGTGTGAGCTGCACAAAATGACTTTTTTCTTAAGAACATGGTGTGGAAAGGGGGAAAACAGCTTTCCAGAAAAGAAAGCTGATGAATGATAACTCAGCCAGGTGGCCAACAGGTGACCAACCCCAACAGTGATGATCGTGTGGGTAGGATTCGAGGACGCTGGTGGACGTGTGCCAATCCCTGCGGCTTCGGCTTGGATCCGACACACCATTGGCTCTTCTGTCAGCCAAGCACGTGAGGGCGGCCCAGATTCCCGGCTGGAGCTCAGACTCCCTCTTCCCCATGGGAAGAGCTAACCATCAGCCACCCTGCAGAGGGTGCAGATGCAGAAAAGCTTGAAGAACTTTTCTTTTTCATTTATTTTCCTTTCATTATTTAAATTTTAGTCAACACGCAGTGCGATATTGGAGTAGACTTCAGGGATTCACCACCTACATACAACACCCAGTGCTCATCCCAACAAGCACCCTCCTAATACCCATCACCATCCAGCCCATCCCCCACCCACCTCCCTCCATCAACCTTCAGTTTGTTCTCTATCTTTAAGAGTCTCTCATGGTCGGGCGCCTGGGTGGCTCAGTTGGCTAAGCATCTGACTTCAGCTCAAGTCATGATCTTGCGGTTTGTGAGTTCAAGGCCTGCATCGGGCTCTGTGCTGACAGCTCAGAGCCTGGAGCCTGCTTCGGATTCTGTGTCTCCCCCTACCCTGCTCGTGCTCTGTCTCTCAATAATAAATAAACATTAAAAAAAAATTTTTTTAAGTCTCTCATGGTTTGTTTCCCTCTCTTCTCTTTCCCCCTTCTTTCCATGTGTTCATCTGTTTTGTTTCTTAAATTCCACATATGAGTAAAATCATATGGTATTTGTTTTTCTCTGACTGACTTATTTCACTTAGCATTGTACTCTCTAGTTTCATCCACATCATTGCAAATGGCAAGATTTCATTCTTTTTGATGGCTGAGTAATATTCCATTGCATATATATACCACATCTTTATCCATTCTTCAGTCGATGGGCATTTGGGCTGTTTCCGTAGTTTGGCTATTGTTGATAGCAGTGCTGTAAGCATTGGGGTGCACGTGCCCCTTCGAATCTGTTTGCAGAACTTTTTTGCAATCAATCTAGCACCACGGTTGACCTACAAATAAACAAAGCTTTATCAGGGCACAGCCATACCCCTTTGTTCACAGTCACTTATGGCTGTTTTCATGCTACAGAAACAAAGGTGTGCGGCTGCGAGAGCCAGGCACAGAGGGCACCGAAAAGCGTCGCACCCGCCCTGCCCCAGCGCCAGGTGCAGAGGCCCTCTGGGATGCACCTAGAATGACCAAGGAGGCATCTGACTCGGGCCAGAGTCGGCCCGGCGGCACTGGGAACAGAGTGCTGATTTTAACCCCAGTGCCCCCCCCCACTTCTTCCCAGATGTGTGTCACTGGGTTGGGGGCCGTGGTTGGGGAGGGGGGCACCTCACCGGCAAGCTCAGCATCGTGCTTATAAGTGGTCAGAGTGACGGCCCCTTGGGGGTCTGCAGGCTGCAGGCGGAGCGCCTGTGGAACCCCTTCCCAGAGCCTGGCCAGGTGAATGTTCATCACAGCAGAGCCCAGGGGCCCCCAGAGCAGCCGGGGCTGGTGAACGGTGCCCTGTTCGGAGGTGCCTCCGCGGCCCTGCTCCCTGCTCCGCTGGGAGGGCGCATTCCTGCAGCCGCGCATCTGTGGGGAGATCTCCTTCCCTATCTGTGTTCTGCTAATAAAGAGAAACACACTCGCGGAGGTTAGGCAAACAGCAGCGAGTGATTGACAGCCGCAGCCCGTGGCCCGGCCGCTGGGCCATGCAGCAAGCCGCTGAGTAAACACCGTGTGGGCTGCCTGTCCGGCCCTGTTTGCTTTCCATTAGCCTCACGTTTTGCCCGTTAGTCACACTCGGTCTATCGGGCCGGCCCGGGGGGGGGGGGGGGGGGGGGGGGGGGGGGGGGGGGGGGGGGGGGGGGGGGGGGGGGGGGGGAGCCTGCTCTTACACGGCGGGGCTCAAAGTGTCCCCCGGCGTGCCCTGGCTCGTCCAGTGACCGCGAGCGTGGCTCTGCCAGGAGCTCTGGGCCGCTGCCTCTGTCTGGAGTCACAGCCGGGCCACCCTGGGAGCTGGGTTGAGCGGGGCTGGGTCGGCACCCCGGGCGGAATCGCTTCCCTACGTGTCCCACGTGCCTCCCACTGGGGACCTACCTGTGGCCCAGAAGCCAGTGAATCAGCAGGCCAGACTGGCCGTCGGCCGGTGGGGCCCTTGTTTCTGGGCACAGCGTCCACAGCACCCACTTCATTCCTACAATAGGCCCGCTCGGGGTGGGACGCCAGGGCCCGGGGCTCGGCCTGGTCCCCCGGTGTCAGGGAGGCTCTGGGCCTCACGTCCCTTGCTGCCTCTCCCACAGGTGTCCCTGGCCTGCTTCCAGCTCACAAGACATCCGCCAAGGGATACATACAGGGCCACCCGTGGCCATTTCCTGAGTGTCTTTGGAGCTGACACTTGCAAAGCGGCTAGTGAGGCTCAAGGGTGGGGAGCAGTGGGCAGGGGAAGATGTCCCAGAGCTCAACAGGGTGTCCCGTCCCGGGTGGCAGGCGCCTCATGGTGGGCCCACTCACCCAAGCCAGCTGCCCAAAGCCCTTGTGGGGAGGCAGGACTCCCGCCCAGGCCTCCATTCTGTTCTCCATCCCACACCAAGAATGATTTTAGGCTCCGAGGCCGGGAATTTGGAGATCTGACCGCTCCGCACCTTTCCTGGGCTCCTGTTCCCTCCCTGCCTCGCCTTCCCGTTTCCTGGCATTGTTGACAGCACAGAACTCAGAGAATGCCAGCCTGGCCAGCTGCTGCCTCAGTTTCCCGGATGGCCACGGGGGTCCCGGGGGGAGGGGGCCGAGAGGCGACCCGGCTGTGCCCGCCCGGTCTGCAAGGCTCCCCGCGGAGGGCCCGTGCTGCCTGCCTCTCCCAAGGCCCTCTCCTCCTTCCTCCCCCACTCGAGGGGAAATTACCCATTAATGAGAGAGAATTACAAAAGCGGAGTCTGGCCCCACGCCCAAGGTCCTCGGGCGAGCAGGGAGAGAGGGCGAGCGTGCTGGAAGGGAATTGGAAACAAATGCACGGGGGTGTTTTCTTTGGTGGATCCACAGTGCCTTCCCACCCCCCGCTCCTACCGCTGTCCCAAATTTGGACTTTCACGGAAACGGATTTCATGCCTGGGCTTCCCGTGAACTCTCTTAATTCAATTGAGGGGCCATTATCGGCCGGGTGTAATGGGCTGTTTCCGCAGCCGGGGGGAGGCCTGTGGAGGTGAGGGCTGGGTGCATCTCTCCTCTGTAGGTGGGGGCCAGGCCGGGTGGGATGACGGTCAGGGGAAGGACGGGGCTGAAGTCCCTGCCCTGGCAGGTGCCCGCAGGGGCACGGGGGAGGCCACGGCTCCCTTGAATGGGGGGCGCCAGGCCCACAGCGGCAGGAGGCAGAGGAACCGGCAGGTGAGTCTGCAGCTAAGAGGGCCACCTAGGGAGGGGGCACCTGGGGGGTCCCGGGGCTTGGTGGGAGGTAGTGTCCAGACAGGAGGAGCTCTCTGCCAAGATGTGGTGGGGGAGGGGGTGTCTCTCCCTGGAAGCACTTTTCTCCAATGCTCTCTGCTTCTCTCCCAGTTCTCTCCCACCTGCCCCGTCCCTGCACGGGGACCCTCTTTCTCACCCTTCGCTTTAGCCTACCACCACCTCCTCTTCCAGGAAGCCCTCCAGGGACCAGCCCAGGAGCTCCCACTTCTGCCCTCCTGGCACTGAGACTGTGAGCAGCCCTGCCCCCCACAGTCGGAGCTCTGGGGGCACAGAACTGGCACAGGGGCTGACACAGCTCAGCGTCCTGGGGGGTTGCTGAGGTGTGTGGTGGGGGGCAGGGGTCCCGCACAGTTCCTCCCGGCAGAGGGGCTCCAGGCTGGATGTCCTCGCCTGGGTGGACGGGCTGGGAACAGTGCGGGAACAGGCCTGAAGATCTGACCGTGGCCTGGGCCATGCTCAGCTCCACCCCTCCCAGCCCCCCCCCCCCCCCCCCCCAGTCCTCAGCCTTCACAGCAAGCTCCCTGCCAGCCACCAGAAAAGAGAGACCTGCACACGGCACCCAGCTGGGCCCCTGGAGCGTCCCGGGGGAAGGTTCTGCAGGGTGGGATCACAGCCCCTCGGTGGGGACTGGCAGGAGGCACCCGTGGAAGCCAGCGCTAGCTAGACCTGTGGCAGCCCCAGGGGAGAGGAGGACTGGAGGCCTGCCGACGCCCTCCTCACAGAGGCCTTTGCCTGTGGGTCTAAGGTGGAAGCTGGTGGGCAGCCCAGGGCTTCAGAAAGCAGACCCTGTGGGGGCCTTTGGTTTTCGCTTTTATTTTGAGCCTGATCCAGAGCTGAGGCCCCTGACGGCCGGACCCGATGCCCAGATGCCCAAGGTGAGCTACATGGGCCACAGACAGGTGCGGTCCTGGGCCCGACCTGCACTGGGCAGGTGCAGAGGGGCGGTGGGCTACCCAGGTGTCCCCACGGCCTCCTGCCCCTGTGGGCGTCTGTTCTGGCCCATGGCCTGTGGGCAGGGAGGTGTCACTTCCAGCCTGGAGCATGCTAGAGCCCAGCCCCACCTCCCGGTTCCTCCTTCCGCTCATGGTGCCGTTGTTGGCAGCCTGGGGCCCCGGGTGACTTGTGGGGTGCAGGGCCCCAGTGAGCCATATGTGAGAAATCAGACTTCTGGGATGAAGCCTGAAAATCCCACCCTTTGTGTCTGGGGCAGAACCCGCTTCTCCGGCTCACACCGCGGTCGGCATCAGTGCCGCCCTCGGGCATGCATGGCCAGTGCGGGGGTCCGGCAGGCGGCAGGTGGAGCTGGGGCACGGTGGCCCATGTGATCAAGCGGCCGGCTCGCCCCGAGTGAGTGGCTCCGGGTGAGGAGTTGGGGAGCGATCGTGGGGGCGGGCCTGGACCCGCGTGCAGTGCCCACAGGAAAGGAAGGCAGGTGCCTGGCGGACAGCTGGCAGGACAGAAAGGAGCAGAGGGTGCCCAGAAAGTCTGCCTCCAAGTCCGGCAGGACCAGAAGCTTCTGAACCCAGGATGCCTCAGAGGGGTGAGGCCTCGGAAAATCCATAACGCCTCAAATTGCCTCTGGCCAGAATAATGCGAAATCAGACCCCGGGAGCTTTGTGCCACAGGAGAGAGCAGAGAGCAGAGAGAGCATGTGTTTTGGGGCCACGTAACAAACACCACAGTGACTGTTCTGTCCCCGTCCCAGAGGCTGGAAGTCAGGAGACTGGCGTGGGCAGGGCCGGTCTCCCCTGAGGCCTCCCTCCTGGTATGTAGATGCCGACTTCCTCCTGTCCCCCGTGTCCCCCATGTCCCCGGTGTCTCCGTGTCCCCCATGTCCCCCATGTCCCCCATGTCACCCATGACCTCTGTGTCCCCATGTCCCTTATGTACCCGTGTCCCCCATCTCCCCTGTCCCCCATGTCCCCATGTCTCCCATGTCCTCCATGTCCCCTGTGTTCCCTGTGTCCCCATGTCCCCTGTGTCTCCATGTCCCCCATGTCACCCATGAGCCCCGCGTCCCCCTGTCCCCATGTCCCTGTGTCCCCCATGTCCCTGTGTCCCCCATGTCCCCTGTGTCCCCATGCCCCCCATGTCCCCTGTGTCTCCATGTCCCCCATGTCACCCATGAGCCCCGCATCCCCCTGTCCCCATGTCCCTGTGTCCCCCATGTCCCCTGTGTCCCCATGCCCCCCATGTCCCCTGTGTCTCCATGTCTCCCATGTCCCTTGTGTCCCCATATCCCCATGTCCCCCGAATCCCCCATGTCCCCCGTGTCCTCTGTGTCCCCTGTGTCCCCCATGTCCCCATGTCGCCCATGACCTCTGTGTCCCCATGTCCCCTATGTCCCTGTGTCCCCATCTCCCCTGTCCCCCATGTCCCCTCTGTCCCCTGTGTCCCCATGTCCCCTGTGTCTCCTATGTCCCCCATGTCCCCATACCCCCATGTCCCTGTGTCTCCATGTCTCCTATGTCCCCATGTCACCCATGACCCCCGTGTCCCCCATGTCCCCTATGTCCCCGTGTCCCTCCTGTCCCACATGTCTCCCAGGTCCCCCTGTCTCCCCTGTCCCCCGTATCCACCATGTCTCCCTGTCAGCCCGTCCCCCACCTTCCCCCTGTTCCCCCTGTTCCCCGTGTCCTCCACATGGGCGCCCAGAGCAGGCAGAGGATTGGGGAGTGTGTCCAGGGTGGAGGTCCACATGAAGCTGCCCACAGGGCGGGGGACACCACTATCACGGCACAGGCACCGAGCCATCGCAGACTAGGCGGGGGAATTCTCAGAACCACGAATTTTCAGAGGCTCCAAGCACACCTCTCTCTGACACCTGAGGGTGCATCCCTGCACCAGGAGCTGGGTTTGCTGGGGGCCCACAGAGCAGGCGGCGGGTCACAGGGGCAGGTGCTCCGGGGAACCACGTCTGAGGCCGCACCAACCCAGCCCCTGGGGAAAGCAGCCAAGGCAGCCAGAACTTCAAAAGCTTTGGGTTATTTCGTTTTATTTTATTTTACTAAGTGGAGGCAAAAATTGGTTTCTCGTGTGGTCTCCTGCTTTCCAAGCCATCACTTCACCGGCTCCTACCGCTGGGGTGGAGCCGCCCGGGAGGAGGGGATGCAGTGGGCTCCTGCCCTCTCCTCCCATAAAACTGCTACCTCACCCCCAGCCCAGGGATGCGAGCCCCCACCAGACCCCCTCTGGGCCGTATTTGGTGTCCCCACCTCCAAACCCCAGTCTCCTGACTGTAAACTCCTGGCTGGGGCTTCTGTGAGTGAGCCCAGCTGGGACCAAGTGTCTCAAACGTGGCGGTGGGGGGCGGGGTGTTCTGTTCCATTTTAGCTCATCTGGGAGGACCCAGGCTTGGGGTGTCCACGTGGAGCTGGGACTGGCCCCCTCTCAGCCGGGACCCCCCAAGGCAGCCCCCTCCCTCCCTCCCACTGAGTGGGAGGCTGAGTATGTCCCTCGATGCCCAGGTGGAGGCTGAGTATGTCCCTCGATGCCCAGGCCCTCCCCCAAGAGCCCTCAGGCATGGCTTCCTTCTCTCTTCCACCCCCACTGGCCCTGGCTCTCTGCCTCAGTTTACCACTGACAACCCCAGGGTGCCTGGAGCAGAGGCTGTCAGGATGAGCACCCTATTCTTCTGACTGGTCCCCCACCCACTGTCTCCCCTTCAACTCCATGCTCCACGGTGACCACCAGCTCCGGGTGGGGACTGTCCCCGTGAGACTGAAACAGCCTCCCTTGAGACAAAGTCCTCCAAGTCCCTGAGTCCTGTCTCTTCCCATGTTCGTCCCCCTGCTCCTGTCTGAGCCGTGCTCCCCTCCCCTCCTCCAGGTGCTCATCTTTCTGCCAGAAATGCCCTGCCTTCCTTCCTTCCTTTTTCCTGCCTGCCTGCCTTCCTTCCTTCCTTCCCTCCTTCTCTCCCTTCCTTCCCTCCTTCCTTCCTTCCTCCCTCCCTCCCCTCCCTTCTTCTCTCCCTTCCCTCCTTCCTTCCTTCCCTTCCTTCTTTCTTTTTTCTTCCTTCCTTCCCTCCTTCCTTCCTTCCCTCCTTCCTTCCTTCCCTCCTTCCCTCCCTCCTTCCTCCCTCCCTCCCTCCCTCCCCTCCCTTCTTCTCTCCCTTCCCTCCTTCCTTCCTTCCCTCCTTCCTTCCCTCCTTCCTTCCTTCCTTCCTTCCTTCCTCCCTGTCCTCCCTCCTTCTCTCCTTTCCCTCCTTCCTTCCCTCCTTCCCTACCTGTTCAGCTCAGACTTACCACCTGAAGCTTCCTGACCACTCTCAAAGCCCATGGACTTCTGGCTGTCCCATCCATCCTCTCTTGGCTCGTAGGTGCTGACAAGCCATACCAGCTCCTGCTGCAGACAAAGTAGCTACACCTTGATGGTCTAAACCACAAGGGTTCACTTGCTTGTAAGTCTACGCTAGCGCCCCTGCTGCAGTCTGGACTGACCCTGGCTGCACCCGCTGAGGTGTGTGTTTCGGGATCCGTATTCAGTTTCTACACTGCATAAGAATCACCCCACGCTTAGCAGCTTCACACAACGCTAACAGTTCTGGGGCTCGGTGTGGCTGGGTCCTCTGCCCTGTGTTGGCCCAGTTGGATCCTCGTCCAGAGGTACCAGGGAAAACCCAGTTCCAAGCTCGTCCTTTTTGCCGGCAGAATTCAGTTCCATGAGGTTACAGGCCTGAGGTCCCTGTAGTGGGACATCTCCTGTCCCAAGCAGAGGGCATGGCCCCTGGGTGTGGGGCCACCTCCTGGTACTGGAGCGGCCTGAGCACAGGTGTCCCCCAGTGGGATCCCAGGGAGGTGGGATCACGACAGTCAAATCAGTGGACCCCGTGACCCTTCAGGCAGCCCACGGGCATCAACGCCCCTGCCAGACAGCTGTTGGGCCCACACGGAGAAGGCCGGTCACTGGTACCAGAGGTGGCCAGCGGGAGGGAGGCAGTCTGGCCCCTGAAGGGCACCAGCCAGGCCTTCCACGGCTCAGTCACACACCCCATGTGTCTCATCTGCTGGCTGAGCACAGGGATGGCAGAGAGAGAGCCTCAGTGGGGACAGAGCCAGGGTTCTTGAAGACCACGTGGGGCACCACTGGCCCAGGCTGTGATGCGGCTCCTGGGAGGACATGCCTGTGTCCACCACGCCTGCCCCCAGGCCCTGGCTTGGCTGCTCCCTCTCCGTGGGGCTCAACCATAGACAGTGGGGCTCAACCAAGCAGCCTGGGGTTGTTGCTCAGCCAGGAGGAATTCTGGGTCCAAGACTGGCCGCAAGGGGTGGGATGAGGGGCAGGGAAGAGGAGGAAAAGGAGGAGTCAGGGGAGGAAGGAATGAAGAACCAGAGGGCAGAAGGAAAGAAGCAGGAGGACCCGGGCGTGGTGGGCAGGCATCACCTCTCAGGCACCTGTTTGCCTCTGTGTCCTGTGTCCTGTGTCCGCAGCCTGTGGTCTCCACACCAAGGCCCAGCAAGGAGGAATGGCGCCCCCTTATGGAAGGACACACACCTGGGAGCTCCCAGGCTGTGGTGAGTGGACTCTGAGACCCCCCCCAAATGCAGCAGCTGGTTTCAGAGGCTGATGTGGGCTCCAGGTACGACTGGTGCTGAAGAGACTTCCTGGGCTCCCCATCTTCCCTCTCATCCCCAGGGCTGGAGGGACATGCTCCAGGGCACCTCCCAGTGACGTGCCAGGACCCTCTAAGCACCCCGATGCCCAACTCCTGGCCTCTGCTCAACAGGAATCACAGTCACCTAGTGGCTCACTGTACAATGTACAATGGCCCTCTGCCCGGGAGCCTCCAGAAGAAATCAGGGCAGCCAGGGATGTGCACTCAGAGTTGGTCCTGGGTTCAGGTCTTGGCCTTGCTCGTCTGTAGCCAGGCGACCCGCACAGGTGGCAGGACCACGGGAGCAGCAGGTGGCCCGGTGAGGAGAACATGAGTGTTCCAGGAGGCTGGGGCCACCCTGGGAGGGAGCGACCACAGACGCCTCTCAGGGCGTGAGCAGCCCCCGTGAGGATTTACCCAAGGCACTGTCGGGCCTGTCATTCAGACCTAATCCCTGCCCTTTGTCAGCCTGCCACTGAGGCTTTGGGCTGCCACCTGCCTGTGCCAGGTGATGTCATGGGGAGAGAATGTGGCGGGTGGGGCAGGTGAGGAGCTGTCCTGGAGAACGGCCCATTCACCCCCACTTCCTGCAGGTGGGCTGGGGGCTGCAGGAGACAGCAGGACGTCAATGGACCACCCTCTCCATGGGCCTCAGGCATAATCCCGTCCTGCAGGAGACATTGTTCTGTGAGGTCAAGGATGCAAAAGTCGTAGAAGCTGCTGGAGCCTTGTTAAAGGGAGGTATGCTGCCTGGCTCGTGGTCACAAACCAGCGCATGGAAACAGAACAGCAGGGGCATCTGTGTGCGGGGCTCCAGGGACATCCAGACACAGCTGTGGAGCTAGGTGTGGACACGTTCTCTAGAGCAGCCACCTTACTTCGGATTTCCAAGTCTCCATGGCAAGACTCGGCAGCGTGGGGGACCTGCTGTCCCTTGGGCTCCAAGTAGGGGCTGGCACAGGCCTCCCTGGGCCCCAGTCTCCCCATCTCTGAAGCAACTTTAACATGCCCTCCAACCCCCCACTGCCCTCCGGCCAGCCCAGGAAATGCCAGGCAGGCTCCTTAATCTCTGGTCACTCTTGGGTCATCTCATTCCGCAGGGGCAGAGCACAGCGAGGGAGGCGACTCAGGGGCCACTCAGGGGCCATGACTGTGTGCCTGGGGATGTCCCTGCTACTGGTGGTCCCCCTGCGAGGCCTCATCTCTGGCTGCTTCTGGGGCCCCTCATGTCTGCTGAGATTCCTTCCCTCAGTTGTGTGTGCCCGGGGACCCAGCCTTCTTCCGGTGCTCACAACACATACTAGGGCCTCAGCACTCTCGACCCCGGTTCCTGCAGGGACCAGAGAGGAAGAGATGGGTTTTGGGGTCAAGCCGGGAAAGACACTCATCTCTCCTGCCCACTGAGTGCTGGTGAGAGCCCCTCCCGGGTCCTGGGACGGCATGAGGCCAGGCCAAGGGGAAAGGAGAGGGGTTTGGTGAAGACGAGGAATTTTCTGACCACACCTGGGTGTGTCCTGTAACCACTGGTCCTTCATTCGGGAATGGAGATGTTTAGTTATCAACAAGTGTCACTTGGGGAACCAGCAGCCCACTGTGCAGGACACTGCCAGTTCTGGCACCACCTCTGGCCCCAGGTGCCTGGGAGCCTTGTCGGGGAGGACAGAAGGGCAGGGAGAGGGAGGCCTCTGCGGATGGCCTGATCAGAGCCTGGCAGCTTGGGGCGCGGGCCTGTGGGAGACACCCTGTCTGTGACTTCTCTGGCAGGTCATGCCACCTCGTCGGCCACCTCTCCCAGCTGCCCTTGCTCCTGAAGTTCTACAGGCCCTCCTCCCCCTACAGAGCCCACCCATATCCCCTCCTGTGACCTGACAGGACCTGTAACTAAGCACATCCCCAAGCAGACTGTGCTGGGTGGGCCTGACCTAATGGGGGTGGGGGGTGGCGGTGACTTACAAGAAGGTGAAGCATCAGAGGGATGCCCCCAGTGGCCTGGGGAGCACAGACAGCATGGTGTGAATTGTTTCACAGGGGTGGCCTCCGGAAGTGAGCTTGATGCCTGGAGCTGAATCCCCCAGCTGCACAGGCCCGAATTCTGCCAACCACAGGGGGTGTGGAGAGGCCCTGGGCCCCAGGCAAGACCACGGGGTCTCGGTCACTAGGTATGTGGCAGCACCTTTGTAGCTTAGAAGACACACAGAGGCTCCCCTCTGCCTCCCAAGCAGCCCCAGATTCCCCAGAGGGTGAGGCTGCCACTCACTGGGTCTCCAGTGGGGGAGGAATGGTGTCCCCCAAAGTCACACCCTCCCGGTGCCTGTAGATGTGACCTTATTTGGAAATGGGGTCTTTGTAGGTGTAATGAGCTAAGGATCTTGAGATGAGATCATCCTGGATTATCTCGGTGAGCCCTAAATCCAGGGACTGGTGTCTGTAGAAGAGATGAGGGCACAGACACACACACACACACACACACACACACACACGGAGACAGTGGCCATGTGACCACGGAGACAGACGTTGCAGGGATACAGCCACAAGCCCAGGGAACTGGGGCTACCAGGAGCCAGGTAGGAAGAGGCCAGAGGAAAGATCCTCCAGAGAGCCTCCGGACAGAGCATGGCCCTGCTGACAGCTCGATCTCAGATTCCCGGCCCTAGACATTTCTGTTGTAAGCCCCCATTGTGGGTGCTTTCCTCTGGCAGCCATGAGAAACCAGCACAGACCCAAGGTCCCTATGGGGCCTTGTCAGGCCATACTGGCCCCACACCCAGGCCCTCCCAGGTCTGCCCTCGAGGGGGTCAGCCAGGAAAGGGGGGGACAGACAACACCCCAGAATTGAAGGAGCCTCATCGGCCATGGATCTTTGCCACAGAGCAAAGGAAGACGAGGCCGTTTGCTGGCTCTGCCTCCAAGCCAGAGCCAAGCACCTTCTCTCCCTTCACAGAGAACAATGGGGGCTCAGCAGGTGTGACCTCAGGGAGCCATCCTAGAACACTGGGTGCCGACACAATCCATGCATTCCCGCCCTCACCAAGGGGAAACCGAGGCTCAGAGAGAAGTGGTTTGCCCAAGAGCCAGCCATCATCCCTACAATAACACTCCGAGGGTGCAGAGAGTGGGACAAGAATGTTAATTGCAGCCTTGTTTTTGTAGCAAAACCCCAGAGCAGCCTAAATGTGTCTTCGTGAATAGAGGTGTCGCTAAGTAAATTCGGAAGCCCTCTGAGGCCTCCTGCAGGTTTGGACAGGACGGATCTCTGAGACACACTGGAGGAAGTGGCCTGCGTGGTGAGGTGCAGAAACATGATCTCGTGGCGCCTTGACAGCCCAGCAAATCCTGAGTCAACACGCGGATCACAGGAGGACATTTGCGGAACGCCCGCTCACTCTGTTCAGCGTGCTGATGGAGCGGTGCCGGTAACGGGCACACAGGGATGGCGACACGCTGAGGTGCTTGCAGACCAGACAGTGACGCCTGGGCTTTGGCTGGAATAACCCACTGGGGGAGGGGGCACAGAGGGGCCAAGAGCGGCCCTGACGGGGTCTGGAGGAGCGGTGTCGTGGGCGCGCAGGCTCTTTAAACCGTTCTGTCTGAAAATCCCAACAATGTAGTTAAGGCCCGTGAAGCAACCCATCTGCTTTCTGCACACGCAGATGCACGTAAACGAGGCCTGTTTCAATGTTTGCAAGGGTGTGCTCCAACCAGGCAAAGTGGACACCCGCGGAGGGGATCAGGAGGTGGGGGCCATCATGGGAACGTGAATCTTAACTTGCCAGGTTTTCATTTTTTTGTAGAGAGAATAGATAGAATTGCTTTATAGGCCTTAACTATGTTGTTGGGATTTTCAAACAGAATGGTTTAAAGAGCCTGCGCGCCCACGACACGGCTCCTCCAGACCCCCGTCAGGGCCGCTCTTGGCCCCTCTGTGCCCCCTCCCTCAGTGGGTTATTCCAGCCAAAGCCCAGGCGCCACTGTCTCGCCTTCACTCATGCACTTGAACGCTGCTCCCAACGGAATAACTAAGAGAAGAGAACGGGCAGAGGGTAGCACGCTTCTGTTCTAAGACGAGTAAGTTCTACCGCACACTTGGAATCGGCAAAGAGGGGAGATCTTCAGGGATGAAGCTGCTGACCGGTGTGGGCCAAGGTCACTTCCTCCAGCCCTGGAGCAGGAACGCAGAAGCCAAAGAGAAGGATGTGGTCCCCACACCCTCCTGTGGCCACGGACCAGCAAACGTCTCCTGTGTGATGGCGTCAGGGACGACGCCAGGCGAGGAGGCCCACCCTCTGGTCCCTGTCTCAGTGGGCTCAGCCACCGTGACAAGTGCCAGACACCCCTCCTGGTCCTGGAGGCCGGAGCCGATGTGGCGCGGTCTGGGAGGGCACTCTTCCCTCTTGCACATGGGCCTTCTCGGGTCCCGTGTGGTGGGGAGAGAGCCCAGGTGTCTCTTCCCCTTGTAAGGGGAGCAGTGCCATGGGATCAGGGCCCCCACCTCTTGGACCTCGTCAACCCCCTCTGTCCAATCCAGACCTGACCTTGTTCCTGACCTTCTTTAAGGCTGTCCCCACCTCTGTCTTCGACAGGACAGTCGCTGATGTGGCCTGCGGGCTGCACAGACTCTCTGCAGAGACAGCCAAGGATTCCTCCTCGGCCCCCCTGGCATCTGGACCGGTCTGGTGGCTCACCCTGACCAACAAAAGGTGGCGGGCGGGACCTCATCCCTGCAGACTGCGCTTGTCGGGGCCTGTGCTCCCTGGCCCACCTCCTGGAAGCCCTCCTGAACCCCAGAGAGGCAGGGGGCAGTGTGGGGGGAGGCACCCAGGAGGAGAGGGTGGTGGAGACAGGCACACAGCCCAGCGAGACCACCCTGGAGCAGAGAGGGGCTGTGCCCGTCCAGCTACCCCCGAGTGGCAGAAGCTGGGCAATGAAAAGGTTGTTGCTGTTTCAGATGCCAGGTCCTGGGGCGGTGGTCACACAGCAACACTGAACTGCTGCGGGCCTCCATTCATCTTTGGGGCTTTGACGGAAGACCTGGGGTAGGTGCACGAGGACGAACAGCTGAGACCCTTGGCACCTTGAAGAGAAGCCTCGGGAGGGAAACGGGGTGAGCCGGATGTGAGGGCAGGAGCCCTGGGAGTTTGGTTGGACTCTATCCCAGCTCTGGGCTTCGGTTTCCCACAGCTGGGGATAGGACCCAGACTTCCAGGCACTATGTGGCCCTTCTAGGGGACATGGGTGATCTTGGCACCTGCTTCTGAAGGTAGCACCGGGTTCTCTTCCTAAATCTCTGCTCCCTTGGGGACAGTCAACTTGGCCCACTGTTCTAGGGCCCTAGCCCAGCTCTCATGGCTCGTCCTACCTGAAACCCCCACGGCCGGGGCGGGGGGCCCCGTGGAGCTGGCAGGGGTGGAGCCAGCTGCCTAGTCTGGGGTCAGGGCACCCAGCTCCCCCACTCACCAGCTGGGCAACTTATCTGCTTGCCCACGATGTGCCTCAGTTTCCCCACCTGTATAGGGCTGTCAGAGGATCGACACACAGTACAGGGTGCTTAGCAGATTGCGAGCGCTGGTCAAGCCTGAGCCCTGTAGCTGTTGTGGAATCTTTGAGATCCCCCGGGGCTGACCTACTTACTGTCTCCTTCCAAACCCAGCACTCGGGGCCTCCCTTCACCTGCGAGCCTCCCGCTCATGCCCTCCCTGCTGCGGCTGGCAGCCGAGCTCCAGGGGTGCAGGACTCCCAGTGCGCGTGCACCACCCACCCCTGGGGAGGCAGAGGCCAGAACCTCTATCTGCAGCAAGTCTTGTGGAGAGAACGGCAAGGCACAGGAATGACCCCCACCGAGCATCCTCCCTGTGCCAGCCCTGTGCCTTCGGGTCCCGCCAGCCACAACAACGAAGTCATAGCACACAGCCACCCCAGTACTTCACCCGGTTCACGCCAGGAGTAGGAGGGGTGGGTAGCATCCCATTTCGCAGATAAGCAAACAGAGGCACATGGGGTCAGCACTGGAGGCAGACAACTGTCCAGGCACTAGGTCTCGATGCCTGAGGTCCAAGCCAAGGCCCCTGTAGGGAAAGAGCTCACTGGAGCCACTCAGCCCAGGGGAGCCCCGCGCTGCCCAGCCACGGTCCACCTCTGGTCACCCCAGGTGTGACCAGCACAGTGGGGACCTGGACAGGGTGGGGGCCCAGTGCCCGATCCCCCCTCTAATTGGAAGAGTCAGGAGAAGCCACAGTGGAGCCTGGCGTCATGGCCGCCGCCTGCCGGAGGCCCCCTGAGACCACAGGACCTGCAGTCATGCAAATGATTAATGTCAGCTCCTTGGAGGGCCGGGGTCCACAGGAAATTGGAGTCGATGAATTTAAGAGAGAAACTCCTTGTTTAAACAGAACTACTTTAGAAAATAAATACTGCCGAACTTGATGGTAAATACAGATATTTGTGCAGAACGGAGGTGGAAATATGAATTTAATGAAGCTGGCGGCACGTGGCCCTGCTCCGTGGGCCTCAGAGCCAGTGTCCCAGCAGCCGGGGCCACTCGGAGCAGGGCTGGGCGGCCCCACCACTGACTTGCTCTGTGACCTTAGCGACTTGCATCCCCTCCAAGCCTCAGAGCGGTCTTTGGACTCTGCAGGCAAGTCTGGAGCTGTGGGCCCGCCACAGCCTGCCCCAGAGCCTCCACACCGCCACCACTCAAGGCCGCTGGGCTCTGAGGCTTTGCTCACACCACCCCCTCCCCCTGGAGTGTCCCTCCTGGGTCTCCCCTCCTATCCACATCCTCTGGTCTAGAACCAGCATGTCCCCTCCCCCGGAAGCCCTCCATGACTTTGGCCCACAGCCTCTCAGACCCGCCCTGGGCCAGGAGGTCCTCCAGGGGGAGCCTTGTTGCCCCGTGCCAGGTAGAAGGTGAGCCTGGGACTCTGGAGGAAAGCAGCTCACCCCCGGGAGAGGAGAGTCCCAGGCAGGGCAGCCCTATCCCGCGGGAAGTGAGGGAACCCCCGTGCCCCCACACCTGCTCACAATACACCTCCTGCCTCCTACCCCTCCTGATGCATTTAGTAAGCACCTTCTGTATACAAGGCCAGAGACCAGACAGAAGCAGACCAGTCCCTGCCCTGGTAGGGGCCCAGACACAGCTGATGCATGTGGTGAAAAGGTGTGTCTGAGGCTGTGGACCAGTCCAGGAGGTATTAAGTGGCCAGGAGTCCCAGAGCCGTAGGACCACCTGCATCTCCTCCTGGGATGCTCAGGATGGCCTGTGCCATCCATAAAGACAGGGTCAGCTGGCACCAGGAGCCTGGAGCCCTGCCCCACACACGCAAGGCCCCCACAGAGGCTGGTCACACTGCAGGCAGAGCACCCCCCCCCCACCCCAGCCCACAGGAAGCATCCAGAACCTCTGGCAACCCTCTGCCTGGCCCCTCAGAGCCTCCACTTTTCCTGTGAGGGAGCCAAGGCACAGAGACGGCAAGAGCCCCACCCGCAGCGGGCCGCATGGCCCCAGGCCATGTTTGAGCAGCCGGCCAGGGCCTGCGGGGCAGGATTGCCTGAGGACCGAACCCCTACGCCCTGGCACTGGGCACACAGGCCAGGCTCTGCCGTGGAGCTCATCTGAAGCCGGCGGCCCCGCACACACCCCTTTCTCAGCTGAGTAGACTGAGTCACCAGAGGACCACCTGCCTAGAGGGTCTTGAGGCTCCTGAGGGAGTGTGCGTCCCCCCCACCCGCAGAGGATGGCCACGACCCAGGTCTCTGCGGCCGAGACACTGCTGTGTCAACACGTGCGGACGACGGTGATTGACGCGGGCCTCCTAATCCCCGCCGGGCATCCTGACTCACGCGGCCGGGCACCCCCGCCGCGCCCACAGGTGGACGGGCGCTCACCGCGACGGCAGCGCCGCTGTTATTTTTTCATAAGCCTGCCTTGAAATTTGTCAAACCACATATTGTTCGCGCACACGCCCGTCGGCAAAGCCCGCGCCAGATGGGCCGGCTCCCCACGTGTGCTCCAGGCAGCACGGTTACACAGCGGCTTCAGTTTTATGTCAAACCTTTAAAAGGGGAAATAAAAAAGAAGACCGAGGAGAAACGTTTTAGAAAAGAGGAAAGAAACGAGTTGGAGTCTGAACAGGCAGGGCTGTGATCATGCGCAAATCCCGGCTCGCTGGTGCCCGGATTTTATATGGAAACTGGGCCGAGGTAAATAGACCTTCCCGGCTGTCAGGCCCTTCATTAGCGAGGTGTGCATAATTTATGTATTTAAGAGCTGCCTTCGGCCAAGCTATCACACGGGGAGCATGCTTCATAGGTGTTAGTGTTTATACGGACAGTAAATAAATGTCAAACACACACAAAATCCACTCTCTGGCGAGCGCTGACGCCGCCCCATCCATCATCCGCCCAGCTGGAGGCTTGGCCAGGCTGCCAAGGCCCAAGGGCGGCCTGGCCTCACTGCGGGCTGGCAGGGCCGGAAAAGGCTGCCTGGAGGCGGGAGGCCTTGGGGCTTTCACACCTGTCCGGAGGCGGCCGGAGCCCCAGGCGGGGACGGGGCCGCCCCTCTGGAGGCCTCTGAATCGGGCCTGTGCCCTGCGTCCATCCTCATCGGGCCAGGCCAGGCCAGGCGGGCTCAGAGGGCTCCCCCCGGGGCGGGGCTGGAAGGACCCAGTTGTTTCTGCTCAGCCAAGGCAGCCGAGGCTGGAACCAGCTCAGAGGCCAGCACGGGCTTTGGAGCTAATAATAGCGCGGCCCTCCTTGTTTCCATCCATTAGCTCACTGGCTGCTTCCCATGCCTACCAGGTAGGTCCAGTTTTTTAAGGGTTAGAGCCATTTTTAATAAGATTTTTAAAAATCGTTTTTGCAATTCCTTTCCGTGATCCACAATGGAACTTTACACGTGGGTGGGTGATCAGGAACAGCTCTCCCCCCACCCCTGATAGAGTCCCTGCCCCAGAAACAGGGATTTCTGCAGTTCCAGGGGGTCGTTCCAGGAAAGCGGGTGCACACGCAGCACTGTCCCTCCCTTTCTCCTTGAGAACCACACCCCAGCTCAGCCCTCAGCAGACACGGGAGCGGCTCTGGCTTCTTGGGGACACCAAGTGGTCACCCCCACTCCTCTGGTGGCCAACAAGCAGCCAGGGCTAGAGCCACAGCACTGACGTCCACGTTGAGAGGCTGCTACGGGTTGAGTTATGTCCCTCCCAAACTCGCCTGTCAAGCCTTAACCCCCGGTACTTCTTTGGAAACTGGGATATTGCAGGGGTAATTAGTTCAGATGAGGTCAGCCTGGAGTATGACTGGTGTCCTTATAAAAGGGGAAGTTTGGACACAGACACACACAGACAAGGACGTGAAGATGAAGGCAGAGGCTGGGATGCATCTGCAAGCCAAGGACCCATGAGAGCCAGGGGGCCCCTGGACCTCCCTCAGGGCCCCGGGAGGAGTGAGCCCTGCAGACACCTGGAGCTGGGACCTCTGCCCCGGGAACAGTGGGGGACACGGTTCTGCAGGTGAAGCCCCTAGCCTGTGCTGCTTTGTTGTGGCAGCCCTAGGAGGCCACCTCAGAGCTCCGGAGGGTCTGGCGCACACCCCAGAATCCCAGGGAGGTGGGGAAGTGCAGAGACTTTGGGATCGGACAGGCCTCCTCCCCTGGTGTGGGCTGGGCCAAGTGGCCTCACCTCTCTCTGGGAACAGCCTGCTCCTCCGCACAGTGGGACTGGCACACGGGGGTCCTCAGCGCAAGGTGATAAATGGTATTATTTAAAGGTGGCTCCGGGGGGGGGGTCCTTGACGAGACCCATCTCTAGGAACCACTGCAGCGATGCTACGTAACAAACGACCTGGCTGCGAATGGGCTGCTCCGCTGGGTTTGGCCTGTCACCTCCTGGACCAGCAGGTTTGTTGGTGACCAGCCTCTGACGATTGCAAAACAGGCTCCCCGACCCAAGTGCCACCCCAGCACCCCCATCCCCAGGCCCCGCCCACCCCCTACGAGGCCCCGCCCACTGTGGCCCCTCCCCACCTCGGCCCTGCCCCACCACAGGCCACTCCCTGTCATATAGACCACACCCACCCCCTCACTCTGCACCTGGATGCCTCCTCCTGGCATAAGTTTACTTGAGACCTTCTGCGAGTTGCTTAACCAGTCTGTGCTCAGTTCCCCATCTATGTGGCAGGATGCTAATGATCAGACCTGCCTCCCCGAGCTGCTCTGGTATCAACCTTAAAAACCAGATAGCCAGCTATTTTACAAGCAAAATGGGTTTATTCAGGAACAGCAGAGAAACTACAATTGGGGACACACGAACTATGTCAACCCATTGGCAAGTCTGGAAAACAAAGCAGAGAAATGTCTCTTTATAGAGAAAAAGGAGGAAGTTGTGAGGCGCTGCTTTGAACAGAAGTCTACTGGATGAAAGCGAGAGTTCAGGGTGGTGACCATCTCTCATTGGCTGGCTGTGCCCTCTGTCATTGGCTGGGCTGTTGCCAGGTCAGAAGAAAATCTTCCTTCCTCCTGCAGGGGCGGTAAAGCGAACTTGGTCCTGACTGAATGCAAGGTAGGGCTCTTCCTGTTGCATCTTCAAAGGCTGCAAGGAGTGGGGGTGGGGGCATGAGAGTCCCCCCCACCCCGTCTGACCCCCAACTCCACTCTAAGCAAGGTTTCCTTTACTCATTTTCACATTCCCCTTTTTAATCAAGAGCTTTCCCCAAAAGCAGCACCTGTCCCGAGTCAGGTTTTCTGTATTTAGTGGTTTAGTCCCTCAGTGGCACGGAGGACCTTTGCTGGTTGTCATGTCCTACATCGGAGGGAAAATGCATAGCAGTTGGAAACCACTTCAGGCCACATTTGAGTAACGAGGAAGGTTAGGAGGGAGAGACCTTCGGGTGCTTTCTGACTAAAGTCTCTGTCTTAAAAAACTTCCCCTAGGGTGCACCCTCCAAGCACACCCCAGGATTAATCAGGATGCTCTTTGTACCCCTTGCTGGGCTCAGGCTAACACCCTCCTCTCCCAGACACTTGTTTTAACATCTTTTGCATCTGCTAACAAAAGGGAAATGTTTTGGAGTTAAGATGGCTAGGAGTAGGAGGACCCTAAGCCTGCCTCATCCCCAGCTAGATAGATATCAACTCATTCTGAACACACAAGAAATTGATCTAAGGACTAAAGTCTCTGTCTTCTCAAGGTTGTTAAGTGTTGGAAGTCACCTTGAAGCATGTGCTAGAATGACCTTATTGGGTACATTGTTTTACAAACGTTTGACCGGCAATAAAATGCAAAACCTAAAAATAATTATACAAAATAGAATTGAAAGTAACATGACAAAACTAAATTCTAATTTTGCACTGTACTTTCCTGTAATTTTGTACTTTTTGATATTAAAATTCATTTTAAGTACATTTATTTTCATCTTAGCCTGCTTGATCACACACAAAATTCCCTTCCCAAGTTTCTTTTCCTACAAATCTTCTATAACTTTTTATGTCCCTTTTAGTTTGTCTCTTGTTCTCTTTTCCTTTCCAAAATAACCAGCTCTACTTTGGGACAAAATCACATTTATTTCCCTCGACAAAATGCATTTCCACTCTTCATGCCTTCTTTTACTAGAAACGTCTTGTCTGCTTTTCACATATTGCCATTTTCTTTCATCCTTACTGTTTTTAGTAGTTTTATTTTTCACATATATCAATCAAAATCCTTAATTCCTAGTGAAAACTAAGGAGTAAGCTATTGTGCACTGGCAAATTTATAAATACATTTCATAATTTCTAGAGACAGAAAATGTTCTCAGTGTGGCATAAAACATGTTGAGTAATAGACTCAAATATCTTTAGTTGTTCTGAAATAAGAAGTCAAAGGTGGATAAACCTATGTTCAGTAATTAATGTTTTAGTACTTTATCTTGCTTAGAAAATCCAGATATTTAACGAAATTCCATCATTTAATTTAACTTAGAAAAAAGGTGTTTTGAGGCACCACAAAAAAGATTTAGGCTAACTACTTGTTTTAAGCAAACATACTATAATTATTGCACCTAAAACTTTTATCCCATTTCCATTCATCCATCTAAATCACACCGTTCCCAACAATTATGTTTAGATTATTCACAAAAACTTGATGTGATGCTAGACCAAGTTAGCATCATCTCAAGCAAATTTTCTTGCTGACAAATTTTGCAACATAGATGACATGCACTTAGGTGAGTAATAAACCCAGGTAAAATTAAAGTTTTGTGTTTGCACTATATTCAAAGTTGATAATCCTAAGGCATGCCTGTATTAATGAAATCAAGAAATTTAAACTAGCATTTAGTTATCAAAGATTATCCCAGATCATATGAACTTGAAAAACATTTGGGTTAGTTTACTTAATTTATATAAGACTTTCTTTAAGCCAACTAAAGAGAACTCTTTACAAGTTAATTTTGGTGATACCATGGGAGGGAGGGTAAAAAAATATCATACACATACACAGACTTACATAAGCACATAGACAGACACAGAAATCTTATAGATTTCTTAGGCATGTCTCAGCTACAAAACTCAAAAGAATAGTTAGATCAAAATTGTGTTTCTGGCAGATGAACTAAGTTAAGGTTACTTGCTCGGATGGCCAACATTTTCACCAAAGTGTTTTTTTTTATGGAGGTACAATTAACATACAATGTTATATTAGTTTCAGATGTACAACATACTGATTCAACAATTCTATTCATTACTCAATGCAAAGACTCTTTATTTGCATGCTGTAAAGATCCTTTTAGGATTGTTTTTGAAGCCATTTTGTTTTGTAGAAGCTTCTGCCTACCAATCAAACCCATGCATTCAATTGTCCCAGAGAGGTTTGGGATCCTCTCTTTAGAGGGTGCCCCTTAAGGTGGACTTATCTAAATCAAAGTTTCCCTAGAATGCCCATTACAATTACAAATTATTGGAAGTTTCACCTATTTTTCCGGAAAAGCACAAGAGCCTCGTCCAAAGACCAGGTGGAACCTATCTTGCCTTTGGATTCCCTAAAATGTCTCAACTATGAGGGTCGCTGTCTGCCAACAGCTGTTCCAAATCACTGGGAATCACATGTTTTATCCATTTTGAGTAGGATGGTGAGGTACCAAGAAGCTTCAGTAAATAGAAACAAAACAAACAGACGGCAGCCAGGGTTCGGGGTGGTGACGGCTTCCTATTGGCTGGGCTGTGAGGTCTCTCGTTGGCTGGGTTGTGTTGGTCTCTCATTGGCTGGCTGTACCCTCTGTCATTGGCTGGGCTGTTGCCAGGGTGGAGAAAACCTTCCTTCATCCTGCAGGGCTGGTAAAGAAAACTTTAAGCCAGCAGCAACGGGGCGTACTGCACGAGAGCTCACCGCTCGACACTAAATGAGGTTTTCGGTGATTGATTTTCACAGAAGGCAATGGACTAGTGACAGAAGCCCAGAGAGGGGGGCTGCCTGGTTGTGCGGGAACTTGACCTGCATGGTCTCCACCCCCTCCCCCGTGGCAGGCACGCCGTGCTGTGGGACGTGCCACCCAGAAATGCCCCACGGGGCATGGGCCCGCTGCGCCATGTCGCCGCACCCCCAAAGCAGAGGACTGAAGACAAAGGCCGATCCTCAGCCTCCGAGCAGTGGAGCCCCCGCCACCCCCTGGACCTGCCCGATGGTGAGACAGAGAGGGGACCCCAGCCTCCCACAGGATTAGATTTGAAAGTGCAGTGGTTCTGTTTCTGCCCGGCCCCTCCTGGCCCCTCGGGTGTACACGCCCCACCGCGGAGACCCCAGCCCAAAGACAGGTTTGGGCCTGGCCTTCTCCCCTCATGCCCTTCCCTGCCCTCCCCAGAATTTCTGACTTTCTCCTGCCCAGTTTCTAGTAGAACTCCCCACCCCCTAACTGCAAAGTCATCCTTCCTGCCCTGGGCCACCTGGCCCTTTGGCATGCACCTCCCCCCTCCCTTGGGTCTGTCTCTCCCGCCCCTCTGACTCCAGGTCAGCATCTGCCCCAGGGGACACTTGACAACACAGCACAGGGGGAGGGGGTCATGCCGGCATCTGGTGGGTGGAGGCAGGGATGTGCCCAGCACCCTGGCACCCCCACAGCAGGGGACAGTTTGGCCCCAGACCTGGGCACGCGGGGTCTGCTGAGTGGAGCCAAGGCTGGAGCCCTCACTGCCCACAGCAAACCTCCCCCAATTGCTTCTCTCTTCCCCAACCGTGTTGTCACAAGACAGCCGAGGAAAACACAGAGGAGTCCCCATGAGCAGAGCACGCAGCCTGGAAGAATTAGGTTTCGTGGTAATTAGGCACATGCAGCAGTGAGGCCAGGCTGCTGCCAGGACCTGCGGATGGGGCACCGATGATGGGGAGAGGCATGTTGGGGGCAGATACTGGGGGGCGTGGGGTGACGAGGGTGGACAGGGCACCTCAGGACATTCCCGGTTCATCTCTGTACACGGGGGACCCGGACTACACTCAGACAAACATCCTGGCCCCCACGGGGTCCCTGGGCCTGTGCCAGGTGGACAGATAGCACCATGCCCTTCACAGAAGGTGAAGCCCTGAGCCAACAAGAGAACTGCAGGGACTTCCAGCACCCCCATCCTGCCCGGGAGAGCGGCATACCCAGCCCCCAGCAGCCCTTGGGGAGCGGACTTTCCTCCTCTTGCAGGCATGTGTGCTCACACACACTCCCTGGACAGAGCCCCCTCCTGGACCCGGGTAGCAGGCCTTCCTGTCCTCATGCCGCCGGCTGCTCTGGGCCACGGTGGCCTTTCTGGACAGAAAGTCTGCCTCTGTCCCCTCTGCAGGGCTACGTGAAGACCCCCAGGCTGGGCTCAGGCCCGGCACCAGCCTCACCTCCCAAACTCTGGCTCTATGGCTGCAGCCTCGGGAACAGTGCTGATGAAGCACCTGCACCTGACACGGGACCTTGGGTCAAATATACACCAGGGATGAGTGGGCAGCTCGGGGCCTGGTCACACTCACATTGGTTCAGGCCCTTGGCCTGCACACCAACTCCTGACTGCAAACCCCACAGCATCTGAGTCTGATTGCGTGCTCAGTAAAGCGTTGGAGGAACTTCTGTTTGTAGAAAGAAGCCAATGCTTTAACCCATTCAGCTCATGCACACCCTGATCTGCTCCACGCCTGACGTTTCTGCAACATCCACACGCCTCTGTGAACTGTGGTAGCTGGTCCCCTGCGGCACGCCCTCCCTGGCTCCTATCCTGCCTACGACAGTGGTGCCCGGCAGACATCTGCCGAGTGAATTTTGAGATGCATCCTCGGGACTCCAAAAACCATCTTGTCAGCAGAGCTCTGCCACTACCATGTAAACCCTGAGAACCACCCTGTGGGTCAGCGGGGTATCCCTGTCCAAGACCCTGCTGGGCACATGGTGCCTGACCATCCCACGTGTGCAGCCTGCATTCCTCGGGGGACTCTTCTGCCCACTCCTCCATTCCAGCCTGGCGAACCCCACGGGAATGCTGACACGCATTCGGAAGAGGCAGTCCAAAGGTGTAGGACGGAATGGCCCCTGCGGCACCGCATGCCTGCGCCCCGCCTGGAGCTCGAGACGGAGCATACGGCGTCCCGCCACCCTGGTTGGTCAGCTGTAGTGGAGCCGGTCAGTGGTCCCCTCCCTCCACGGTCCTTCTTCAGATGCATCCGCTGACTCTGCTTGGGAACCCGGCCCCCGGTCTCTGTGGTCTGATGGGCTGGTCAGGACCCGGGATTCGGAGTGAGTCCATGGCCCAGGCCCCACCCCAGTCACCATGGTGACTGTTAGAGGAGCACAGGACTCCAGGACAGCTGGTCCCTGCATTCACGTGTACTGTTGGAAAAAGACATGTTTTCCCGTAAGGTGGTGGCTGGACTGGGAGGACAGCCCGAAACCTGGTGCCAGCTTGCCCCACCCCCCATGACAGGGGACCAGCAAGAGCACAGGGGACATTTCTGCAGAGAGCACTTGTTCCCTTCCCTGATCCCCTGAGCCTCTGGGCTTCTCAGTCATGGATAAACCAACAAATTCCCTTCAGTGTTCAAACCCGCTGGGGTTGGTTCCTGTCACCTGCAACCAGGAGAGCCTGGACTAATGTTAACCCCCATCGATTAAAACGGAGGCTGCCCTGACTTCTATAAGAGTCGCTAGGGGCACGCACACTGCCACCTACATGCTTCAACTCACGGCGGCCCCTTGAATGGCCCGGACGAGAGGCTAGGGAGGCGGCTGCACGGATGGCCCAGATCTGAGGCCAGGAGCCACACAGCTGCCCAAGAACAAGGCTGAGCAGGAAAGGGGGGTCAAGGAGGGGGGGGGGGCAGGACAATGCCTGGGGGGTCTCCTGCCCAGGGGGCAGGGACGTGTCACCTGCAGTCGATCACCTGCACCCTGCCTGGCCCAAGCCTCTGAGGGTCTCCAGAAGGAGCATACAGGGCATTTACTCTTCCAGCAGAAACCGCTGCCCGGGAACAAGGAAGGGGCAAAGCCAGCTCCCCCTGTGGAGTGGGGAAGGCTCCAGGGTGGGGTCTTGACTGCAGTCCACTCCTGGACGTGCCCTCCTGTGCCCAAGTGTGTGAGAGCAGCGAGCCCCAGCACGTCCCACCGCCCTGAGTGCATCCCTACCTGGGCCACCTGCTGTCCCCAGACATGACTAGGGGCAGCACCATCTGCCTGTTCCCCTTCCCACCATGCCCCGAGGGCACAGGCTGCACCAGCAACACCACACACACACACACACACACACACACACACGCCCAAGTCCCAGCACCGCACTGCCCAGATCTGGTCAGCCTGACTGCCCTCTGGCCCTCTGGCCCTCTTAGACTGCAATCAGCCCCTTGGGGGGAAGGGCAGCCAACCGCCAGAGGCATTTCAGAAGGAAGACCGAACAAACACCGGAAAAGAGGCGTCCTGGGAGCTGCTCTGGGGCTGTGGAGCGGGAGGAGCAGGCGGCCTCTCCCTCCTCTCCTGACTTCCCGCCCGCTCCATCTTGGTCAGACATTCAATACTTCCTTCTGGAGAACACATAGATTTGTTTGACTTGGAATATTGAATTTGGAGGCAGTTCAGCAATTTCAAATTTCAGGAGTGGGGCAGTGGGGAGACACTGTAAATTAAAAAATTCTTTCCTCTTCAGTTTCTACCCAAGATTGTATATTTTTTGATGGCAAAATTAGGGATTAACTATAAACATCTGTTTGTTCAATACTGACGTGGTTGGGAGAACAGTGACCAAACGGGCGCAGGGGGTTTGGTGGAAAGCTCCGGGCCTCCGCCCACCAACAGGGACCGTGGAAAGGTGGACGGAGAAGGGAGAGGTGTGGGGTGGGACAGGGAGGAGGAGGAGGAGGCCCTGGGGAGAAAGCAGCAGGAGACCCCAGGGCACCTGCACAAGTCTCAGCCATCACCTGTCCTCCCTGATCGGGCTCTTCTGCTCTGCCCGCCCCCACTCAGTCCTCCCCATGGGGCCTCTCTTCCTCACCAGATTCCCCAGGTCCTCACTGCACTCCTACTGTGTGCCAGGCACTGTGCTGCACTCTGAGGACACGCGGGAATGTGACAGTGTGGCCACGGCACCCTGCGTGGGGAGGCACCACTGAACAACTCGAGGCCTGATGAGTCAGCTTCTGACAATTGACAGGTAAGTGTCCTGGGCAGAGTCGGGCATGGAGCGGAGAGGAGGCGGGCAAGGTGCCGAGGCGGACAGGATACCGCGCAGAGGCGGGCAGGGCGCAGAGGCGGGCAGGGTGCGGAGAGGAGGCGGGCAGGGCGCCGTGTCCCTGCGTGGCAGGGCTGTTGCAGAAAGTGCTCTTCCAGCAGAGTGTAGAAGGGTACAGAAGAATCACCCAAGCGGGGGAAGAGGAGAAGGCCTTCCAGGCAGAGTGGGGCAACCTGTACAAAGGCCCTGGGGTGGGAAAGCCTGCAGGTCTGGGGCTAAAACGGGGCTGGTGAGCCCAGAGTCCATGCAGATGTGGAGGGTGTGGCTGGAGGTCTGTAAGCAGGGCCAGGGAACAAGAGTTCTGTGCCTTGGGAAGATCCCGCCCGTATGGTGTTTGGGAAGCAGATCGGGGGGACGAAGGAAGGGCCGTGGGAAGTCCCCGGGGAGGCCGAGGTCCCCGTGGAGGTGATGGCAGCTCAGGCGGAGGCACTCGGGCCTGGGGGATGGCGCTGTCACTTCCTGCAGGGGGGGTTTGAGGGAGCAGTCGGTGAGTCGGCTGTGGAGCGGCTGGTCTGAGGTGCCTTGGAGACATGCGGGGAAGTCTGCGCCGCACCCTTTCTGTCGGTGTGCCAATGACACAGGGGCCTCAGCGTTCTGCACTGAGCTGGGTTTCCGGCAAAGCCAAGAGGCCTCTGGCTCTGTCACATCCCCGACCGCCACACTCACTGCCCCACGTGGCGGGGGTCCCCCCAAACCCATACCTTCAAGTCCTGATAGCAGAATGTGACCTTATTTGAAATAGGGTCGTTGTCGATGCCATTAGTTAAGATGAGGTCCTCCTGGAGTCAGATGAGCCCTAATCCAGCATGACCGATGTCCCCACACAAAGGGGAAATTCAGACACGGAGAGATACACAGAGAACGCCACATGCAGATGGAGGCAGAGATCCCGGTGACACTTCTCCAAGCCGAGAACAGCCACCAAACCAGCAGTAGCTCGGACGGAGGCCTGGAGCACACTGGACCTTGGGCCTCTGGGCTTCAGACTGAGGGACGGTGAATTTCTGTTGTTTAAGGTGCCCAGGGTGGTGCTTTGTTGTGGCCACCCCGGGAAGCTGACGCCCCTGGGGAGGAGGTCAGGAAGGCCCGGCAATTAGGACGGAGGCTGGATGGTTCAGGAGCATCCCCTCCCTAAGGAGAAGCAGGCAGGAGCAGGGTGAATATGAGGAGGGCATGGGGAGGAGGAGGAGCTTGGTTTCCCTGCACCGCAGGAAGCCAGGGTCTCCCCTGAGAGATGGGGGGAGGGGGGCTGGGGCCTGAATGGCAGGGGCGCAGCAGCTAGCCACAGCTGCGTAAGAAACCCTCAAACTGGCTCAGTGCAACTGCTTCTCACGACGGGAAAGCCTGTGGAGGAGACGGGCCCCTCTGCACCAGTGACTTAGGAATGCTGGTGAGGTGACCCGGGGCTGGGACACAGGTTCCCAACAGTGCCTGCCTCCTCCTGGCCGAGGCAGAGACCTCGAGCTTGCCCTGGGGTTGGTGCGACCGCTGGTGTGATTGTCAACCCCTCTGGCCTCGGGAAGAGGCAGCCCCTGACGCCCGGTCTATTCCACCACCACCCCCCCACTCCCCCCCACCCCCACCCCCCCACCCCACCCCCACCCCCACCCCCGTGCCTGGGATGAGCCTGTGCTCTGGCGCATAGGCGGGGGGAAGGGGTCAGAGGGAAGGAGAGCCAGCCTGGCTGCCCACTTTCTATCGTGTGTTTAGCACCATGCGAGGTAGGGACTGATGTTTGCCCAAAGAGTGAGTGGGTGGGTGAGGGGCTGGGTGTGCATCCTGACTCCTGCTGCCCTGTGCCCCCCCCTTGAGGGCCTGGCTGGGACTCTCACCTCCCAGGCGCCTGCGGAGCAGGCGTGGAGGGACAGGCCTCGGGGCTGCTCCCCTGGAGGCCGAATGGAGCCTCTCAAGCTTCCGTGACCTGCCCGCAGGGTCCAGGCGACGCGGGGCATGAGCCCACAGCAAATGGAGCGCTGGCTGTCGGATGTGAGCGTCCAGACTTGTGTTTAATTGTTTCTAAAACCACTAGGAGAGTTCTTCAAGTTCTGAACCACAGTACTATACAAACAAAAGAACCGTCAGGGGATTTGTAACCTTGCCAGGGCTGCCATCACAGAGCACCACAGACGGGGCATCATTCCGCCCCCATCCTGGAGGCGGGAAGTCCGGGAGGCAGGCGCGGGCTGGGCTGCTTTCCCCTGAGGCCTCCTTCCTGGTGTGCAGACAGCCGTCCTCTCCCTGTGTCCTCACAGGGTCGTCCCTCCATACGTGTCTGTGTCCTGATCTCTTCTTCACGGGGACACTGGCCATGTTGGACCCGGGCCCACCTGACAGCCTCATTTCAACTTAACCACCTCTGTAAAGACCCCTCTCCAAACATAGTCCCATTTGGAGGGTACTAGAACTGGGACGGACCGTGCTGTGACCACACAGTCCAGCAGTCGCACTCCCCGGTAGGTACCCAAAGGAGCTGGGCACTGACGCCCGCCCGAAAACCTGCAGGTTTCCACGGATGTTTACAGCAGCTCTGCTCATAATTGCCAAAACCTGGGAGTATCCGGGACGTCCTTCAGCCGGTGGACGGATAAAAGAACTGTGGGCCCTGCAGACGCTGGGACATAACCCGGCACTAAGAAGAAATGGGTCGCCAAGCCATGAAGATGTGGAGGAGCCTTGAATGCACGTCACCAGGGCAGCCAACCCGGGAAGCCTCCATGCTGTGTGATTCCGCTTATGCGACACACGGAAAAGGCACAGCCTTGGACGCGGTAAAAAGATCAGTGTTTGCCAGGGGGTTGGGGTTGTGAACAGGTGCAGCACAGAGGATTTTTAGGGAGTGAAAACGCTGTGGACGACACTACAGTGGGGGAGGCGTGACGCTGGGAATTTGTCAAAACCCACAGAATGCACCACCAAGTGAGCCTGAACGGGAATGTGGACTCTGGGTGATGAGGACGCGTCCACGTAGGTTTGTCGTTGTAGCAAACGTGCCGCCTGGTGGGGTGCTGATGGTGGGGAGGCTGTGCCGGGGGTGGGGGGAGGGCACAGGGTGCATATGGGACATTTCAGTACCTTTTCAATTTGCTGTAAAGCTAACACTGCCCTAAAAATAATGTTTATTTTGTAAGAAGATATTGAAAATTTCTGAAGTATGGAAACAAGAATTTATGATTTTTTTTTTTAATAAATGAAAAGATCTACCAACATGGGAGGACATGGGTGTCCTCACTCAGCCTGTGCTGCCCAACCAGGGGGAGGACGCGGCCCCGAGATCCAAATCCACGGGCTGCTTCGGCACATGAAACACCATGAGCACCTACTGCGCACTGGGCCTGTCGTGTGCAGGCAGCAGTTTCTGAGGGCCAGGGAGTCACGTTTCCCACTTGGCCACGGAGGCGGGCATGTATGTGAGCAAGGACGGTGCAACAGAGTAAGGTGTGAGAATACAGGTAGGAAGATCCTGGAGGGCTTCCTGGGGGAGGCAGCTTCTTAACTGAATCTGAAAGAGAAGCAGGAGTTCACCAGACCAGGGGGTCAGGGGGGCATTCCCGCCAAGTGTCCAGGACATGGCCAGATAGGGAGGGTTGAGGGGTGGGCCGCAGTGGGGGACCCATGCTCCTGAGCACATTTGCTAAAATGCCTCCGTAGAAAGGACATTTGCAAGGCGCTACGTTGATGGTACCATTGATGATGGCAAAAAGATGGCAGAAGGAGGCAGCAAGTCTGGGGGCACATTTCTGCGCATCCTGCCCGAGGGGCAGCCTGAGGATGGGAGGAGGGAGGGGTGAGCACTTCTCAGACCAGGTCCTCCTGGCAGCCCACAGTGTCACCAAGGATCTTATCTAGAACACCCTTAGTCTCCTACGATTTAATAAGAAGAAACAAATAAAACAAGGCCACCCTAAAGGAAGCAGAACAGAAGTCCTGCATGATCATTTCACAGAAGAGGATGTCCACGCAGCAATAATCCCAGGAGAAGGCACGAATGGAAATTAAAATCCCAGCGAGCCACCACTGCAGCCACAGGGCAGGAGCCCGAGGGGCCGCTGGGTGGGCGGGAGCTGAGGCAGGCGGGGCGGCCCCCACCCACCTTTGCACCCCACAAGCTGATCCTCTGCAGGTTCTCGAAAATGCGGCGACTTCAGTGGGCCCCTCAAGGATAGGACCGCGGCCGCCGGGTGCAGCCCAGTGTCTAGCCCAGGACCTGACATTTCTTACCCGAACAGGCCTTCCCTTGGAGCAGGTCCCAGGGTCCTGGGGTGGGCATCTCATGCCACTGCGTGCAGAGGCCCCAGGTCTGCGGCACCCCAGAGGGGCCCCCTGGGTGCAGGCACTGCCCTGCACGCTGTTTACCACTCTGGGTCCCTATAAATACCCTGGCCTAGGCAGAGAGCCTCCTGATCATATTATGACCGGCCTAAATAAGACGCCTTTAATAAAAAGAAACACACGGCCCCATTTATACACAAGTGTGTAAAATATATTAAAATAATTTTAAATGCATGAGTCACTCACAGAGAGTGTGTTTTTTAAAAACTCACAAACAGCACTTTGTGGTGAAGATGGCAGGGAACAGGGGCTTGTCCTGCAGACACGGACCTGGCAGGGAAGGGGCACGGGCGCGAAGGCCCTGGGGCCTGAGTCCGGCCCACGTCCCACACTGCGCCCCTCTCCGGGCACCGCAGGCAGAGCTGGTGGCCCTGTGGCGGGTGCGGCGGAGGGAAGAAATGATGCCTTGCATTTCATCGGCTCATCACAGGCTCCTCAGTTTCCCCATTTACGGACTAGAGAGGAGAGCTGACTCCAGGGGCCAGAGAAGTCTCCAGAGGCAGCCCACACCACAGAAGTCTTCCTACGGCCCCTCTTGCATCTCACACCGCCCGTGACAGGGCGCTCACTCCCTCACGAATAGCCCTAGTGGCTGAACAGAGCCCCGGCCTGACCCTGCTCCTGCCCAGCACCCAGCCCGTCACTTTGGGGATCAGGATTTCCACAAGTGAGGGGGACACAAATATTCAGTCCTTCACACCTCGTTTCCTCCAAGAGCCACTAGGTGGTTTTGCTTCGTATCATTATAAAGTCCTGAGTTTTCAAATAGTTTGATGTGTTTCAAACCACTTCAGTTATTAGTGTTGCAAAATTATTCCATATTTGGCCCGTGGGAGCTCTCCTCACCGGCCCGTGGGTCCTCTTCCCGTGGGCCCAGTGCTCCTGGTCACTTCCTTGTTGTTGCTAATGACGAGAGGCTGTATCTCGCACACTTCCTGCCCCAGACACAGGCAGGCCCTTTCTAGAAGGACCCAGGGCTCCTCTGGTGCAAGTGAGAAACAGCCCACAGTGAGGGCACAGGCCAGCTGGTTGCTCCAGGATTTGTGGTTTCTAGGAATATTCCTGGGATAGAGCTACAGGGGCTTGTCCTGCAGACACACACCTGGCAGGGAAGGGGCATAGGTGCAAAGGCCCTGGAGCCTGAGTCCGGCCCACATATGTACTTTTCTAAAGGTTTTGTTTTATCGTGAGGTACACACGGCATCAAATTTACCACCAACCATTCGTAAGTGTACAGCGCAATGGGTGGAGTCAATCACTGTTGTGTGTCTGTCACCAGCACCCATGCCCGGAACTCTGTTCATGTCGTAAAACTGAAACAACGCACTGATGAAGTACTAACTCCCCACTGCCCGCCTCCAGCCCCTGGTACCCCTGTCCTTTCTGTCTCTATGGATCTGACTGCTGTGGGTCCCTCAGATGAGTGGAATCGTACAGGATATGTCCTTTTGTGATGGGATTATTTCACTCAGCGATAGAGCCCTCAGGGTTCATCCAGGCAGTAGCATGTGTCAGAATTTCCTCATTTTTAGGGCTAAGTACTATTCTATTGTATGGATATACCTCATTTTCCTTATCCATTCTCCATTGATGGATATTTGGGTCATTTCTACCTTCTAGTTATTGGGAATAATGGTGCTCTGCACATACATGTGCAGATAGGCATAAGTACCTTCTTGTTGCAGAATCAAAGCAGGCTGTGAGGTTGTGGATGCCTGGATGGATGGATGGTTGGATGGGGGATGGATGGGAGGTGGATGGGGGATGGATGGATGGATGGATGGATGGGGGATGGATGGATGGATGGGGGATGGATGAGTGGATGTATGGATGGATAAATGGGGCGAGGATGGGGGATGGATGGATGGATGAATGGATGGGTGTATGGATGGATGGGGATGGATGGATGGGGGTTGGATGGGGATGGATGGATGGATGGGGATGGATGGATGGATGGGGGATGGATGGGGATGGATGGATGGATGGATGGATGGGGATGGATGGATGGGGGTTGGATGGGGTTGGATGGATGGATGGATGGATGGATGAAGGATGGATGGATGGGGCCTGGATGGGTAGATGGATGGGGGGTGGATGGATGGATGGATAGATGAATGGGGGGTGGATGGAGATAGATGGATGGATGGGGGTGGCTGGATGGATGGGTGGGGGATGTATGGGGAATGGATGTATGGGGCCTGGATGGATGGATGGATGGATGGGGCCTGGATGGATGGATGGATGGATGGATGGGGGATGGCTGGCTGGCTGGATGGGTGGGGGATGGATGGGGAATGGATGGATGGATGGATGGGGCCTGGATGGATGCATGCATGGGAGATTGATGAGGGATGGATGGATGGGTGGGGTATGCATGCATGGGGGATGGATGGAGGATGGATGATGGATGGGGATGGGTGGGGAATGGATGGGGATGGATGGATGGATGCATGCATGCATGGGAATGGATGGAAGATGAATGGATGGATGGATGGATGGATGGGGGATGGATGCATGGATGGATGGGAGGTGGATGGGGGGTGGATGGGGATGGATAGATGGATGGGGTATGGATGGGAGGTGGATGGGGGTGGATGGGGATGGATGGATGGATGGGGCGTGGATGGATGAGGATGGATGGATGCATGCATGGGAGTTTGATGGGGGATGGATGGATGGATGGATGGATGGATGGTTGGGGAATGGATGGGGATGGATGGATGGATGGGTGGGGCATGCATGCATGGGGGATGGATGGATGCATGCATGCATGTATGGGAGATGGATGGATGGGTGGATGGTTGGATGGATAGGAGGTGGATAGGGGATGGATGGGGAATGGATGGAAGGATGGATGGATGGGTGGGGTCTGGATGGATGGGGGATGGATGGATGTATGCATGGGAGATTGATGGGGAATGGATGGATGGGTGGGGCATGCATGCATGGGAGATGGATGGGGGATGGATGGATGGATGGGGGATGGGTGGATGGATAGATGGGGGATAGATGGATGGGGGATGGATGCATGCATGCATGGGAGATGGAAAGGGGATGGATGGGTGGATGGGGGATAGATGGATGGATGGATGGATGGATGGCAGATGCTCAGAGCATGCAGGCTCTCACAGAGCCCTTTGACGTGCCTACTGTGTCCTCCCTCCCCACCGCCTACAAAGAAACAGGCTGCCTGTCTTTATTTTTAATTTTTTGTAATGTTTATTTTTGAGGGAGGGGGGCAGTGAGAGAGAGGGAAACACAGAATCCGAAGCAGGCTCCAGGCTCCGAGCTTTCAGAACACACCCCGACATAGGCTCCAACCTACGAGCCATGAGGTCATGACCTGAGCCAAAGTCGGATGCTCCACCGAAAGTGCCACACACGTGCCCCCAGGCTGCCATCTTTAGAAGGGCTCCTGGCAGTCTGCTTTCTCACAAGACACAAGATGTGCTTGGGCAGCAGGAAGTGCAGGCGCGTGTTCAGAAGACTCTGAACTGTTAGCAGCACACAGCCCAGACAGGAGGGCAGTGCTGGTGTCCTTCTCTGCTTCCTCCCCTCCCCTCCCCACCCTCTGAGTCCTTCCCGCTCCCCTGCATACAGCAGGGTGGCTGCTGACCGGTCAGCAGAACCAGCAGAGCCTGAAGGTGGATGGACATGAAGGATTCCAGAAGCTCTGAGCTGGAAGGGGTCCTCAGAAAGCATCTGTTACATCCCGACAGTCTTAAACCCCATTGTTCAAACACAATCCTAGCAGAGCCCCAGTAACACAGCGAGCCATCAGGGGGACGGCTTCTGTGGTTACCCCTCCTGACCTCTGAGGTACCCGCCCTGTGCATGTTACAGAGGACAGAGCGTGTGTTTTCCAGCAAGTTCCCAATGGGGGCAACTGGGAGTCAGGGGCCATGCTCACCCAGCAACTCCCGCAGCTGCTGCTGGGGCCACACGCTGGGGGCCTGGGGTGCGAGCTCCCAGGAGGGAGGGAGGGGCTAGTGGCCGCAGAAGGCCTCAGCCAGCGCTGATGGCCTAGACCCGGGCCATCATTCATTCGTTCACTGCAGGCCTGATGGTGTCTGCCCACAGCCTGGAGGCACCCACCCAGACAGGGACGAAGTCAGGGAGCGCTGTGGAGAGGCTGCTTCGGAAAGCATCTGGTTGGCCCACGGAGGAGGAGCAGAAGTGGTGCCATGGTCACAGGAGGCAGCCACAGCTCTGGAGGGTGGGCGCCCGGACAGCGTGGGCCCCACCAGGGGGACAGGAAGAGTGTGTTCAGAGGAGGTATGCAGGGGTGAGCTTGCTGGGACGAGGTGTGGGGGCTGACAGAGAATAAGCACAGGAATTAGCGGGACCTGAGACCCAGCAGCTCCTCCCCCCTCCCAGCGAGTGGATTCCTCCCCGGGCCACACCCAGACTGCCAGGGGCCTGCCCATCACCCTGCCCTGTCTCAGCCCACCAGCACAAGGCCCTGGGAGGAGGGACATCGTGTTCTAGAGCCTGGCGGGGCAGAGGTCAGGCGACCTTTTGTCATGTGAGACCTTCACATGCACCCGCAGCACACAGTGGGGGTTTGCCCCAGGGCCTCCCTGCCTGTAAGTGGCCTCGGGCCCACAGACGTTTCTTGTGCACTCAGCATGTCCCCAGGCACCGTCCCAGAAATAGGGGTGCAGGGGTGAGCGAGGTGGACAGCCAGACCCCATCCACTGACGACGTCTCAAACCTGGGAAGTGCCAGTGATGACTTGTGGGGTGGGGGAGAGCCAGGGGAGGGCCGCTTCCCTGCTGACACCCAGCAGCTCCCACACCCCCTGAGACAGGGCACCCACACCACCTCCTACCCTCATGCTAACTCCTAAAGTCCTTTGTGGGGAAATCCCCCTCGCCTGAGCCGTCAGGCACCTCAAGGAGGGTATGAGGTTTTAATATTGGTCCCCATTTAAAAATGTTTTTTAATGTTTCTCTTTTTATGTTTAGTCATTTTCTCGAGAGAGACAGAGTGCGAGGGGGGGAGGAGCAGAGGGAGAGGGAGACACAGAATCCCAAGCAGGCTCCAGGCTCCGAGAGGTCAGCACAGAGACCTCCACGGGGCTCGAACCCACGAACCGCGAGATCATGACCTGAGCCGAAGTCGGACATTCAGCTGACTGAGCCGCCCAGGCGCCCCACTGGTCCCCCTTTTAAAGAGTGGGAAACTGAGGCACAGAGAGAATGGGTCACACAGCTAACAAGTGGTGAAGTCAGGCAACCCGGCTCAGAACCCGTGTCCGTAACCACGGAGCCAGCTCCTTCCCTCACTCGCAGCTAACCCTTCATAGGAACCCCCTGGAGTGGACGATTCGGAACCGGCTGGAAATAGAGGCAAGTCACCCCCCTCCCGAGCTGCCGGCTCCTCACCTGTGAAAGGACCTCGGTAGCCTCCCTTTCTGAGGGCTTCGAGACCACCCCCTGAGCAGTAACCCAGGCGGCGCAGGGCACGGCTGCTCGGACGAGCGTGGACGCGGCGTGTGGCCCACTTAGGAGCCCAGGAGGGCCGTGGGCTCCAGCTGGACTCCAAGGCTGCGGGGTGATGGCCCCCGAGCTCCAGCACCACGTGCTCAGGCAGCACGCTGGAAGAGGCAGGGCGTAGGGCTCCGGAGCCCACCCCGCCCACGCCAGCCCGCACACCCCCGCCCAGACGGAAAGGAGGAGCACCGCAGAGACCCCGGCGAGGGGAGAGGGCCCAGCCGCGTGTCCTCCCGGAGAGTTTGCCGGGCATCTGCAGTGGGTGCCGGCCCCAGCAAAATCCAGGTCTGAAGCCACGTCCGCCTGGCCGCAAATCCAGGGTTCCTGGTGCTGGGGAGGATGCCAGGCGCGGGGCAGCAGCCGCTGGGGGCCCTGAGGCTGTGCGGGGCTGGGGCGCGGGGTCCCAACACAGACCCCAGCGAACGCACGGGACCGAGCGGAAAGGAGCGCCCGCCAACAAGGCAGGGCGGCTAGAGCTGCGCGCTGGGCGCCACAGGCCCGGGGAAGAAGGGAGTCTGGCGCCTTTGAGAAGCTCAAACAGTGAGGGAGCTGCGGGCAAAGGCGCCCGAGGCCGCTTTGCGTGTTCCCCGCCGGGCGCCGCCGCCCACCGTCACTTTTGTGCACACGCTTGTCCGGAGGTCTGGGGACAGGGGCCCGGAGAGAGCCCCGTGCCTGCGGTCCCCTCCTTCCTGTCCCCTCCTCCAAGTCTGCCGCCTTCCCCCACCTCCCTCTCCTGCGGGCCCTTTCCCGTCCTCCTCCCGCCCCTGCCCAGCTCGAGGCTGCTTCGCCCACGGCGCCCACTCCCACCCTCTCTTTCGCCCTCTCTCGCTCAGACGCTTCCACATTTGGGGTCCGTTTCTGCATCTCCGATCTCTGCACGTCTCTTTCTCAGTCGCTCCTGTGTCCCGGCATCTTTCCGCCCCGCCCCCCGCGGTCCCCAGGGCCCGCCCCCGCCTCCACCTGCCCCTGCCCCGCGCCGCGCCGCCTCCTGCGCACAGCGCCGCTAGCCTCGCTAATGCGTTTCGCATGGCGCGTCAGTCAAACGCCCTTCTAATGTCCTTAAAGCACGCAGAAAATTGCATCCTTATGAAAAAAAAAAAAAAAAGCAAATTGCCTGGTGGAGGCGGAGCTGCCGCGGGGCTCTGGCGGCCGCGCGGCGAGTTTTGAGGGGCTGGGCTGGCGGAGGCGCCGACCCGGGGGCTGCTAGAGCTGCAGGGCGGAGGGAGCCCGGATGCTGCCTTCCGGCTAGCGCCTGGGCCCACCTCCTCGCCCCCTTACCCACTACCCTTGACCACCTCTCCACACTTGCTTCCTCCACCCTGGCCAAACTCCTAACTGCCTCAGGACCCTTGCACGCCTGCTGCTTGGCATGCTTTCCTTCAGCTCTCAACTGAAGGATCAGCCCAGGGACAGAGATCCTCTCTGACCATGCTGACCAAAGCCCCCACCCCACTCATTGCCTATCACCTGCTTTATTTTCTATAAGACGTTGGTCACTCCCTGAAACCATCTTGTAGGTTTAATTGTGCCTTCTTTGAGGTTTACCCAAGCGCCCTCACCCCCAACATGAGGTCCTTGGGTCAGAGGCTGCGTGCCCCTCGCCTAGCACAGTGCCTGGCACACAACAGGCATTTAATAAATACTTAGTGAACAAGTGCACAAACTCATTCCGGGCAGGCAGGGGCTGCAGGGGACCCTAAGGCACCCGCAACACCCCGAGCTGAACCTCCAGGCTGCTGGGCAAAGCGCAGTGGAGGCCCACAGAGGTGAAGTCAGATCCGAATTCTGCTAATAGCTGTGTGTCCCTGGGCAAGTTGCCTAACATCTCTGAACTTTGTCTGTAAAATAGGAGTAAGGTACATACCTTACTGGGCTGTCACTGGATCAACATAGTGGGTGGGCTTGTGTCGCGCGCTGGGAACTGCCTGCCACACTCAGTAACTGCTTTGCTAAATGAATGAATGGTCCGAGGAAGTGCTTGGTTGATATTAGAGTCAGTCCACCATGCCACCGAAGGCAGACACCGATATTTCTGGAAGCACTAAGAAAGAAAAGTTTGTGAGGACATTGACAATGTAGCCATCACCCAATGTTTTTATGTCATCAGAATTTTTATGTTATACTTACTCAAAGATCTCTTTGGGGCCTATTAAGACATTGATTTTTTTTCACAGGTCACTACTGAGTTTACATAAAAAGGAAACTATCAAGGAAATCAATGGCTTGAGGTATTTGGAAAACCTCTCTGAGGTCAGAACTGCTTCTGAATCCATGACCTCCCACAGCCAAAGCCCTGTGCCTCTTGGCCTCTGCCTGTATCTCCCTGAACCTCCAGGAAGGTCTCCCCCTCCCCTGCTGCTCTAGGAAGCTTCCTGGCTTTCTCCATTGAGGGTCAGGGCCGTTGCTGCGGGGACAGTCACATCCTGCAGACCCCAGGACCCACAGTGCCTGGGACACCTCTCCCCCAACTGTCATATGAACTCGGATTTCAGGAAAGGGAAGATGCTGTCTTAAATTTGATGAGATTCAGTGACAGGGTGTGAGAACTAGGAAAAGGGGACCTTTGAAGTCACACAAGGGAGAGGCCTCCTGCAGAGTCAGGCCAGGGGGTGCCTCCCGGGGGCCTTACTGCAGACACAGGAATATCTACTTTTCACTGCATCCGTGTGTCCAGTGACCCAGGGAGCAGGGCCAGCAGAGAGGCTGGCCCAGAGCCAAGCTGACTCCGCATGCATAGTCCTGTCTCTGTGGCCACCTTTTTCCCCAACTCACTGGCAGGGAGTAAGCCTCCCTTACTCCCTAAAGTGGGGATGGGGAGGTGGCGTTTGAGAAATTTCCTTCAGCTCGGAGAGCCCAGGCCAGGGGCAGGTGGAGGCGGGGGAGAACCCCTCCGGCTCCTGGAGGGGCTTTGGGGGCAGAGGCTTCCTGGGTCTGCTGGGATCCTCTCTGGACCTCGACGTGGAACCAGAGATGTCACTTTGAGGCAGGATCCCCTCTTGAGTGTGGCAAGAAAATCAGGCAGAGGGGCAACCCGACGGTGAAGGGGCTGCCTGGTGTCTCCTCCCCCTGCAGCCCCTGGAAGGTGAGGCAGCGGTGCCGAGTTCAGGAGGAGAGGCCGGCTCCGCTCCCTCTTCCGTCTGCTCCTGGGTACGGTAAGGAGCGCCCTCCCTCCAGGAGGCACAAACTTCACACCGGCTGGTTAAGCGCCGCCCGGCACGCCCTTCTCTTCTGACTTAAGGGTTCCCACCAGCAGTTCTCCAGGAGAACTCCGAACCGGGAAAGGGTTAAGCCAGAGTAAACTTAATATCTTACAAAGTGGTGTGGCACGGGGAGGGTGGGGAGCCCCCACTCCTGGCTGCACCTGTCACTTCCCGGGCCAGGGGACTGGCTGCCGGCCCCAGGCCCGCCCCGATGGGACCACCCTGTCCCCAAACGCTCCTGTGTGCCGCCCGCGCTAGGCTCCCGCTGGCATGGGCCAGAGCGACGGGCTCAGGGTCAGGGTCACCATCCCGCATCCCTCCCTCGGCCCCTCGCAGACCCTCCCCCGATGTCTCCCCTACCGCCCAGCCCCGCCGACCCCCTTCCCCTGCCCTATAAGCACAGAGCGCAAATTTGGCGGCGGTTGCGGAGCGCGGCCGCCAGGCTAATCCGGAGACGCTCAGCCAGCGGGCGGCCTCGGCCCTTCCCGCCGAGAGGGTCCGGGATGCGGCCGCCGCTCCCCCCGTCCCCCATCCCAGGGCACGGCTCTCGCGAGACGCCGGAGCGCGCTCCCTCCCCCGGCCGCCGGCCCGGGGCGCCCCAAGCGCGGCCGCGACCTCGTCCCCAGCGCAGTCCCGGGGCTGTGTTTCCCAGGACCTTGGGGCGGAGCCGAGAACGGTGCGGCCGGGAGCGGCGAGGGGGCTAGGGGGCCGTCCCTCCTGCCGCCGGGCCTTCTCGGAGGGGCGCGCGCTGCCGGGTGGGGGAGGAGGGGCCTCCGCGCGGGGTGGCACCGCGTCACCTCCGTGGAGGGGGGAGGGGGCGCGGTGCGGCCCTTTCCCTGGAGTCGCGGCTCTGCGGGCGGCGGGCTGCGCGCCAAGTCTGGGGCGCCGTGGACACGTCGCGGCTGCGGCGCCTCCTCTTCTCCGGGAAGGGCTGAGCTCCCTCCCGGGGTCCCCAGGGCAAGGAACGCACCACGGGTGCCAGGCCTGCTGCGGTCGCCCACTCCCAGGCCCACAGCTACACAGGCAGTGACAAGGAACCCTCCCACCCCCGCCCGCACTGGGGGCCCAGCTCCCCCTCTGACCGGCTAGTGACCTCTCGACAGCAGTGCCCGAACAGGCTCCCCATCTGCGCCTGGAGGGGCTATCGTCTCTGCAGTACGGGCCCCTGTGCTCTGGCGCCCGGTCCGGCCGGATGCCCCCCGCCCCAAGCCCTCGTCCCCCGCGGCCCTATCCTGCAGTCCGGTAAGGGGGCTGCCTTGGGGATACGCCGCGGAAGCGCAAGGCAGTCTGCCCAAGGTCGCATTCCTCAGAACGAGTCCAACCGAGGGCCCCAGCAGCGACTTCGAGGAGTGGGTCAGAACGTCTCCTTCTCTTCTCTTGGACCCTCCTTCCTTATACAGCTCCGCGCCGCTGAACAGGGGCCGTAGCTGGAATTTGCGCCCTGGGAGCACCCGGGGACAAAACTGGTGGGACCTTCCCTTCCCTTTGAAGTGGAGAGAAGGAAACAGAGCGGCGTGCAGGCTTGACTGGCCCGGCTGGGTGCAGGAAGGTTACCGCCCACCGCCGCAGGGAGCCAACCAGGGGTGACCCTCAGGGCCGGAAGGGATTGGGGGCGCAGCGGTACACCGGGTTTTGGGGGCGCCTCGGAGACGCTGGCGAGCGAGTAGGCTGGAAGCTGTTTGCAAGATTGAGCCTTTGAGTGCGAGCTGGTTTCCTTGAGACCGGGCAGGGCTGGGGCGCACGGAGAATTGCCTGCGGTCCTCAGAAAGAACCCACTCTCTTACTCCTCCCGGCCTTAACCCGACGCCTGCGATGCTCAGGGACCAGAAAACTAAGCGCTGGTTTCACCAAGGAACGATTAAGTCACAATTTGAAAGGCAGCCGTCGCCACCACAGGTGGAGGCCAAAACTGTCGTTTTCACATTCGGGAGACCCAAAACCTGAACGTGGATAGGATGTTCCTCTGTCCCCCGTAGCTGCTCCAGGAGGGCCTGGTTAAATCCTGGTCCCACTTGGAATTCTGCAGGGCCAAAATGCAGTCTCTCTCTGAGCTGTAACCAGCGAAGTGGCCATCTGTCCACCCCTAGACTCTGGTCGTCGTCCTGATGAGAAGTGCATGGGCAGGAACCCACTGGCGTGCCCAGCCCAGCCTAGAGGGAGAGAAGTCCACCGAAGCCTTCGGGTAGAAGAGGGCGCCCGCGGACACACGCCTCCAAGCCCCACCCCTGGAGAGCGCGCCCTGCGCTCCCCGTCCTGTGGCTGGGTCAGGTGCCCTCGCTGCCCGGAGCGGGACCTCGGGGCTAGGCGCCGCCGCTCGGCGTGTGCCGCGCAAAACGTGAAGACCGGGAGGCAGGGCTGCGCAGGTGGCGCGCCTCTGCGTGAGCCTTGGATCCCGGGCGTCCTGTCTGCCTCGCGAAGACCTGGCCGGGACCACGTCGAGGACCTCACGAGCGGTTCTTGAACCAACAACCGGAGGCCGCTCCCAGCCCCGGGACACTTCCCGAGCGAGCTCCGCGGTGGCCTGGGGCTCCCGCGTAGCGTGGCTGCTACTGCCGGCGCCCTGGGCTGGAGGAAAGGGGCGGAGGCTCGCCCCCGCCCCTCACACCAAGCCGAAGCGGTTCCAGGAATCCTGCTGCAACCCGGCCGCCTGCCGTGCCCAGTCCGAGCCCGTGGGGCAGGTCACGGTTCGCTTCCACGTAGCCCGGGGAAAGGATGTTTCAGGAGGCACTGCAAGCGTCCCTCCTACTTTGCCGCGACCACCCTCCCCTAGCCCCGCGGACTCAGAGACCCCTTCATCAAGCCCGGCTGTGTCATAAAATATTTTATTGGAAAAAAATCACTGTCTTCGCAAGAGAGGGGTAGGAGCCCCAGCGACGTCGGGGGCCCGGCCTCAGTGTAGAGCCACCGGGCTGTCCGCGCGCCCTGTCGGGCCGTGGTGGCCTGCGCCGGGCCGCTGAGTCCCCGACGCGCGGAAGCGGGTGTGTGCCGGCGGCGTCCGGACGCGGGGGGCCGGCCGAGGCCGGTGGGGGTGCGGGAGAGGAGCGGGGCGTGAATGCGCGCGGAGCTCCGGGCCCAGGCGTGCCACGCGCCAGACGCGAGTCTCCAGGCCCGGGCCGGGGAGCGCACTGGGGCCGGGCTTAGCTGCAGGTTCTGTGTCCTTTCTTGGCCCCTAACTGTCCGCATTCAAGGTAATAATGAAACGTTTAGAAAGCAAATGGCGGGGCCGCAGAAGGGCCTACTCGCGGCTTCCCGCGCGCGGAGGGGGCCTCGGCAGCGCGGGGGTCCCGGCTCGCTGCTTCGCACGCTCAGTCCTCGCGGCTCCTGTCGACGATCTCGCCTGGCGCCTCCGCCGGCCTCTCCGCCTCCTTGGCGCGCTCCTGCTCCGTGAGTTGCTCACTCGTGGGAATGGAGTTCTTCTTGGGCCTCCCCTTGGGCTTGGTGGGAGACTCCAGGCCGCCGCCCTGCAGCACCTGTGCAGAGGAAGGGCCGGCACCGCGGTGAGCTGGGACCAGGCAGCGGGACTCCTTCCCCTGTGCCCAGGCAGGGCCTGCCCGGCACTTTCCCACGGGCACCACCAGGCCATCTGAGGCCGCGCCTGACCCCAGGAAATGGCGGCCATTTGAGCCGAAGGGTTGGGCCTGGGGGTTCAGGCTGCCAGGAAGCCTGGGGGCGCAGCGGAGCACGAAGGACTGTGGGCTGTGCTGGGCACCCAGAGGTGCGGAGAGAGCAGGGAGGGTCCCTGCAGGCACCAGCCGCGGAGGGAATCAGAAGGGTTGGTGCCACGTCTAGGAGGCGGTGGGGAGGTGGGGAGGTGGGGAGGGGAGAGAGGAGGGCGGCTCCTGGAGGGCACAGGGGCCTGGCGCCAACCAGGGGCGAAGAGCCACAGGCACACTCACTATTTTCTTCCACTTCATCCTCCGGTTCTGGTACCACGTCTTCACCTGCAACTGACTCAGGCCCAGGGATTCCGCGAGATCTATTCTGGAAAGAGCAGGGTGCACCCTCAGCTGGGCAAGTAGACTCCTCCCACCATCCGCCGGGCTCAGCCGGGACCCAGGCTACCTGTCGGGCGTGGAGAGGTACTTCTGCTTCTCGAAGCGTTTCTCTAGGCCCATCAGCTGCAGCTCGGTGAACACTGTGCGGCTCCGACGCCCCTTCTTGGCCTTGGTGCCCGGCTCCCCGGTGCCGGGCGTCTCCAGCTTCCCACGGAGCTGCAGCTCAAGCGGCAGGTGCGGTGTGCCGGGGGCGCCGGGCAGTCCAGGCCCTGCGGCCAGTAACGCTGAACCCAGCCCCGAGCACCCGAGCGGCGCCAGCGGGAACTTAAACACCGCTGCCTGCTCCGCCTTCAGCACGGCTGGAGGGAGAGAGAGTGGGGAGCCGGTCAGCTTGGGCCCTGCTCCCTCCTAAAGATCCCCAGCACTGTGCGCTTGGCCAGCGCCACCCAGCACAAACCCTTCCTGCCCGGTCACAAAGAGCGCGATTTGTGCCGCGCGCCTAGGGTGACACTCTTCAAAGCCAGCGTCCCTGGAGTCTGCGAGGGGGGACCTCCCGCACCCCCGCCTTTGGTTGCCGTTCCCCAGGCCCCAACCGCCTCTGGGATTTTGGGATTCTCAATGCACACAAGGTTTCGGCAGGGAGAAGCACAGTGTGTGTCTTTCACAGAAAAGGAAAGCAAGAAGTGGCAAAGAGAAGGGCGAGCGTTTGCCCCAACCGAGTCGGCATCGCTGCGGCCCCGCCGAAACAAGATGTTTGTCAAATGAGTGAGCGCATCTGGCGTCCTGGGCCGGGCACAACAGCCACGCGGCGGGCAGGCGGCTGGTCTTTAGCGGGGGTGGGGCTGGGCGCTTCCGGGAAACTCCGAGCACCCCGCGAGTCAGGAAAGTACCCTTCCTGTTTTCTCTGTTTAGACTCTTCCTGTGAAGACCTTTCCATTTTTCATTAGTCCTGTGATGATTGGTTTTTCTTTTTTGCCCGCTTCAAACGAATTGTTAACAGCACTGCAAAGAGCAGCGGGGAGGCTGCCTCAGAGCTGGACTTGGAACGAACGAATGAACGAACGGGCCCTGCTGCCCCGTGCGCTGGCCGAGCAGCGGCTGCAGAGTCAAGGGTGCAGGGCAAGGCAGTCTGCAGGGCAGGGGTCCTGCCTGGGCGGGCATCTCACTGAGGCCCAGGCTCGCCCTGCTGGAGGAGGCGAGGGCCGGGCAGCGTGGCGGCAAATGTGGGGAGGGGAGAAAGGATCCCTGGGAGACCGTGGGAGAGGGAGAGCAGACAGACCCCTTAGAGAGAAGCCCATGGGGGGGAGGGGAGAGCGGTATGGGCAGACAGACCCCTTAGGGAGAAGCCCACGGGGCGGGGGCAGGGGGGGAGGGCCAGAAGAAGAAGGGGTGCCTCGGAGAGGGACCGGCAGGGAAAGGCAGGATCGGCCAAGCAAGGAAGAGGAAGGACCCGCGGCGTCAGAAAAGGCCGGAGCAGGCAGCTCCAGACCCAAGGAGGCCCAGCCGACCTGGAGGGGGAGGGCCAGGCGGGCAGCGGCTCACAGCCAGGCCTCTGGTCCCCAGGCCAGGCCCAGGGGCGTGGGCGCTGCAGCAGAGGCCGCGGGGCTCCCACCTGAGGCGCCGGCACCGGCGTCAGCCCCCAGCACAGCCCCCCGGAGACACGGGCTTCTTCCCCAAAGGTCCGGCTTCCCCGCCGTGGGCAGCCGCGGCCACTCCCGACCAGCCCTCTGCGGCTGAGGCCCGGGAGCCCGAAGCCTGAGGTCGCTCGGACCCGCAGTCAGACATTAGCAGTCCGGTCCTGCGCCCGCGCCCGGAGGCCGCAGGTCGGCGGCGAAGGGGAGAGCGGACGCCCCCCTCCAGCCGGCCAGGTCTGTGCGCGGCCCGGCGCCTGCCCCGAGCGGCGACCTCGAGGCGCCTGTCCCTCTCCCCCCCCCACCCCCACCCCGCGCGGCCCCGCACGTACCCAGGTGGCTGTGGAAGGGCCGCGCCGCCAGCAGCGCCTGCACGCCGAACTTGAGCAGCTCGCCCGCGGCGGCGGCGGCGGCGGCGGCGGGCGCGGCGCCCTTGGGCCCCGGCGGCTCGGTGAGGATCTCCTCGATCATGAAGCTGCGGTAGCGGTGCGGCGGGTGGTCGGCGCAGCCCTCGGGCGGCCCGAAGCGCGCGGCGCCGGGCTCCCCAGGCCGCTGCATCGCGGCGCCCGCGGCTCGGTGGCGGTGGCGGCTGGGCGCGGGGGCCCCGCGCGGGGCTCTAGGCCGGCCCGCAGCTCCGGGCGGCGCGCGGGCGCCGGCTCATGCCCCCCTCCCCCGCCGGCCGGCCGGGGCGGAGGCGCAGGGCGCGGGCGGGGCGCGCGGGGCTCGGCCGGTCGGACCCGGGACTGCGCCCCCGCCCCGCGCCACCGCGCCTCTTGCCCGGCCGGCCCCGCGTCACCGCCCCGCCCCGCCCCGCCCGGCCGCCCCGCCCCGCCCCGCGCGGCCGCCGCCGCCGCCGCCGCCGCCCCCATCCCCACCCCCACCCCCAGGGCGAGAGCCCCAGGGAGGCCGGAGACGGGAGGGAGGCGGGAGAGAGGGGGCCGCTCGAGGGGCGGGCCGACCAGACCGAGGGGACCCGGCGAGGCGCACTCCCAGGAAGGAGAGAGCCGGAGAGCTCGGGGACCGGACCCCAGAGGTGGGAGCGGAGGGCTCGAGACCGAGGTGAGAGGGGCCAGCGCGAAACGGCGAGGCCACACAAGATGCGAGACAGGGGTGGGGGTGCCACGGACGCCGAGACGTGCGCGGAGAGCGGCCGGCAGAAGCGGGAGCCGCGGGCCGCGACGTGCCGCAGGGCACAGAGGCAGGCAGGGCTGGGCAAGGGGCGGTAAAGAAAGAGCCGGGGCCGCTAGGAAGGCAGCGGCCTGGCCGGAGGAGGTGGGGGGGCGGGGGGTGGGTAGACAGCCCTGGAGAGGTCGGGGGAGGAGAGGCAAAGGCCGCGAAGCTCGCTGGGAAAGGGGTAGCTGCGCGCAAGCCTCCTGGCCGGCGCTCAGAGCCGCCCGCCAGGCCGGGGTGCAGCGGGAGGCAGCCGAAACTCGAAGAGCGGCGGCCGCACCTGTGCACCCCCGCCTCAGTTTACCAGGCATGGCCTCATTTGTCCCGAGCTGGCTGCCCTGAGGGGTGCTTCAGCGGGATTCATTACATCGCCAAGTGATGCATGGACACGTCCTCCTTGGCAACCCCGCTGGCTGTGGGGTGGGTTCTGCCCCCTTGGAGGAAGACACGGATGTCCGGGAAGGACAGGCTGCAACCTCCCCTTTCCCCAGCTTTACAGTAAGAGAGAAAACTGCCCCCAGGGCTGGGCCGGCCGAGGGGCCACAGGGCGCGCTGAGAGCCTGGGGGCAACTGGCGTTGCCCTACGGGTCTCTGAGCCTTAGAGTACCCCCACGTGACTGGAGGCAGTCCAGCCTTCCCTGGCTGCTTCTCTTCATCACTGCAGGAATATCAACCTGAGCCGTCGGGTGAACAGCCCCCCCCACCACCACCACCACACCCTCTCGGCCGAGTTTCTCCCATCTCTGGCTCCCACCACTCCCCACAAGCCATTGTCCCATCTGGGCCTCACCTTCCAGACCTGTCCTGAGGGGATGCCGACTCTTGGCTCCAGGGAGGCTATGACAACTCAGTAGGGGGGGTCCTGCACCCATGTGCCCCACAGGTCTGTTGGGGAGGAGCACACCGTTTGTCTGGGCAAGGAGGGTATCAATGGGGGTGGACGGGTGTCTCTGGGAGGCTGAGGAGAGCCGCTCGGCAGTCCCTCAGCCGTCCCTCGGCCGAGGTCCTGGTCCACTTCTCCCCCTATATGAGCTCTGCCCCAGGCCTCAGTGTTTGCTTCTGGGAAATGGCCTACAGACCCACGGCCTGCATTCTGCCAGCGGATGCAGGCTCTCTGGCCCCAGGGCAGGCAGTGAGACCTCTAGGACAGCCCCACTCCCTGCACCCGCCCTAGCCCCTTCGTGAACTAGGAGATGGCTGAGACTTCTTGTCCGTAGGGACAAAGACAATGTCTTGCCAGAGGCTCTGAGATCCCAGCTGCTTCCCCCTGCAGTGGTCGGGTGACTGGCTGGAGCTGCCCCTTCCTGGACGTAACAGCCAGCATCAGGTCTGAAAGGGGGCTTCCAGGTGCTCCACCTGTGGGTGGTCTTGTGAGTCACATGGTTGTTGTTGGAAAGGGGACAGTGTGGGATCCACTGAGAATGACAGTGTCCCACACTGAGCCGGCCACCCTCCCCATGAGAGGTGGCATGATGGGGGGTGGGGCCACCATGCCAGCTGTCCCAGGGAGAACCCAGCGGCTCCTGGAGGCACTGCCCGTCCCCACCCCCCACCCCCCACCCCCACCCCCACCCCGGGCCAGGAGGAGCAGGGCTCATGCACCATGTGCTCCCTGCACATGTCAGCATCACACCATTTTCCTCTCACCGCCCCCCACCCCAGTTGGGCCCACCAGCCTCCACCCATCCTCACTAGCCCTCCCCCTCCCCCTCTTCGCAGCGTCTTTACAAGGGCATAGATGGGGGTGTTTCCTTTGGAGGGGTAGGCCCAGCCACCTCCACTCTATCCCTTCACCCCCCCTTTTGGACCCCTCACAGAAGTTTCTCAGGTCTGAGCCGTCTCTTCCCGATACCATTGCTGCTCCAGGTGGTCTCGGGTCCTTAGATGGAAGACCAGTTCCCAGATGACACTGGGTTTCCAGCAGCGGTCAACAGACCCATCTGCCCCCCCCCCCCCCCCCGCGTTGGCCTCCTAGGTCAGGCTTGAGAGAAGGAAGTCATTGTCAGGGTGAGACCTCACCTCTAGATTTGGGGGAGTCAGAACACTGCGCAGCCCAGCCCACACCCCATTTCGCAGGTGCGGAGGCCCAGAGTGCCTCCCCCAGCTCTTTGGACACCGCCCGGGCGCTTTCTCCGTGGCTGGCGAGGTCTGCGCGCAGGGAATGAGGCCCCGGGCTCTTCGCAGAATGCCTCCAGGGGACCAGTCGGAGGCCTAGGTCCGGGCCTCGGTCCCAAGAGAAGCCGGCCCGCCCATCACCCTCCCTCAGATCTCCCATACCCGGTGGGAAGGCCTCTGACCTCCCGGCCGGAGGAGGCCTCCCCGCGGGCGCGATCCCAAGCAGACCCGCAGATAAACCCCTCTTAGGCGAAAAAAAATGCGCACGAACGGTAGCAGGGCCTCTTCTGCTCGGGAATTGCCGCGTCGTGGGCCGGCAAAGGTTCACCGTGGGTCCCTCCTCCCCGTCCTATAGGAGGGGGCCCCCGGGGCGGAGGAGCCTCCGAGCCTCCGAGCCCCCACCCCAGGGGCGCAGCAGCCGAGCCAACGCCTGGGACCCGACTGGGGCCTCCCGCTGCCGCCGCCGCGAAAATCCCGGAAACCGTCCGCTCTCGGCGGGCGCAGTGGAAAAGGTGACCTCAGCGCCCGAGGCCAGCCACCCTCTCCCAGCGGCGGGCGGCGAGGGGCTTCAGGTGGCTGGGGGGTCCCGGCGCCGGCTGGGGCCGCTTTCCCCCACTGCGCTGCCCTTCCGGACCCCGCGGCCGAGCTGGAAGCGAGACGCGGGGAGGGGGTAACTCCCTCCCTAAGCAACCCCTCAGCAGGGGTGCCCGGGTTCCAGACTCCCCCTCCTCCCCCGGCGCCTCCTCGAGGGAGCCTTTCGCCGCGGGCGTCCCGAGCCCCGACGCAGACGGGGAGGCTGAGTCGGAAGTGCCCGGACCTGGACGAGGCCGGCGGCCGGCGGCGCTGCTTCTGCACGGCCGGGAGGGGCCCAGAGGGGCCGGGAGGGGCCTGGGACCAGCCCCCACCCGACCCCGGCCCCGGCGGGTTTCTTTGCGTCTCCTCCCCCGTTGGCCGTGGGCTTGGATCTTACGCCGCAAAACGGAGTCAGGGCGGGAACGGAGGGTACGTTGCTTCCAGACCTGTGGGCTCACCTCCCAATGCGACGGCTCAGCAGCTGCCTGCGGGGACTCCCACGCTTCCTCCGCGAGCCCCGACGGGCCAGCGGTTCCCGGTCCCGGCGCAGCCCCGCGCGCAGGTGCTCATCCTCGCTCCCCTCCCGGAAGCCTACGGTTCTGGTTGTCCCCGGCCCGGCCCGGCAGGCGGAGGTGGCACCCGCACCCCCCGGACCTCAAGTGCGCAGCGCCCCGAAAGCACCGTGCGCCTTCGGCTCGCGCCCTGCTCGCGCTCCCAGTGCGGGGGTTCGAGACTGGCCACCTCTGTCCTGCCTTCAAAGCAGAAGATCTCGGGGTCCTCACGCTCGCAGGTCACATCTCTCAGGGATCGTCGAGTGACTTTCTCGTTGGAGACGCCTTCCTTTACGAAAGTTTCGATGTCAAGTGTAGACTTTTCGTTTTGGATCATTTCAAACCCCTGTGAGCTTGGGGCTCAAATCGGGTTTCGGGACAGCGCCTTAAGACACATCCCTCCTTCTTCTCTTCAAATTATTCCTTTTCTGGTATTTTACAAACTTGCTCCTTTGGAATGTGCTATTTTATTTTTGTTTTGTAGTTATTTTTCTTAAACGTGTGGTTTTCTTTAGAAGTGTGAATTTTAAAAGATAAATCTGTAGGCAGGTAGTAACCGGCTCGAGGCAGCGCAGACCCCAGACCACCCAGCCTCGTCAGCCCCCTGTATGTCCCGCCTCCTTTCACGCCGACCCCTCCACCTGGCCCCAGGAGGCTCCGCAGGGACCTTGGATCCCAGTCCACACCCGGGGCCGGAAGCGGTGGCCGCTGGGGCTGGTGTTCGATGCGGACCCGCAGCGTGCGCAGGAAGAGCGAGGACGGGTGTGGGCGGCCTGGAGATGTGCCCCGCGCTCTAGGCCCTGTGACTGGGGACACGGTGCCAGGCCCCCAGACTGGTCAGACTCCTGCCTGGGCGTGCATTCCAGACCGCATTGGGACTGGGAGCTGCTCCGCCTCGGGGAGAGGGAGGGTCCGTGCAGGACGCCCCCACGGCCATCTCCGCCCTCACAGCAGGTGCCAGGTCGCCCACTGGCCGCCCCCCCTCCGCGTCACTGGCCTCGAAGGCAGCAGAGGAGGAGAGGCCCCACAGCGGAGGCAGGGTCTCTCCAGCGGGACCCCCCTCCCCAGGTGCGCCTGGAAACTGCGTCTGCTTCCCTTTCTTTTGCTTTCCTTTTCCATCCTTGTTGGCTCTCCTGTTTCTCGTCCCTCCCTGCATTCACTCACCCTCTTTCTTCTTTTACTTTCTAGCTCTTCCTTCACCTGGGTCACCTTCCGCTAGGGCTCCCTTCCGCCCTTCTGCTCCCCTCTCGCAGACACTGCGCCTTCCCCAGTGCCTTCAGTCAGAAGGAGGGCTAAGCCAGTCAGTCTTCCCGATGATAAGGCGAGGGTTGCACTCATGGGTGGCTCCAGGGTGCCCGATGCAGAACCCGTGGAGGGGCCCGTGGCCTGCGTACCTGGACCACGTCTCCTTCCTAGCCAGCCAGCGGGGTACCTGGGGGCCCAGGCGGAGACCAAGCCACTGTCTGGCCCCGCCGCCCCTCCCCCCGGGCAGGTTGGGAGGGCCGCACCGGCTCCTCAGGTTGGGTCCGCCAGCAGCTGGGAGGACAGATCAGGTTGTCGGAGTTCAAGTAGGGACTCACACCTGTGCCTCTCCTCTTCCTCCATCCCTTCTCCTGGGACTGGGGATGTGGGCGGGGCTACAGGGGACAGAGAAGCCACAGCTGCCTCACCCCTCAGATAGCAGGACAGTACAGCCTGTGGTCCCCAGACTCCCCTCCCTCCTGCTGGTCTGAGTGGGGATGGGGTCAGGACTCTGGTGCCCCTTGCCCCCGCCTGACCTGGGCTTCCTGCAGCATCTTGTACCTGTCTTTGGGTGCTAAGGAGGGGCCCCGAGGCCCAACTCGCAAGTGTCCAAATGCCATCCAGAGCACAAAGGACCCCACGATGAGCCCAGGACCCTGGTTTCTGGTCCTTTCCTTCTCCTGCCCTTGAGCAAGTCCACTTCCTGTCTATTGCCTCGGTTTCCCCAAATGAGACAATGAAAGGAGTGAACTGGGTGAATTCTCCTCCTTGCCAGTTTTAATAGCCTAGATCAGGGGCCCCAGACTTTCTCTGTAAAGGGCCGGATACATCAAGATTTTAGGCTTTGCGTCCACACGGTCTGTTGCAGTAACCCCCTCTGCTCGGCAGTGAGAAAGCAGCCAGAGAGAACGTGTCCTGGCTGTGTGCCGACCACACTTGATTTATGCACATTGACACTTGGATTTCATTTAATTTTCACATGTGGCAAAATATTATTCTTATTTGTATTTGTTCTGACCATTTAAAAATGTCACAGCCGTCGTGGGTGCAGGGGCCGTGCACAGCCAGGCAGTCTGGTTTTCTGGTCTGCTATTTGTAGTCTATTTCTGATTCTCATGCACACACATATGTACTTCTACATCAGAGGTGTTACCTAAGCAAAAAAAAAATTTTTTTTAGTGTTTTCCCCACATAAGCACTCTTTAGTTTAGCGCTGGAGCCTTGGACACATAAATTATGTAGTTCATTCCTATGACCGTGTTTGATTTCTTAACAATTTAAAATCTTCTCGATGCTCATACTGTGTTATACACGCATGGTTTACAGTTGTCAGCTCATCGAATATATGGGCTCTCACAATAGTCCTTTAAGGATTGTTTATTTACCCCCCCTTTCCAGTGCTTTGCACACTCCTGGTGACAGGGAACTCACTCCCTTCAGTGACAGCACTAAGAGACTCCTAGGGCTGGGTCCTCTGGAGAGTCCTGGCTATTGAGAACCCAGTGACCTGCCTGCTGGCCCCGGAAAGGCAAAGGCTACCGTGGGTATGAGTGCTCCGTCCAGGGCCCATTCTTTCCCATCTCTACTCAATTCCATCTAAATCCTCTCCAGCTGTTGAAATGTGGATGGACAAGGGAGCCACATCCTTGATTTTCTGGAAGTTTCCCAAGTCCTGAGCCTTTGCAGGCCTTTGCAGCTGCCAAGTGACAAATCCTGCAAGGAATATGCAACGGGAAAGAATATGACAGAAAAACAGCTATTATAAATGTGTTACTTGCTAGAAATATTTCCAGGAAATCTCGTTCGTGCAGAGGCCTCACGGCTCCCCCATCTGCATCTTCAATGGCTCTCTCGCCATCTGCTGGTCGGATTGAGTCATAACCAGGCTCCCCAGGAGGCTCTTTTCCTCATCAAAAGGAAAAACGAGCCAGAAATTTCTCTCCCCTTTACGTACCAGACGTCTGTTGGATGCTAAGGAGACAAAGGAAAGGGCAATTTATCTGCCCTCGAGGAGCACAGTTTAGCCACGGAGAGAGGTAGAGATGTGCTCACAACTGATAGCGAGGGTGACACGGGTGGGGACAGGTGGGGAGAGGTGGACAGCTTTCTAGAGCAGGTGACATGCTGTCGCACCCAGCCAGGGGTGAGGAGCTTCCAGATGCAGACGCGATGAGCTCACGGCTTCTGGGGGGTGTTAATGTTCCAATCAGTGTGCTGGCGGTGTGTCGGCTTTTCAGTGTTTGGATATTTTGGACACGGCCAGCCTTTGGAAACCTAGCAGGCTGGAGCTCCATGCCCCACACCCTCTCCTGACATCTGCGGATGTTTTCTGGGCCCTACTGCTGAGAAGGGCTCCAGTGTGCACTCCCCAAGTGGAATCACCCTGGGAACGGTTTGAGGGGCATGTCCTCGGAGTCCCGCCCTCATGCCGTCTCATTTAATCCGTCACTAGGACAAGGGCTACTGAGCCAGTGGCTCCCACTGCCAGATGTCACCTCCAGCCAGGTGTCCAGAAGCACACCTTGCTCACTGTGTTTAAATCTGGCCTCCTCCTCCCTGCACCTCCCCAGGCAGCCGCTCCTGCTCCCACACAGGGGGGTGGGTGGGGAGGCCCGGCCCAGCAGCCGTCAGTGCACACAGGCCTCGCTGGCTGCTGACTGCAGGCAGCCCTGGGAGGCAGGCCCCATTCAGGGTTCTGGGCCCCTGTGCCAGCCTTGCCCCGGGCCCATCCTGGCTGTCTAGGAGAGCAGATGGGCGTTGAAGACAGGGGGTGACCAAACGTGGTGGCTTTGGGAAGAACGGTCCGCTCTGGGAACCCCAGGAGAGGTCAGGGGAGGAGGCAGCTGACTCGGTGTCGGGGTGTGGCAGGCAGGGGCAGGGAGGTGGAGGAACACCATTTTCTGGGGCTGGAAAGCCCTCTGGAATGTAAGCTTGGGGTGGGGGTCCAAGACCTTCTGGGAGGTCTGGGTAGTCACCTGCTTCGAGGCTAAAAGCCTTGTTCCAGAAACACGGTGGTTCCTGAATGGTTTTGCATTTAGTGGTACACCCGGCAGCATCCTCAGCCAGGGAGTTACGGTTGTAGACCCTCCTGGCACCTGAGGACAGGCTGGGGACAGCTGTTGGGGACCAGGGAAGGTCTGGAGACCCCTGTTGTAAGCACATAGCCAGAACCACCATGTACAGACTACACAGCTCTCAGGGGTATCACTGACTGTGCTGTGAAGGGCACTTCAGTGCACAACCCATACAACTGTCCAGGACGCCTGCCAATTATTCATTACCTTCTGTTCTCATGGAACAAAAGGGGGTTGAAGAGACCGTTGTCGTTCAGCTCATCCTGCTCTGTGGGCCTCTTTCCCAGACGAGCCACGTGTCGGAACAAGAGGAAGCAGATCTTTTCAGTCAGTACACGTCATGTGAGAGACCTACCCTAGTTTAGAAATCCAGGTTTTAAATGCCCTGCTGTTTTAGGTTTCTACTACAGATGAGAATAAAATTTCTCTAAGTGCAGAGCAGGGAATCGAGGCCGGTTGAATTCTGAGCGCGCCCCCTGGTGACGTGCCCTGTGTAACCCCCAGACCGTGGGCGTACCTGCTGGTTGGTATCTTATCTGACAGACAGGATTTGCTAACGTAATTGAGGTCCCTAACTGGTTGTGTTGAATTGATCAAAAGGGAAATTATCCCGGACTTGACCCAACCGGGGGACAGGGGCCTCCCTGAGGTCAGGAGGTGGTTCTGTAGGCCTGGAAATCGGCTGCTACGTGGTGAGGGCCCTACGGAGGGGCCAGGGGACCAGGACCCCAAGGGGGGCCTCCGGGAGCAGAGAGCAAGGAGGTGAGTGATGCCAACAGCCCGAATGAGCTTCAAAGTGGGTCCATGGTCAGCTGGACCTGCAGATGAGGGCAGCCCTACCAACGGCCTGGGCGCTTTTGTGGGACCTCCAGCAGAGAACCCTGCCTGCACCCCTGGCCCGCAGACATCCCGAGATAACGAGTGCGTGCTGTTTGTGGTGATTCATTAGGCAGCAGTAGAAACCAATTCGGTACGGAGACCTGTGCTGTCAAATGTGACTTCTGCTCTGGAGTAAAAAGAACACAAGAGGACAGGACACTCCTCCACGCCCCAGGGGCAAAGCGGGGGGTCTGCCCTGCCGAGAGATCACAGCATGCCGGTCCCCACACGCCTGCTGACACCCGGGGAGGCCCTTTGGCAGGGAGCTGGCCACAGTGGGCAGGACCTCTGTGCCGCTTGCTGGCCTGGGGCAGAGAACAAAGATCATTCTGGTCACCCGGTATCCAGATACCATCCTGCTGCAATTAAGAGTTGAGTGCAGGGGCGCCTGGGTGGCGCAGTCGGTTAAGCGTCCGACTTCAGCCAGGTCACGATCTCGCGGTCCGTGAGTTCGAGCCCCGCGTCAGGCTCTGGGCTGATGGCTCAGAGCCTGGAGCCTGTTTCCGATTCTGTGTCTCCCTCTCTCTCTGCCCCTCCCCCGTTCATGCTCTGTCTCTCTCTGTCCCAAAAATAAATAAACGTTGAAAAAAAAATTTAAAAAAGAGTTGAGTGCAAGAAAAACCCTGCCCAGAGAGGGAGGCTGCTGAGCTGGCTGGTGGTGCACACAGGCAGGGGCGAGGGTGTCCAGTTCCTCTGTCTCCATCCCTGCGTGGCTCTTCTGGGCTCTGGGAGGCAAGACAAGGTAGCAAGTAGAATTTAACCCTCTTCTGAGACCCGGGTCTGGTGTCTGCACTGCCCCACCTGCCATCTGGAGCTGGGTCTGGGTCAGGTCACAACACTCCCCTCCCCACTGCCCTGCAAACGTACTGCCCACAGGAGTCCTCCCCTCCCTCGTGGTGACAGACCCCAGTTGCGGATGCCAGTGTCTGCGTGAGCCCGGCACCGTGCCCTCGCTTCTCCTGTTCCCTGACAGGACCCTTAGGTCCTGGCAGGAGTAGGTGACTGGTACAGCCGTGCCTGGTGGGGGGTTTGCCTGCTCGGTGAGTGTGAACAAATGGGGCGTTGGGAAGGGTCTGAGTGCACCGGGGCCATACCACTATCTGGATGCCGTGGGGAGAACCCTGAGCCTGTGACCAGCTGGGCAGGCCAATTCTGTCCTGGCCCCCTGACACCACTGACTCTCCCAGGGTGGGGCCCAGACCCTCCCTGGAGTCCTGCAGCCCTGCAAGGCTCCTACCTCCCTAACCATGAGGCTGCAAGGGCCTGACCGTCGCAGGCTGCTGTGGTTCCTCAAGTCCCTTCATCCCTTGTAAGCAGCGGCAGGCGTCACGAGGGTGGGGCATCGGCTGTGTTAATAGCCACTTTGTCCCTGGAGAGCCTTCCTCAAAGGGTGGGGGTGGGGGTGGAAAGGCATGGCCGGCTCTCCCGGCCTGGCCCGTAGCAGGTGCTGAGTGAGCACAGCTCTTGCCCTGCGCCCGAGACCCCTGCCAGAGCCTGTCCACCGGGGCGACCCCCTAGTCTCCTTCCGCTCGGGGCTCCCGCTGCCCTGGATCCCCACTCCGCTGGCCCTGCCTTCTGCTTTTCCTTCCTGCTGCCCCCAAGTCCCCCATCCTCAATCTCTTCCAGACCCCGATCTCCAGCCTCATCACTGGATGGGCGGCTGGTATCACCCCCGCACTCCCCCAGGGAAACTGAGGCTCTTCCAGGGCCCTCCTAGTCTGACATTCTGAGACAAAACCAGTCCGTGCTGCGTTTCCATGGTGGATCACAGCTCCGCAACAGCTCTGGCTCCCCAGCACCAGCCTGGGATTGTGGGCAAACAGTAGGACTTCTCTGAGCCTCAGTTTCCCTATCTGCCTGGTGGGGACGGTAACAGTCGCACCTTCAGGGGTTACTGTGGATAAAATGAGGTGCTGTTTTCAAGGTGCTTAGCAAAAGGTCAGGTTCAGAGTAAGTGCTCACAAGACTGGAGCGAGGAGGTGGGTTCAGGAGCCAGTGGTCACTGTGGGAGCGAGCACAAGCCCGAGCAATTAGTGCGATTGTCTTCGTCTTTCTGACAAGGAAGCTGACTGGAGGCGTTCCCAAAATAGACCGGGGCAGCGAGTGAGGGCACAGCCAAGATTCGAGCCCTGTGCTAGGAGATCAGCAGGTGCCCAGGTCTGGGAGGGGAACCGAGTGGTCGGGCAGCAGAGAGGAAGCCTGTATGTACTGGGAATAAGAGATGGAGAGAGGCCCCGACGGGCCCAGTGCAGTGGGCAGGGGGGAGGTGCGGGCGCTGTGCATGCGTCTGGAGAGGCCTGTGCGCAGAGATGCTGTAGGGGGTTCTCGGCACAAAGGTGGCGTGGCCTCCTCCCGCCCGCATGAGCCCCTGTCCGCGTAGGCCCCCGCCTACAGATGGCTGTGTGCTCACTGCCCAGAGCCCCTGGCCACTTGCTGTCTTGCCCTGGCCCCCCTTCTTGTGCAGGCCCAGCCTTGGGTTTCAGATCTTGGGGTGAAGCCAGGTGCCTTTCCAGGACAGGGGGGGACAGAGGAGATGCATGTGCCCAGGCTGGACCCTCCCTGCCTCTCTCGAGCCTCAGCTTCCTCCCCACCCCACCCCCATCCCCTGGAGAACCAGGGACCCTACGGGACAGGGGTGGGGGGCTTCCCCTCCTGTGGGAAGAGGAGGAGGAGCCCTGAGCACAGCCTGCCATCCACCCAGCAGGTTCTCAAGGACGCCAGCCCGGTGCCCCCTGCAGGGTGCTGGCACTGACCGCATGGCCCAACCGCCCTCTGCTGGCTGCTCGGGGAACAGCAACTTGGCCCGAGCCATCTTCTCTCCAGCCCTTCCAGCTGCAGACTGAACGTTTGCGGACGCGGTCTATGTGTATTGTGTCATCTTTGCCACAGGCCTTTAAGGTCCTTGAGAACAAGACTCACCGACCCCCACCTCCACCCCTGCCGAGGACTTCACGTTTCCAGGGGGACGGGGAAGGTCTGATGTTTAAAAATGCCGACAAGGAGGGTTCTAGAACAGGGCCGTCACTGCCTGTGTGGCTTTCCGGGGCTCCTGCCAAAGCAGCCCCACACGCGGGGCAGCTTAGAACAACAGAGTCCAGGGGCGCCTGGGGACTCAATCGGGTAAGCGTCGGACTTCAGCTCAGGTCACCACCTCGTGGTTTGTGAGTTCGAGCCCCACGTCGGGCTCTATGCTGACAGCTCAGAGCCTGGAACCTGCTTCAGATTCTGTGTCTCCCTCTCTCTGCCCCACCCCCACTCACGCTCTGTGTCTCTCAAAAATGAATAAACATTAAAAAAATTTTTTTTAAATAAGAAGAGAACAACAGAGTCTATCTTCTAGCTGTGCTGGAGGACCCCCAGATCGAGGGGTCGCAGAGCCTCGTTCCCTCCCAACACCAGGGGAGGACCCTTCCTTGTCTCTTCAAGCTCCTGGAGCCAGCCCCTGCTGGCCTCCGTGTCTGCCACTGTGGTCATTCCCATGCATGTGTCCAGATCTCCCTGCTCACAAGGCCTGCAGTCATTGGGTGGGGGCCCACCCTGATCCAGCCTGACCGAATCTTAACAAGTTATATCTGCAAAAACGCTTATTTCCAAAGCGTTACCTTCACAGGGGATGGGGAGTTAGGACTTCAGTATGTCTCTTTGGCAGTCTCGATTCACCTGACACTGCCCGCATAGCATCTTCGTACAAATTGCGTAAAGACCACCCCTCGTGCAGGTAGGCATGGCAGCAGCAGCAGAGCACAGGCTGGGTTTGAGCCCCTCACATGCCCTCAAGCCAGGTACCCTTGTGCAGTGAACAATCTGCACAACTGGAAGCAGCAGCTCTGTTCTGGAACCTCTCATTGAGAAGCTTAACATCCATTCCAGATAAAAAGTCCAGACTGGAATTTCAATGTCAACCAGGGCCAGAAGGTGCTATGAAGCCCAAGGGAGAGGCCAAGGCGGGGTCTGCAGCAGGCAAGGCCCCAGGGGGTACGTTGTCTGCGGAGAATTTAAGAACGATAGCAAAAGCTCGGTAAAAGTGGATCTGCTTTTTATTGTCCCCATGCACCCACGACTCTAAACAGTGTAACTCAAATCTCCTGTTGGTCCTAGTTCTAAGCGACCGCTACAGAGTTTTCAGATTAGTGCCCGCTTATTACTTGTCTTTTCACGAACACTGTGGCCGGCACAGAAGTTGCTCAGATAACTGGAATTCTGCAGGCAGGCCAGACATTCACATCCATCTTGAGTGTGGAAGGCTCGGGACCACTGGCAGTCATGGCCCTGTGGGACTGCACACCCCTGAGACCCAGGGTAGTCAGTGTCCCTCGGGAAAGCAGAGCGACCACAAAGACAAAGACAGACAGACCCCCAGCGTCTTCAAATCTGCCATTCCGCAAGACCCCGGGAAGTTTTGATTAGTTTTTAAACCCTCTGACAGTGAGACGGAGATCCAGTGGGAGGTGAGAGCTAATAGTGCCATGGTCCGGAACACAGTGGTCATTACCACACGAGTGATAAAATGGCAAGAACAGCACAAACATACCAACGTCAACTGCCTGCTTTTGACGCTGGTTAACCCTAGTTAATTCACCTAGGATGTCACCGGTTGCAGAGTGGGATGGAGAGTACACGGGGACCTCTCTCTACGACCTTTGAATCTGTGATATGGTTCAAAATAAAAACTTAAAAAATATATATATATAATGGCGGAGGGGCACCAGGGTGGCTCAGTCGGTTAAGTGTCCAACTTTGGCTCAGGTCGTGATCTCACGGTTCATGAGTTCGAGCCCCACATCAGGATCTCTGTCCTCAGCACAGGGCCCGCTTTGGATCCTCTGTTCCCTTCTCTCTCTGCCCCTCCCCCCCCCACAAATAAATAAATGCTTAAGAAAAGTATAGGCTTAAAAAATATATATATACACATATACATATATATATGTGTGTATGTGTGTGTGTGTGTGTGTGTGTGTATATATATATAATGGTACACAAGAATTATCTCAAAAACAAAAAACAAAAAAACTCCAAAACACCATGACGGTGCAGATTGTAGAGTGTAATCATTTTGTTTACGAGTGCAAATTTATTTTGTACCTGAAATATTTTACTGAATTTGGTTATCTTTGAAATTAGAATTTATTATTCTTTTAAAATTATGCTACTTAATTAATTTTTATTTAATTGTTATTGGGGCGTCTGGGTGGCTCAATTAGTTAAGCTCCAACATCGGCTCAGGTCGTGATCTCACAGCTCGTGTGTTGGAGCCCCGCATCGGGCTCTGTGCTGACAGCTCAGAGCCTGGAGCCTGCTTTGGATTCTGTGTCTCCCTCTCTCTCTGCCCCTCCCCTGCTCACACTCTGTCTCTGTCTCTGTCTCTCTCAAAAATAAATAAACATTAAAAAATTAAATTGTTATTAAACCACAATAGACCAATGTGTAGGTTTAAGGTTTTCCCCTTTCAAAAACACTCAAGTAAGTCGAGGGTACTAACCTATTGGTTTCTTCCTATTTTGTACCATATAGATAGATAGATAGATAGATAGATAGATTTTTTTTTTTTTTTTTTTACTGGCATGAAGTTCGGTAAAAGTTTACTGTCTGAGTCCCTTTACCGCCATGATGGTGGTTGATTCATGTCATTTCATGATTATTCCTGAAAACAGTTTTGTTGTGTCCCGGAGAGGGTGCTAAATAATGGAGCACCAGGCATGCTGTATGCACTGCGGGGCCCAAACTGACCCTGTTAACTGCTTGGGGCCTGAACCCAGCTCTGCCCGGCGCCCTCCACCCTCTGACCTGTCTGCACATCTGTGGCTCGGCAGCACAGGGTAAACACAGGTGCCCCTGTGTCCCTGAATGTCGAGGACAGGCTGACTCTGCATTTGGTTCTTAGGAGGGAAGCAAGTTTCAGGAAGCTTTGTCCCCAAAGGCGAAGGCTGCACAGTTCAGGTGTAATTATAAACACACCCTGTTAGGGGTGCTCTTGGTCATTTGGGACCCGGCACACATGGACCCCTGGGGGTCAGGCCGGCGGGCCAGAGTCCTTAGAGGAGCCGTGTTCCCCCCGTGGCCTCCCGTGTAAAGCGGCCCATCCACAGACACTTGTCTACATGCTGCTGTAAGGAGCCAGTCGGTCACATGTGGGCGTGCTGTGTCCCTCCATCCTCACCACCACATACACGTCACTCTGCTCAACTGCTCTCTACACAGCTCAAGGGCCACTTCACCCTCTGGGCCTCAGTTTCCCCATCTGTGATTGGCTGGCTCTCCAGGCACCTGCCAGCGCTGATGTCATTTTTGTCCCAGCTCTCATTGTCCGGGACCTATTTATTCCTCCATGTGGCTGCTGGGTCCATCAGCCACTTAACCCACAACAGTCCTAGGGGTTAGGCATGGTCTTTCCTCCTTACAGATAAGGAGACTGAGGCTAGCTACGTTGGTAACTTGCCTGTTTACTCTGTAGTGAGCGTGGAGCTGGGGCTTGAACCTCAGCTCTCACAAAGCCCACTAACCACTAGGCTACACTGCCTCCATTGCAGGCAGAAATAAACCTCAAGTTCCCAGCACCAACTGCCGCTGGTGAAATTGAAAGCCTCGTGTGGTAGTGAGCTCACTAACACTGCAGGTGTGCAAGCAGAGACAGGCCGATTTGTCAGGGAAGCCACAAAGGGTCAGAGAGAGGATTCCTTAAGACCTGCATGCTTCAGTGACAACATTGTATTAGTATGGGTAGTGTGGACGTTTTAACAAGATTAATTCTTTCCATCCATGGACATGGAATATCTCTCCACTGATTTGTGTCTTTTTCAATTTTTTTCATCAATGCCTGATAATTTTCAGGTTAAATTTATTCCTAAGTATTTTATTCTTTTTTGGTGCAATTTTAAATGGAATTGTTTTCTTAATTTCTCATTCTGATAGTTCATTATTAGTATATAGAAACACAACAGATCTTTGCATATTGATTTTGTATCCTGCCACATTACTGAATTCATTTATGAGTTCTAGAAGGCTCAGGGTGGAGTCTGGAGGGTTCTGTGTGTGTAATGTCACGTGTCTGCAAATGTGACAGCTTCTTCCTTTCCAATTTCGATCCTTCTATTTCTTGTTTTTTCCTAATTACTCTGACTAGGAGACTGTGGTTTTACATTTAAATGAATTTTTTGTAGACAACACATAATTGTGTTTTTCTTTTTTATCTATCTCTGCCTTTTAGTGTGAGCATTTAAGCCATTGACATTTAATTTTTGTTTGTTTATTTTCGAGAGAGAGAGAGAGAGAGAGAGAGAGAGAGAGAGAAAGAGAGAATGTGGGGGAGGGGCAGAGAGAGAGAGAGACGGGGAGACACAGAATCCGAAGCAGGCTCCAGGCTCTGAGCTGTCAGCATAGGGCCCAAGGCAGGGCTCAAACCTACAAACTGTGAGATCTAGACCTGAGCTGAAGTTGGTCACTTAACCGACTGAGCCACCCAGGCGCCCTTAAACCATTGACATTTAACGTAGTTATCCATACGGTTGGATTTAAGTCTACAGTATTGATACTTTTTTATTTCTCTTCATTGCTTTTTTTTTTTAATCCCTGCCTCCTTTTAAGGCAAATACCTTTTTTTTATGATTTCAGTTTGTCTCCATGCTTGTCTTATTAGGCAGGTTTCTTTTATTTATGCATTAGCATCATTAGTTGCTCTGGGATTTTGTTGATCACGATCTATGTTCAAATAATATCATATTTTCTCGTATATAATACATGAATTTTACAACAGTCAACTTACATGTCCTTTCCCCCCACACTTTGTGTGTTGTTATCATACACTTTAATCCTACATATGTTGTAAACTGCAAAATACGTTGTTGGTTTTTGCTGTAAGCAGTCAATCATCATTTAAGATTAAAAAATGGGAAAATGTGGAGTGCCTGGGTGGCTCAGTCAGTTAAGAATCCCACTTTGGTTCAGGTCATGAGCTTGTGGTTCATGGGTTTGAGCCCTGCATTGGGCTCTGTGCTGATAGCTCAGAGCCTGAAGCCTGCTTTGGACCCCCTGACCTCCTTTCTCTCTGCTCCACCCCTAATCACTCTCTCTCCCAAAAATAAGTAAACATTAAAAAAAAAATTACTCGGGAGGGGGGTGCGGAGTGGCTCAGTTGGTTAAGCGTCCAACTTCAGCTCAGGTCATGATCTCCCAATTTGTGGGATCGAGCCCTGCGTCGGGTGCTGCGTCTGTGCTGACAGCTCAGAGCCTGGATCCTGCTTTCGATTCTGTGTCTCCCTCCCTCTCTGCCCCTTGCCTGCTTATGCTCTGTCTCTCTTTGTCTCTCTCTCTCAAAAATGAAAATAAACATTAAAAAAATTTTTTTAGTGGCAAAACATATATCAAATGTATCCACATAGTCGCCAGTCTGGATGCTGTCCGTCTCCTTCCTGTAGAAGCACAATGTCGTCCTGGCCCCATTCTCGTTCTGCTTGAAGCAATCCTCCCATGACATTTTCTGTCCTTCGGGTCCACTGTTGAGCTGCTAGCTCAGTGCTTCTTTCATCTTTCTGGAAAGATGCTTTTATGCAATATAGAATTCTGGGTTGTCATTTCTTTTTTCTCTGAACACTTAAAAATGTTGTTTGAGGGGTGCCTGGGTGGCGCAGTCGGTTAAGCGTCCGACTTCAGCCAGGTCACGATCTCGCGGTCCGTGAGTTCGAGCCCCGCGTCAGGCTCTGGGCTGATGGCTCAGAGCCTGGAGCCTGTTTCCGATTCTGTGTCTCCCTCTCTCTCTGCCCCTCCCCCGTTCATGCTCTGTCTCTCTCTGTCCCAAAAATAAATAAACTTTGAAAAAAAAATGTTGTTTGATTGTCTTCTGGCCTGCACAGTTTCTGGAAAGAAAGCCACCATCACTGTTATTACCTCTGATCTCGCAATACCCCTTTCCTTCTCCAGCTGTCTTAAGTACGATGTACCTTAGTGGGGTTTTCTTTATATTTCTGCTATTTAGCATTTGCTCAGTGTCATGGATATTTGGGCATGCAATTCTCCTCAAATTTGGAAATCTCAAGTATAATTTCTTCAAATATTTTTATGTTTTCCCTCTCCTTCTGGGACTCCAATTACTAATCTGCCAGACCACCAGATATTGCCCCACAGCTCACTAAACCTCTGGGAGATTTGTTTTCGGTATCTCTTGTTTCCTCTGTGCGCTTTATTTTGGATACTTACAGTTGCTGGCTACGAGGTGTCTGATTCACTCTTCTGCAGAATCTCCTGTGCCCTCGGCCCTGCCCGGCTTATTGTTCACTTCAACATCACAGTCCTCATCTCTCCATCTTCCACTTGTGTCTTTTTTACACCTCCCGGTTCTTTCCTCATGATGTTCACATTCTCCCTTCTGGCCCTGATCACAGTTATAAGATTTTTAATGTAGTCGTTTAATATTTCCATCTATTAACACCGTTACCTGTCACTTCTCCGTCTGCTTGTATGGCCTGATTTTTCTGCTGTCCTTGGGCCATTTTTCTTGCTTCTCTGCATCTCTGCTCATTTGTGGACAGTGTAAGCTTTAGAGTGCTGTTCAGTGCTGTTATTTTTTTAAAATTTTTTTTAACGTTTATTAATTTTTGAGACAGAGAGAGACAGAGCATGAACGGGGGAGGGTCAGAGAGAGAGGGAGACAGAATCCGAAATAGGCTCCAGGCTCTGAGCTGTCAGCACAGAGCCCGATGCGGGGCTCGAACTCACGGACCGCGAGATCACAACCTGAGCTGAAGTCGGACGCTTTACCGACTGAGCCACCCAGACGCCCCAGTGCTGTCCTTTTTTTTTTTTTTTTTTTACAGAGTGTTACATTGAAGTTATGTTACTTGCAGATGAATCCAGTCCTTTCGGGTTTTGATTTTGAGATCTACTAGAGGGATTTCTGAGCAGCTCTGGTCCTACAGGTAACTGAACCCTGGGACTAGGCATGGCCTTTGAGAACACACTACCTAATGCCCCAGGCATCATGAGGACTCTGGGAACACAGACTATCCCCAGCCTCATCTAAACTCCAGGAATTGTTGTCTCCTGCTTTCCGGGATTTCTTTCCTCAGTCTGGGAGCTTCTCTGCCAAAGACGCGTTGGGCCCCTCTGCAGATGCCTGGGACTCTGTCTACAACACCATCCCCTTCTGCATTCTGTTCTGAAATTTCTAACCTTCTTGACGTCCCCAGAACTCAACGTCTGTGTCTGGAGCTCAGCGAGAGCTCTGAGTCCTGCTGGATTCCCCTGCCCTGCCCTGCTCTGCCACCCAGATGTCTGCTCCGGGCAGTGAGCCGGGACATCTGTGGGGCTCACCTGCTTTTCAGCTTCTCCGCCCTGTGCTGCCACTTTCCGGTGCCTGGAACTTTCTGGTGCCTGGTGTTGCAGATATTTTTCTCCACTGTTCTATTTTTGTATGGCCAGAGGGCAACTCCCTTAGTACTCGATACTTCACGGGCAGAAGTCGAAGGCATCCATTGAGTTCTTAATTTCAGTCATTATGGTTTTCAATTCTAGAATTTCTGTTTGATTGTTTTTAATGGTTTCCAGTTCTCTGAGAATCATTTTCCATTTTCTTATTGGATATGTCGAAGACATGAAATACGAAACTTAATTATTTTAAAGTTCATGTCTGATAATCCCAGGATCGGGGGCATTCTGTGAGTCTGTCTGTAGTCTTATTTTTTTCTCTGAACTTTTGGTCAATTATTATCTTTTTGTATGCCTTCCTAAATTTGGTTGAGGGCCAGACATGTGTGGTTTACAAACTATGAAGACAGCTCGAGACTTTGGATTCTTTCTCAGACAGAGAGGATTTACTTTTGTTGCTAGCCAGCGGAGAAGCTGCCTTTTGTCCTGGCAATCAGTGATCTGCTTCCTCTCTGCCCTCTCTCCTGGGGTGCACCCCTCCAGGGACCCTGCCGAAAGCCTGGGATGTCCTCTCCTCCTCGGCCAACTCTGAACAACGCTTGAACAACGCTGAACAACTCTGAACAACGCTTGTCCCCAAGCGCAAGGAGCCACCGACAGTGAGCCTTGGGGCCTGTGCGGCAGCAGATACATACCTTGGGGGAAAAGGTACCAGAATCGGGCTCCCCTCCCTGGGCTTTCTGTCTCTCTGCAGTGCTGTTGAAAGACATTTAGTTAGAGACTGTGTCCATCTTTTCTAGTCGCTCTTGGTTCGAGGATTAGTTTGAGACATGCTGGTTCATGGTTACAGGAAATAAAACTCAGCACGGATTTCTTCATAGTAGTACTTTTTGAACCTGAAAGGGCAGCGGCTGTGGCCAGTGTAACTCACATCACCAAGAACTCCCCTGTAGTCAGGGCTGACTCCAACTTCCTGAACGCCAGATCAGGGCGAACAGAACCCTCCACCTCTCCCTTGATGAAGCCAGGATTCGGGATCCTTGAATTAGGGCAAATAGTCATGGAAGAGATTTACAGCCGGGCCACGTACAGGTGCCTCCTTAAACAGGGTGTGGTCAGCGAGGTGCCCAAAGCTGAGGGCCTCGGTTATCACATTAAGGTCCCAGAAAAATCATTCAAGTGCGAGTTGCTGGCAAATGCAGGCAAAATGTAGGATTTTCTGAGGGCATGACATAAAAATCTAGTCCAGTTCCTTGGACTGGACCCCGTTCCTCAGTTGCCCCCAGAACATCCCCCTGATGTCCAACAGCACCTTGGACGCAGGGGCCTGGGCTAAACTTGCTGTCTTCCCCCAAAATCCCTTTTTTTCAGAGAAAAAGTTCTGAAAGGACACAGATTAAACTATTTTTTTTTAACATTTAATTATTTTTGAGAGAGAGAGAGAGAGTGCGTGAGCAAGCGAGGGACAGAGAGAGGGGGAGACACGGAATCTGAAGCAGGCTCCAGGCTCTGAGCTGTCAGCACAGAGCCCGACGAGGGGCTCGAACCCATGATCCGTGAGATGGTGACCTGAGCTGAAGTTGGGAGGCTTAACTGACTGAGCCCCCCAGGCGCCCCTGTTGAAAACAGGGCCTCCCAGGCGCCCCTGGATGAAACTGTTTTAATGGGGCCACATCGGAGGAGGTCACCTGCGGAATCGGAGAACGGAAGTGGCGGCAACTTACGCTTTCCACCTTTCGCTCCTCTGTAGTCTTGAGAACAATTTTAAATTTTTTTTTTAACGTTTATTTATTTTTGAGACAGAGAGAGACACAGCATGAATGGGGGCGGGGCAGAGAGAGAGGGAGACACAGAATTGGAAGCAGGCTCCAGGCTCTGAGCCATCTGCCCAGAGCGCGACGCGGGGCTCGAACTCGTGGACCGCGAGATCGTGACCTGGCTGAAGTCGGACGCTCAACCGACTGCGCCACCCAGGCGCCCCTGTAGTCTTGAGAACAATTTTAAACCATGGATTGGTATCGCCCTTAGAATAAAACACACCTGTCCCTCCCGTGCTCCCGGCAATGCCCACGAGGGTAGCGCCCCCACCCACCCCCGCTCACTCCGCCCCGACCCCCTTCCCCGCCCCCCATCACGTGGGAACACGGAAGGAGGCCCACCCCTCCCCCAAGTCCAGCTCCTCTGGTGCTCAGCTCCTGTTTAACTGACTCAAACGCCTGCTCGTCAGAGCAGCGGGTCCTCATGGCTGTGCCTACGGTGAAGCCCCAAGTCCTGGGCGCGGAGCAGAGACTCCCCTCCACCTGAACCCAGGCCTTCCCCCGCTCCATTCTCTCTCTGCGGCAGGGGGGCTTCCGGTCGGGGCGGGGCTTCCGGTCCAGGCGGGCGGCTGGGCTACTGTGAGGCCTGGCGGGTCGGAAGTTCACGAGTGCTGCAGGCAGGCCTGCGTGCGGGACTCGGAGGGCCAGGGTCCAGGGCAGGGTGCCCCAAGCACCGCTCCCTGCCTCGTCTTTCCCTCGCTGTTCTCTGGGCTGGGTGGCCCGTGCTCGTGGCCAGTGCTCCCGCCGATGCCTCCGGCCATCCAGATTCCCAACACGGTGCTGCTTCTCCCGGCGATGGCATCAAAGTAACACAAGGTCTGGAACGTCGTGGGCCTGGATTGAATTCTGGAAGGTGACTTACCACTGTGAGACCCAGGTCACTCTTCCAGAAAAGGGGGTTCCCGGAGGTTGGAGGACTAGGAAGAAAAGGGCGAGGCCCCAAGCCCAGCTCCTGCCACAGCAGTTCTGCCACAGACGCCAGCCTGCCCCTTGTCCTCCGGGGTCCCCATGCCCCAGCGCCCTCTCGGCGCAGCGCCTCGGCCTCAGCCTCAGCCGTCAGCGCCCGACACCTGCGTGTGGGCTCACAGCCCGGCCGGTCCGCATCCTTCCAGGGCATGGGCCGCAGAGTAACTGACCCCCAACGCTGTCCTCGTCCCGATCTCCCAGACCTGCGACCATGCGACCTTCCTCGGCCAGAGGGTCCCTGCAGACGTGGTAGACTGGTCCTGAGATGAGGGATGGTCCTGGATGATCGGGGGCGGGGCGAGGCCATCACTGGGCCCCGATAATCCGGAGACAGGACAAAGAGGCAGATGCTGGAAGCCACCATCAGAGTGATGCAACGAAGACTCTCCAACCCCCCAGATGCTGAAGAGGCTGGGAGACGGGTCCCCCCCCTCCCCCCAGGCCCCACAGGGAACCAGCCCCAGCCACACTTGAGCCCATGAAACCAACTTCATCCTTCTGAGCCTCAGAAAGGTAAGATATGAAATCTGGGCTATTTAAGTCACCAAGTTTGTGGTAGTTTGTTACCAGCAGTAGGAAATTCGTGCGGGAAGAGTGAGAGCCGCACCCGGCACCGTCTCCCTACGGTTTGCTACAGGGGCAGTGGCCCATTTTTCTTAGGTCGTAGATGCATGTTTGACATCCTTGAGAAGGCCAGGGCGGGGGCTGCTGAAGTCAGTCAACAGCCAGCACGTCTGAAGACTCGAGCGACACCCCACAGGCTTAGCATGATGGCCACACGCCTCCTCCTGACCCCGGAGGTTGCTCTCAGGCCTGGGGTCCGTCACACCCGCCACACCTGCAAGGATCTTTTCTCACTGTGAAAGCCACACCTGCCCGCCCCCATGCGGGCAGCAGGGGGCGGGCCACCTCCTCCACATGGGGCCTCGTCTGCTGCTCCCACTCCCTCACACTTGTCTGCCGGTAAAGAACAGAGAGGCCCGGACTGGCTGTTCGTTTTCTGTAAGCAGAGAGTTGCAAGTATGGCCACGGAATGCATTAATTTCGGAATGAATTTTGTGAGTGACATGTGCTCCCTGGGGGTTATCTATTGCAGAATTTATTAAATCCCAGCATTACCAACCAGGGGTTTTTCAAAGTGTAGACTTTGTTAGAAATGTAAATCCTCAGGGGTGCCTGGGGAGCTCAGTCGGTTAGGCGTCTGACTCTAGATTTCGGCTCAGGGCATGATCTCACAGTTTGTGAGTTTGAGCCCCACGTCGGGCTCTGTGCTGACAGTGTGGAGTCTGTTTGGGATTCTCTCTCCCCCCTTACCCTTCACTTGCTCTCTCTCTCTCTCTCTCTCTCTCTAAGTAAATAAATAAACTTTAAAAAATTAAAAAAAAACAGAAACATAAATCCTCAGGTCCCGTCCTAGAACCGTGTGTTATGGACTGAATGTTTGAGTCCCCTCAAAATTCATATGTTGAACTCCTAACCCTGATGTGATGATGTTAGGAGGTGGGACTTTGGGAGGAGATCTGGTGACTTTGTAAGAGAGGGCCCAGAGAGCCCCCTCATGCCCTCCACCGTGTGAAGATACAGCAGGAAGTCTGCAACCCAGACGAGGGTCCTCACGTGACCCACTGGCACCCTGATCTCAGAGCCCCCGCCTCCAGAACCATCAGGAAGGAATGTGTGTTGTTGAGGCCGCCCTGTCTGCGGTGCTTGGTTACAGCAGCCCATGCTGGCTGAGACACTGCACGTCCCTGAATGCCCAGCGGTCACGTCTTACCAAGTCCTCAGTGAATCACATGCACACTCAGATTGAATACCGATCTGCCTTGCTCCTGCTGGACACGCTTCTGCAGCAGTAAGGCTCCGTGTAGCCCCACTTGCATACCTCGAAAGCCAGGGGCTCACTACCTAAATTAGGTTTGGTCATCAAAAGCTCTTTCTTGTATTGAGTCAAAATCTGTCGCTGTGTCCTGAACCCGCCTCCATTCTGCCCCTGGGAGGCACTTAGAAAATAAGTGTATTCTGCTGATGTCCTTCCTCCGGCCACTGGCGCGTCCAGAGGGCAGAGCCCCCGGATGGCTCCAGGTCTGGGGGCTCTGCCCAGGCAGCCAGAGGCCCCAAGCAGGGGTGCTGTGTGAACTTCTTGCCTTGCTGCCTATAGACTCCAGTGCCTCCTCTGAAGTGGGCAGTGATCAAAGTGGAACACAGGGCACCTGGGATGTCCACCTTTCCCCTCGCCAGCTCTCGCTCAGGTGGACATGTCCCAGTGGCTCCAGAGCTGTGCCCTCAAACCTGCCTGGGCCGTCCTTTGCTGTGTTCTCACTGGAGGCCTGTCAGTTACCCGATTCTGTCCTAGCACTGCTGAGGCTGAGGCTGTTTTCTCCCAGCATCAGACGGTCTTTGTGTCTTTGCCTCCGTGGCTCATCGTGGCTCGTCATGGCTCTTACGGCTGCTGGAGGTTCACACACCCTGGCTCCTAAGTGCAGGAGATGTGCAGGAGGGGGGTTCAGGAAGGAAAGAGGCTGCAGATCTGAGTGGCAGAAAGGGGCCAAGGTGGTGAGAGATGGAGGTCAGAAGGGCCTGGAGGGGGAGGGGGCCATGCAGCATTGGGAGTGACACGAGCCAGGTCAGGTTTGGGGAGCCCCTCTGTTCGCTGGATTCGGTGACAAGTGCCAAGGGGGTGTCCTCAGAGGATGAGTGAGGAAGGGCATTTCTGGCCCAGGGAACAGGCCTGGCAACGTTCAGAGGAGAAAGGAAGGAGAAGGACCTGGTGGGAAGCTGTACCTCACTCTATGAGATTCGGATCCCGATTATTTCTTCATTACAAGCAGCTTCCAGGAGCACCGGTGTCCTCCTGCCCGGTCCACACTGGCTATGAGTGGTCGAGGCTGGACTCCATCAGCTGGCCTCAGGCTGGAGGCGCATCCCCGCCTGGGACTCCAGACTCGGGGGGGGGGGGTGGTGGTGTGAGCCGGGCCATGGTTTCATTCTGTGCCATCAACCAAAGTTCACACGACCAGCTGGCTGTCAGGGGCTCAGCTAGTGGAGATGCCAACTCTGGTCATAAGGAGAAATGAGCGTTTGGAAAAATACAACCCGCCCCAACCAGGGAGCCTGGCCAGGTCTGGGGGTGGCGGGGACGAGGGACAGAGCATGGGCCTGATGGGCAAGCAGACTACAAGGTCAAGTCCAGTGGCCCCCAAATGTCTTTTTTAGCTGGTTTGGGAAAGCCAGGCTCCAGTCGGACCCCAGGCATCAGAGAAGGCTGCCCTGACAAAGTGCCACGGATCAGCAGCTTTGACAACAGAAACAGATACTCTCAGTCCTGTGATGCAGGCGTGGGCAGGGCTGGTGTCCCCTGAGGCCTCTCTCCTGGTGTGTAGATGCCATCCTCTCACCGTGTCGCCCCTCCAACCCTCTGCGTGTGTCTGTGTCCTGATCTCCTCTCCTCAGTCATGTTGGGCTAGGGCCCACCCTCCTAACCCCATTAGAACCAATCACATCTCAAAGACCCTACCTCCAGATAGTCACATTGAGGTACCAGGGGTTAGGGCTTTGACGCAGAAATACTTTGAACTGAGAAAAATGAAAACAACACATAACGAACTATGCGAGGTGCCCCTACAGTAATGCAAACAGCATCTGATGCTCTGCAAGTGGGCATGGAGGGAAACGCATTAACCAAGTGCCACAGGCTGTGTTGATCTGCCCAGTATAGATACCATATCTGGGGCAGCAGGTGACATCGGAGCCACCACCTGCCCACAGTCCTTCAAGAGCCTCTGCACGGGCCCAACTGCTGAGTTAAGTGGGGAGGCTTCATTCAGGGTTGTGATGGTGGCATCCATTTCTTTAGTCCCCAGGGACGGAGCACTGCTTCCCTGTTCTGCGGAGAGTGGATGCTCCAGGGGCTGCCATCAGCCCTCAGGGAAGAAGAGTCAGGGAGCCGATGTGGGGGGGTACCACTTGCGGGGGGGGGGGGGGTCTGTGCATCCTCCAGGCCTCTGGGAGGCCATGACTCGACCCATCACCCCCCATGCTGCCCCGACGTGTTCAGTCCCTGGGAATCAGCATCAGTGCAGACACGGAAAAGACACTTCTTTTCCTCTAGTGCATGGTCACTTTAGCAAGCGGACTGAGGTCCCTTTGGGAGACGTGGGTGAGAATACGTGTGTGAATCCGCAGTATCCGCATGGGGTCTTCTCTCGAGGGATTCGGGGCCAGTGAACCGACTCTCCATTGTGGCACTTCAAGCCCGGTTTTTAGCCACCAGACCTAGAGGGTTTTTTTGGTTTTAATTTTTTTTTAATGTATATTTATTTTTGAGAGAGAGACACACACAGAGTGTGAACAGGGGAGGGGTAGAGAGAGAGAGAGACACACACACACACACACACACACAGAATCCGAAGCAGGCTCCAGGCTCTGAGCCGTCAGCACAAAGCCCGACGCGGGGCTCGAACTGACGAACCGTGAGATCATGACCTGAGCCGAAGTCAGACACTTAACTGGCTGAGACACCCAGGCGCCCTGCTCCCTAGGTTTGTGACCCGCATTAGCAAAATCTTGAAAATCTTCCAGCATTCAAACTGCGTCCTCCTGGGTCACCTCCCCATGTTCCCTGGGATCATGCTCAGGTCTGACCTAAACCACGGGTCTAGAGGCAACAGGGAGTGGTTGGGGTGGGCCTTGAAAAGGATGAGTATCCCTTTTTGAGGCACTTGCCCGGCGTCCCGATATCAAGGGTGTTAAGCAGAAGCAGCTGTCTCCTTCGACAGCAAACAAGCTGTTTCCCTGGCAGTGGAGGCTCAGAATGATTTGCCGGTCCAGTGTTGTCAGTTTCATCTGGGTCCAACCAGATTTCTCCATTCCCAGTGTCTCCATTTCCAAGTTTCAAGATTCCGTTCCTTCCCGATCAATACCCTAACTTTCACAGGGGAAGCTCGGCAAGACTGAATCTGGCTGCCGAAATCTAGCACCCTGCACAGCTAAACAATGTGCCTGATTTCCAGCTTCAGGGGCTGTCTTGGACCCTCTCTGGTTTTCAGAAAAGGCTTCAACTGATTATTTTTAAATTTCTTTTTCTAACATTTATTTATTTTTGAGACAGAGAGAGACAGAGCATGAGCAGGGGAGGGTCAGAGAAGGGAGACACAGAATCTGAAACAGGCTCCAGGCTCCGAGCTGTCAGTACAGAGCCCGATGCGGGGCTCGAACTCGCGGACCGCGAGATCACGCCCCGAGCCAAAGTCGGACGCTTAATCGACTGAGCCACCCAGGCACCCCGACTTCAACTGATTATTAACACACCCGAGCTTCTTGTTTTCTCTCTGCAAGAGCTCAGGTGCCCCCACCCCTGCTGTAACAGTCAAGCACAAGGTCACTGGGATCATAACCCATCGCTGTGGTCCATGGTGCCTCACGGTCCATGGTGCTCCCGCTTTCCCTTGGTGAGGAGCTCAGCACTGTGCATGATCCTGAGGGTACCGCTAAGCCAACCCCCGAATTCCATCTGTACAGGTCTGCTTCCCGGGACCAGTCCCAGAACCAGTTCTGTATCAGTTTGGATCCAAGCAAGGGTCAGAAACCACACAGCGATTTCAACGGAAAGTTTAGTCTAAGGAATTATGAAGCTTTGATTAGGGAATAATATAAAGGTGGAAAGAGATCTCTAAAGGGAACCTGTCAGCTGGATAAACAAACGGGTTCATCACAGGAAGAACACGCACGCCACATCGTTCTTGTGCGCAGCACACACAGGGGAGAGCAGACTTGGAAGGAGCCTGCTTCCCAAACCTAGGGCTCAGACATTGTCGGGGAGGTGCAGTGTGTGATTTTGCTGGCTGCCTGGACAGAGCTGGTCCACAGTCTCTGGCAACAGGAAAAGACCCTCTGAATTTGCCTCCTCACAGACAAGACAGCACACGGTCTCCAGTGCATGGGGTTCATGTTGGAAGAGTTGCAGCCACATGGCCACCAGGCCAGTCCCCGAGGCACTAAGGTTGTGAGGGACACATGCTCCAGGGCTCTGGGCTTGTGGCTGGGGCAGAGCACCACTGGGGGTTCCCAGGACGTGTGGCAGAAGACAGAAAAAGCCGGATACAGCATGTGGCTGTCAAGGGGAGGGACCCCTTGCCCCTGCACTGGCCCCTAGTGCCGGCTGCTGACAATTCCGGTCATCACACCCTGCAAAGGTGAAATGCCGATGGATCCCAGGCTGTCACAGAGGAGGTGCTCCTGGGGCAACCCTGGAGCTCAGGGGCATATATAGATCTGGCCCATGCCGCAGTGTAGACACCACACCAGTGTTTATCAGCAGGTGAATGGATGAACACAGTGGGGCACGTCTATGCAGCGGGAAACACCACTCAGCCATAACAAGTATCCTATCACTGGCACACGCACCACACGCATATGTCGCAAGGACATTTTTCTGAGAGCCGCAGACACAGAGGAGCCCACGGCACGTGACTCTGTTTGTAGGAAAGACTCTACCGGCAAAGCGTCAGCTGGATGGGGTCCCGGGAGAAGTCGCTGCCAAGGCGCATACGCAACTTTCTGGGATGATGGGGATGTTCTGTTTTTACAGTTGTGCTGGGTAAGTGGATGTACCCATCTTTCAAAACTCATAAAGCTCTACACTACAGTGGGTGCGTATTTTTTATGTAAGTCACGCCACAATAAAGCTATTTTTCAAAAGTTAGTGGGAAACTATGGCCTCTCAATGAAAGCAGGATTATTAAGAATTCAAACCGTCAGATGTTGGGGAGAGGACCCCCACCGGCTGAGGGGCTGGCTGACAACAGAGTACACACACACGATGGGGAGACCATGCAGATGTCGGCTGTGGCTTCAGGACCAGTTGTCCACACGAACGGGCTTCTTGTTGGCTGTTCTGGGGTGTGCGTGGAAACCCGGTTTTCCCACCTCCTCCGCCTGTTGTTTAGTCAGCAGCTTTGGCGGTGATTCATTTCAGTTATCTTTGGGGTCACAGAATTTCCAGTAGGACTTTGAGCCAGAACAGGAATGACCATTCAGACGTTATTATGGGGCGTAATGGGACTTTGCGGTCCCCTCCCGGGGGTGAGAGTCAGAGGATCCCCCACGAAGCATGACTGCATCCTGTTGGAAGAGCGTGAGGCTTCTGTCCTCTGCTGAGCATGACGGTAAACGCAGGTGGTGGGAGGTAGGGATGCTGGGCGCTACAGGGGCTGCGACGATGCTTGACTGCACGGGGTTATGGCTGTTGTCATTGAGGTCCACACCTGCCTTGTTGCGCTTTGCCTTTGGCTGCTGGAGCCGAGTGTCTCAAGTCTGTGTTTCCTAGGGTCACCTGACAGCTGGCTTCTGGTCCTGAGGATGGGGAGCACTGGCAGGAGACGCGAAGCTGCAGAGGGAAGACCGCTCGTGCTCTGACAGCTCGAGGTAGCTCAGCGGGTGGGAGAGGTGTGGCTGTGCCCCAGGGGACCCAGGCAAGGGCGGGGGCGGGGGGGGGGGTGGGTGGGGCCTGGTTATCACTCCTTCCTTTTTGCTCTTCTGTACCTTCTTCGTCGTTTGTAACCAAGTCTCTGTATACATTTTTCTGTTTAAATACCTAGTAGAGTTTCTGTTTCCTTGCCCAGACTGTGACAAATACAATAATCCTAGTATCAAAAACACTGGTGTGGCTTAGCACAGTAAGCACAGCAGCCTTGCCCAGGGGGTAGGTGGAGACAGGATAACCACCTGATACCATTTACACGGCGGTTTTAAAGCATTTGCTTAGCAGAAAGGGTGAGCGCTCTAGATAAATGAAGGAAGGGCCCGGAAGGAGGAACGGCTCAGGGAGCACCCCCAGCGTCTCCCCACCTCCAGAGAATTCATTTCTAGTCCCAAATCTGCATCCCCTCCTCAGCAAATCAAAGCCCTGCAGTTAAGGGCACCACTGTCTCAGAAGGCAAAGTTTTGGCTCAGTTCCTCAGGACCCTCTCCTTCTAGGCCCTATTCAAAGATTCCTTCCCCCACCCCTGCCCTGCTATTTCCCCTGAGGGGAGATCCAGAAAAGATTGCTGTCTCTACCCTGCTGCTGCTTTCAGTGAGATTGGCTGGTCTTCCCTGGCTAAAAGGAAATGTGCTTTCTTTCCAAGTGCTCTGGAACTTTCCTGAGCCCTCTGGTGCTCCTGTGTGCCTCCCCCCTCCCCGCCCCCCCCCCCCCCCGCCCCACTCCTGGCTTCCCAGGGCCCCCAACATAACTGTCAGTTAGGCCATGACATAGAAGGTGCACAGAAGTTAGAAAAGTGCAGAGACAAAGGATTTAAATAAGAAACAGTGCCTCATAACATATTATGTCCAGAATATCATAGAAAATCAGCAGTTAAGCCAAGATCCAGGAACATCTCCACTTCATCGAGAAAAGACAACCAACAGAAGTCAACACTGAAAGGATGCAGATGTCGGAATTATCTGGCAAGGATTAAAAAAAACTTTTTTTTAATGTTTATTCATTTTTGAGAGACAGAGCACAAGTGGGGGAGGAGCAGAGAGAGCAAGACACAGAATCCAAAGCAGGCTCCAGGCTCTGAGCCCTCAGCGCAGAGCCGGACGTGGGGCTTGAATTCATGGACCGTGAGATCATGACCTGAGCTGAAGTTGGATGCTTAACTGACTGAGCCACCCAGACGCCCTTTATCTGGCAAGGACTTTAATATAGCCATCACAAAAATGCTCCAAAGAGCAAATACGAACACGCTTGCAACAAATGAAGAAATAGAAAGTCTAAGTAAAGAAATAGAAGATGTAGAGAAGAATAAGAGGAAAATTTTAGAAGTGAAAAATACAAATGAAAACCTCAATGGATGGACACAATGGAAAATGGAGAGGAGAGGAAAGAATCAGCGAAGTTGGAGGTAGAAGAAACTACCCAACCTGAGCAAGAACAAATAGACTTGAAGAATAAACGAACAGAGCTCGCAGATCCTGTCGAACAATAACAAAAATCACACACTGAGACTTTAGAGGCTCAGAAGGAGAGGAGGAAGAAGGTGGCCTGAAAGATTTTCAAGGAAATCACTGCTGATAATTTCCCAAATTTAGCAAAAGACATAAACCCGCAGATTAAAGAAGTCGAGGATAAACAGGATCCACCCAGCGAAACCCACACCAAACACCACAGTCAAACTGAAAAGGTATCTGAATCCCCAAGACAGGTGAGTGACCCCTTGCCTGTAGAGCAAACAAGCCTCGGACAGCAGAGTCGGAGTCAGAAACCGCGGCGGCCGGAAGGAAGCCACGCGGCACGCTCCAAGCGCGGACAGAGGACCACTGTGAACCCAGAATCCTACAGCCCGTGGGGATAGCCCTTGGGAATAAAGAGAAGAGCGAGACATGCTCAGAAAGGAGAAGTTCAGTGAGTCGCCAGCAGACCTACTCTGAGAGAGCTCGAGACTGAAGCGACAAAGGAAAGATTTTGAAAGATCAGGAAGGAAGGGGGAGAAATACAGTGAGAGTACCAGCAACCCCGGTAGGCTCTGCCTCTTACCTTGAGCCCCCGCATCGTGCTGGACAGTGGAAACAAATCAGTGTTCCCTGGAGTCTACCGGGGAGCAGGGACGCGGGGGGAGACATGCCCTGTCCTGGGGGGGAGGGTGTGGGGGGGGTTCCCAGGCCGTGCATAACTTGATCAAACCGCCTACAAACAGTCCTGATATGGCAGTGAGCAATGCATGTAACTGTCTGTTAACGGAATACAAGAAATGTAAGAATCCGGACACAAAAGTCAACGGAAAGACATCCACCGGCAGAGAAGATCGTAAATCCTCCTTTTTGCTCCCATTAATGTGGCAGTAAAGTACAGAGGGGAAGAGATCCATCTGGTCCACTCAAGTCCCAGGCTGTACCATCCGCTGTCAGCCAGCCGGGGTCCAGGTGGTCCCGGAAACCTCCAGGGAGACGTGGGTTCTTCCTGGTCTCCACCCCACCCCGCCCCCTCGCGTTGGCCTCCACACCACCGACTCCATCAAAACTCTAGCATCTGTTTTTAGAGAAAGGTTTTCTCCCCATTTTCTGTTCTGAACATACACTTTGACCCAAGCTCCCACCTTGCAACATCAGAAAAAAGCTCTGTTTGCAGCCTCTTTCATCTGCTGTTAACATGAATTAGGTTGTAAATTAATCAACCAAGTCACTGGTTAATTGGCTTTCATTTCTTCCAGAAATGTCAGGAGAAATGATATTTTTCAGAGCTTAAAATGTATTCCCCAGCCAGAAACACTGGGCTACATAAGAAGGTTTCCTCCTAGGCCAGATGAGGGTGAAACGGGGCAGACAGATTTCTCTTGCGGCCCCCACGTCCTTGGTGGCGGTCTGTTCACAGGGACAGGGCAAGAGCCGTGCCCTGGAGGACCTGGCTTATCGCCGCGTCCTGTCACTAACGAGTTTTGGGAACTTGGACAAGTCAACGCCGTGAGCCTGGTCTGTAAAGTGCATACAAATCTACCCCGTTTGGCCTTTGCAAAAAATTCCTTGTAAAATGCAGCATATCACAATGATACGTTCCTTTCCAGGGGCTGGAACATATGGAGAAGTGCAGGAAGGTTGGAGAACCAAGCTGAATCATGAAGGAGGAAAGGAAAAGCGGTATTTTCGGCCAGAAGAACAAGGTGGCAAAGGTGAGGGAGGGCGGGACAGATCCAGAAAACTGCTCCGAGTTTGCACAGCCAGGTTTAAGGACTGAGGGAAATGGGGGATGGGGGGAGGTGTTGGAGCAGGCAGGGCAAGGTCACGAAGCCCTTCTGGTGTCACCCGGGGGAGTGTGGCCTTGGAGGATGTGGGGAGCCATCAAGGCATTTGGAGAGGGCAAGACCAGGTCTGTTGTGTGAGAGCTCCCTGGGAGTGGGGCACAGAGGAGGGACCTGGCACAGACTAGGCTGGAAGATCCCCCCCGCCGGGGCCAGGCATGTCAAGAACCCAACCGGGGGCTGTTGTACTGTGACCGAACGTCAGGTGGAGCATCCAACTTCGGCTCAGGTCACGATCTCGTGGTTTGTGAGTTCGAGCCCCACATAGGGCTCGCTGCTGTCAGCCTGTCAGTCCAGAGCCTGCTTCAGATCTTCTGCCCCCCTCTCTCTGCCCTTCCCCTGCTTGCACTCTCCCCAAAACTAAATAAATATTTTTAAAAAGTGGCTGAAAACCCTGCCCATAGGAAGAGATCTTAGTTTTACAATGAGCTAAAGTAACTTTAGGGCAACTCAGGGGGCTTCTGCGCAGGCCCTCAGCTCCAACCTGGGTAGCTGCCTGTTCTGCAGAGTAGACACATTCTTTCCCTGCCTTCGTCCCTCCCTCTCCCTGAGAAGATGGTCCCAGTGTGTTACTGGGGTCGCTGCCTTGCAGCTGATATGGAACACACTGTACATCCAGTGGTTTTCAGACTCCCCACCCTCATTCCTCAGGATTTTTTTATAAAAGAAAACCAAACAGGGAACCCCAATATTAAAAGCACATTTTATTTATTTTTTAAGTTTATTGATGTATTTTGAGAGACACAGTGCACTGCCAGCACAGAACCCGACACGGGGCTCAAACTCACAAAAACGCAGGATCATGACCTGAGCTGAAACCAAGAGTTGGATGCTCAACCGTACATTTTAAAGGCTCTTCAGACAGTTTAAATTTTTTGTTTACATTTATTTTTGAGGGACAGAGAGAGACAGAGCACAAGTGGGGGAGGGGCAGAGAGAGGAGACACAGAATCAGAATCAGGTTCCAAGCTCTGAGCTGTCAGCACAGGGCCTGACGTGGGACTTGAACCCACAAACTACAGAGTTCATGACCTGAGCTGAAGTCGGACGCTCAACCAACTGAGCCACTCAGGCGCTCTGGCTCTTCAGTTTAAATCTTCATCTTGCACAGTTCAGTTTGAAAAGTCTGATTCCCAATGATCTCTGCTAAGAATTCAGCTGCTTTCCAGGACGGGTCATTCTCTGCAACCTGTCCACTGCTCACAATGCTTGAGGTCAGGGATCTCCGTCCACATCCAACCTACGATCTCTTTTGTCTGGTTAAGCCCATTGCTTTTGGTTCTTGTCCTTATTAGAATCAGATCAATTTCCTGCTATAAGTTTACACAGTAACAGTTTATGCCTTTAAACCTATGGTTGGACTATTTCAAACACATGGATAAAAAATTTAAAATATGGTTGTCCAGATGTTTCCAAATCTCAACCAACAATTATCATTTCTCATTGGTTTCCCCGTGCCTCTGAACTAGAGACCAAAGTTAAACTGGCCCAGCAGGTCCTGTGTGATTCAGGTCCTGCCTGCCTTTTCAGCCTCGTGCTCCCATCTCCCCTAGTCGGCCACCACTCCTCCCCTGCCATTCTGGGCTTCTCTGCATTTCTGGGATGCTCCAGGCCTTGTTTTCACTAACTGCTTCTTTGTGACTGTGCATAAATTGACATAAAATTCAAGATCAAGGGCAGAAGTGGGGTCACGATCTTCCACTTGGGTCTTAAGTTCCTTCATCTGTAAAATAAGAAGGGTGAACCGGACCGGGTTGGACACCAAGAATGGGATCCCATGATTCCCAGGGAGCCTCAGAGACCTGCATGGCTCAGTGAGCCAGGAGAACGGAACTTTGGCCCATGCGAAGCTACAACAGGAATGAATCTTCACCAGGCTCTCACTCACCAGGCTCACGTTTCCCTAGTTCCTTAACGAGGTAGGTGCTGTTGACCTACTTGACCATCGCCATTTTCTTTCTTTTTTTTTTTTTTTTAATTTTTTTTAACGTTTATTTATTTTTGAGACAGAGAGAGACAGAGCATGAACGGGGGAGGGGCAGAGAGAGAGGGAGACACAGAATCGGAAACAGACTCCAGGCTCTGAGCTGTCAGCACAGAGCCTGACGCGGGGCTCGAACTCACGGACCGCAAGATCATGACCTGAGCCGAAGTCGGCCGCTTAACCGACTGAGCCACCCAGGCGCCCCGTCCATCGCCATTTTCAGGTAAGGAAATGGTCCACAGAGAACTGAGATAGGACCCTTAAAAAGCAGACCTGGGGATTAGAAGGCAAAACGAAACCAAAACCATGTTTCTTTGCTTTTAAATGGAATTATATGAATTTAATAATGTAACCAGGGCTGTCCAGTTAATAGGCTGGGTGGCAGGGCAGGGGAAGAAGCGTATTCTTGCTTTCAGATACCTTTCAAAACATGACCCACCCGGGGAGGGGGATAATAGTACGCAGACTTCTTCTTTTTTTTTTTTAACGTTTATTTATTTTTTTTTGAGACAGAGAGAGACAGAGCATGAATGTGGGAGGGGCAGAGAGAGAGGGAGACACAGAATCCGAAGCAGGCTCCAGGCTCTGAGCTGTCAGCACAGAGCCTGGTGCAGGGCTCGAACTCACGCACCGCGGTGACCTGAGCTGAAGTCGGACGCTTAACCGACTGAGCCACCCAGGCGCCCCAGTACGCAGCCTTCTGATAAAGTTGGTAACCAGTGGAGTAGTTGCTTCATAAAGTACCTCAAAACCGACGAGGATCTAAGAAAACCTGACACATGGCGTGCGCGGTGGTAATTAGCTGCCATGGGCGGGGGTGCATTTGTCAGAAAGCAAGAGGAGCAGGCCCCACGCTGCTGCCCTCACTTAGAACACCCTTTCTCTTTTAAAAATTCAGTCTTGGGGTGCCTGAGTGGCTCAGTCAGTTGAGCGTCTGACTCCGGCTCAGGTCATGATCTCGCGGTTTGTGAGTTCGAGCCCCACATCAGGCTCTGTGCTGACAGCTCAGAGCCTGGAGCCTGCTTCCGATTCTGTGTCTCCCTCTCTCTCTGCTCCTCTCCTGCTCACGCTTAGTCTCTCTCTGTCTCTCAATAATAAATAAGCGTTAAGAAAAAAAAAATTTTTTTTAATAAAAAAATAAAAATTCAGTCTTGATTGTTCTGTTTAGTCAGGACTGGCTTACTTGCACAAGTACCCACATGGAGCCCTTCCCAGCCTCCCCTCGATAACGCACATTAATAATAAAAACGGTGCACTGCAACTGACTTCCTACTGCCCACCCACCATTCTTTCTAGTACCTTCTGTCTCCCACTGTATTGGTATGGTGGCCTGGTGGCTGCCTTTTGAGCAGATTTAATAAGCAGGCATCAGGCTCTCGCTGAACTTGAACATGCCAGACCCTGTGGCCACTAGGAATCCCGAGCAGCCTGTTTAGTTAAAGCCACATGGCTGGGGAAGTGAGCAGCCTGCTGACCATCTGTTGTCTTCCTTCTCCAGGGGCCGAGTTGAAGGAATGTGGAAGGTTAGTGAGCTCCCGCTGGCCCCCGCGGTCCTGCCCAATCTGTGGTGTGGGCCTTGTCCTCTTGGAAGATAAACACCCACAAGAAATGTGTCAGGGGTGCACATGCCTATACAGTGACCAGAGTTTCCTGTGAACTTTCCAGAGGCTATAAGGGAATGTCAGAAAACAGCATGGGCTTTGTAATCAGACCGTTCAGGGTTTTAGACCTTGATTCCTCCACTTAATTAGGTAGCTCTGGTGCATCTCTGAGCTTCCTCTTCCTGTAAAATGAGGCAATGATAACATGTTTATCTTGTGGGGCTATCGTGAAGATGAACTGAACTAAGTGTGTGGAGCACGGAGCACAGACCGGCTGCTTTGATTGTTGGACTGTAACTGAGCTCCCTCTTCAATTCCTCTACGTTGGTTTCTTCAAACCATCAATCACTCATCCCATAAACACTCACTAAGTGCGTGAGAACATGCCTGTGGCTAAGCTGCCGCCGGGGCGGGGCAGGACTGGGGGGAGCTGAGACAAGCAGGAGGATGGGGTGGGGACCCCACAGCGAGCAGGGCTCTGTGCTGAGAGCTGAGAATCGCTGGCAGACGAGCCCCAGCATCTGGATGTCGTCCTCACTTTTGCTTCTTCACTCAAGCATTCATTCAAGAGACTTCAAGGCTCACAGGAGCTCTTGGAGACAGGCCAGCCGGGCTTGTGCCCCCACTTACTTCCCCGCTGCGGTGAGGATTAGCCACTTTCTCAACAGGAGCCTCCTGCCCTCAGCCTCAGTAGTACTGTTGTTTTTTTTTTTTTTAATTTTTTAATGTTTATGTTTATTTTTGAGGCAGAGAAAGACAGAGCATGAACGGGGGAGGGGCAGAGAGAGAGGGAGACACAGAATCGGAAGTGGGCTCCAGGCTCTGAGCCATCAGCCCAGAGCCTGACGCGGGGCTCGAACTCACGGGCCGCGAGATCGTGACCTGAACCGAAGTCAGACGCTCAACCGACTGAGCCACCCAGGCGCCCCATCAGTAGTACTGTTTTTGAGAGTGATGGGGTTGTGGCGAGATCACCTGCCCTCTTATTACGGGCCGTTATGGTTTGGTCCTTGTCCCTGGTCCTCTGATCACGTTGATTTATTTGTGTTGTCAATTCTGTCACTAAGTATGTCCTCTTACATCATGTTGTTATAGCACACTTCCATACAATTTCAGGAAAAAGTGGGTACCACTGGAAATTAAATTACTCAGAGAACCACATGATGAGGACATTCCACAGTGCTAATTTGTTCTCTCTTTCCCCCAAATCTGTGGCAACGAGTGACTCATCTTTAAAATAAAATAGCTCTAGAGTTGGTCATCTAGAATAACTCAAGGGCAAAAAAAAAAAAAAAACCCCACAAAACCCTTGTCATGACCTCCATCAAAGCAATCAATCTTACAGCACAATAAAAAACTCCAAGAAGGTTGTCAGTTGAACATGGCATTAGAGTGAAATTGGATGGCAGTCTTTGCACATCTTACTCAAAAAATTGTTTTGGTGGAACACCCCATTCAAACTGTCATAGAGAAATGATGTTGACATAGTCCAGACTTTCCCCAACAGTGCTGATTTAAAATACCGAGTATTTATTTATTTTTAATTTTTTTTCCAACGTTTATTTATTTTTGGGACAGAGAGAGACAGAGCATGAACGGGGGAGGGGCAGAGAGAGAGGGAGACACAGAATCGGAAACAGGCTCCAGGCTCTGAGCCATCAGCCCAGAGCCCGACGCAGGGCTCGAACTCACGGACCGCGAGATCATGACCTGGCTGAAGTCGGACGCTTAACCGACTGCGCCACCCAGGCGCCCCTAAAATACCGAGTATTTAATTTGGGGTTAGAAAGTATGATCAAAGTAAGTAAAGAATACATCTTTCCAGGGACTAAAATACAATTATTCCTATCTAGTTCTGAGGTGTGAAAATGAAGTAATGAGACTTTATTGCGTTGGCTGAGGAAAACATCACACACATAACCCCTACCCTCGGTTGTGGTTTCCATGCAATTTTGTAAGCTTTTCGTGGACCCACAAGGCATCCCCCTTGCCTGCTCTCAGATGGGGATGTTTGAACCCCTGACTTTCCCTCTCACTGCTGGTAGATGATCCTGGCTGAGCTTGAGTCAACTGCCCGTCTGTTGGCTGGATGCCAGTGGGTATCTAAATTAGGAATGGATTTGGATATTTGGATACCAGAGGGTATCTAAATGAGGAATACCACCAAGACTACACACAAAGTAAAGAAACCCCCAAATCGAGGAGGGAATGGCTGCAAGTGGCCATAGGGATGCGAAGTCCTTATGTGCATACATGACCAGTTATGTGCATACGTGACCTGTCACGGCAGGGCACCACCTAATTATTATGTTCTTTTAGTCCTCTCTTCAAACCCAGCAGTCACATAAGCGACACCCTTTTGCCCTACATACTTTTGTACTGCTATTCCCTACACTTAGCTTGGTCCTCTCCAGTTCAATTTTCAAGACCCCCATTCAATTATCTCTTGAGGCCTTCTCTGATGACTCCCTACTTGTTCCTTGCCTCCCCTCCAGATTGGATGCCCTTCTCACATGTTCCTACACCACCCAGGGTTGTCCTGATGAGTTCAGATTGTGTTCTGGTCTTTCTCCCCATAGACTGTGGGCTCCCTACAGGCAGATCAATGTCTAACTTTCCCCACTAATTGTCAAAGTTTAATGCAGCAACAATATTTGAGAGGTATTTATTTGTATGTTTATTTTAGAGAAAGAGAAAGAGAGAGAGAGAGAAAATCTTAATCAGGTTCCACATTCAGTGCGGAGCCTGATGCAGGGCTCAATCCCACAACCCTGGGATCATACCTGAGATGAAATCAAGAGTCAGACACTCAACCCACTGAGCCACTCAGGTGCTCCTGGAGAGGCCTTTAAACCAGTCTGGTTACTTATTAATAAACCATAGTGTGGGCACTCTTCTCCCTTTGACAAACTTGAGGAAAATCAAGTTCAAGTTTTTCAACTCTCTTTTAGACTCTACTGTTCATCAAAAACGTTTCCTTCTACAATCTCACTATATTGTTTTGGCACGGTAATATCTTTACATTGGTGTATTATGTGAGGCCTGCTTCCTGAGCTGCAGAGAGGAGTGATCTTGTCAGAGCTGGGTGGCCTTGTTGATTTAACAACACAAACTTGTATTACTTGGGCCCATGTGTTTGTAGCACTGTAGAGCCGCCCACACCAGATCATCTGGTGTACGTAAAAGCCATCTGCGTTCTAGTTTGCCATCCCTGATCAGCGGTGTTGCGGAGGTAATCATGCCTACCTCGCAGGGTTGTTGAGAATTAAATGGGAAGATGTATGCAAGCATCCAGCACAAGGTCAGCCACAGAGCATGTATTCGCCTAGTAAGTTGTTCACATCCAGGAGGACTTATTTCTAAGGACCACCCGCACCGTTTAAACACACACAACACACACCCACCCACCAGGACGTAGCATTCTTTCCCTCTTTTTTGGAAGGAGATTTCACCGCGGGCAGAAACGTGCTCAGACTCCATTTCCCAGCTGGGTGAGCTGCTAAGGTTAAGTGTGTAAGATGTGGGTAGAGGCTGTTGGAAGGGGCTTCTGGAAGGCCCGTTCTAAATCAAGGAGGTGACTGCCGGAGCTCCCCCAGATTTGCGGTAGGAAGCCAAGCCGTGAGGACAGAGCGGAGAGAGCCTGGGCCCCTGGGGTCCCGAGCTCCCCTTGCTCTTGGAGGGGAGGCAGCCTTGCGATAAGGCTCGGGGTGTTGGGATTTGGGGGTTCTGCTACACGCAGGCGAACCCCATCCGCCGCGCGCTGGCGGAGCAGGTGCGGGCCCCTTGGGACACTCGTGGGCCAGTCGCGGCCGTCGGGGCGGGGTAGCTCGGGGGCGGGGCCCAGGTTCCGGCTCCCCGTCCCGCGGGCACAGGCTGGCCGAACCCGGGCCCTGCCTTCCCTCCCCGCTGCCGCCGACCTCCGAGTCGGGCCGGGAGGCGGGATCCTGCGGCCTTCCCGCGGCCCGCCGCCGCATCCCAGGCCGCCTCGGGCTGCCATTGGCCGGCGCGCGTCACGTGCGTCGGCGGCGGGGGCCAGGCGGCGCGCGCGGCCCGGGAGCGGCCCAGAGCGCCTGCGCCGGCCGCGGCCGAGGTGGGCGCCGGCGGCTGTGTGGCGCCGGGCGGAAGCTGCCGGGCGGCTGCGGCGGCGTCCTTGGCGGGCGCGGGCGGCGCGGTGAGTGCGGGCGCGGTGAGTGCGGCCGGCCTGGCGCGTCTCCTCTAGAGGCGGAGGTCGGCGCTGTGCTGCCGCCGCCCCGACCCCGACGCGTCGGCCGTTTGTGGGAAGCGCGTGAGAAGAGTGGGGGCCGGGCGGGGGGCGGGGGTCGTTCCGCCGTCCGCGCGGGGAGGCCGAGGCTGGGATGCAAGCCCGAGCCCGCCACGGCGGTCCCGGAGGCCCCTGGGCGCTACCCCGCCGCCGGCGACTTGGGACCGCGCCGCCTCCCGCCTGCTGGTGCGGGTGCCCCCAGGTGCGGATGCCTCCCAGGTGCAGGTGTCCCGCCGGGGTCTGGGACGCCCCCTGGTGCGGGCGCCCCCCAGGTGAGTGTCCCCCAGGTGCAGGTGTCCCGCTGGCGTCTGGGACGCCCCCAAGTGCGGGTGTCCCCCAGGTGAGTGTCCCCCAGGTGGAGGTGTCCCGCCGGGGTCTAGGACGCCCCCTGGTGCAGGTGCCCCCGTGGTGAGTGTCCCCCAGGTGCAGGTGTCCCGCCGGCGTTTGGGACGCCCCCTGGTGCGGGCGCCCCCCCTGGTGAGTGTCCCCCAGGTGCAGGTGTCCCGCCGGGGTCTAGGACGCCCCCTGGTGCGGGTGCTCCCTGGTCTGGTGCTCCCCGTCAGGTGCAGGTGCCTCCAGGTGCGGGTCCCCCAGTTGCGGTGCCCCAGGTGCCCCGCGTCCCGAGCCATCTTCAGGGGCTGCACCCCGGGCTTCGGTGGGGACCAGCTGCTGACGGGGCCTGGCGCCCTGCCTGGTCCGCGCGGTCTGGGAAGGTGCCTTGTCCTCCCTTCTCTCCTCCTTTCCAGTGTAACGCTTCCTCCTGTGCTCCTCTGACCCTCATAACAAATTCAGGCCCACGACAGTTGTTTTAAAGGTAACATTGGACGCTATGAAAAGGGGTCTGAGAAGCACAGTTTCCCCCAGTGCAACCAGTGTGGCAGAATCACTTCCACACCCTGCGGAATCCCCTACTGATGATGAAGTCTCCTCGGTGCTCCTCGTATAGATTGTTCAGGGTCCCAGCATTTAGGAAAATCTTGGGAGAGAAGGGGCTTGCACTTCAAAATTCCACTTGGAAATCTGGAAATTATCCTGAGGACAAACCTTAAATCACAGTTCTCTTAAAGGCACATCTCATCCTTTTTCCGACTGAAACTGCCTCAACATCCGAAGATTTTCTCTAGCTTTAAAATAAGCAGCACGGTGGGTGTGAAACGTGTACGTTGGAATGTTTCTTTGCTGGTGACTTTATCCGTTCTTTCTCACATCACTTCGGCCTCACCTAAAGATACATTTGATTTTTTTTTAGTTTACTTATACATTTCCTGTTCTAAAATATGTAAGTTGAATAATCAAAACATTTCCTTGCAAAATATATTTTTTTAAGTTTTTATTTATTTTTGAGACAGAGAGCATGAGCAGGGGAGGGGCAGAAAGAGAGGGAGACACAGAATCAGAAGCGGGCTCCAGGCTCTGAGCTGTCAGCACAGCGCCCGACGCGGGGCTCGAACACACGAGCTGTGAGATCACGACCTGAGCTGAAGTCGGACGCTCAACTGACTGAGCCACCCAGGCGCCCCACTTTCCAAAATATTAACTGTGTCATTTAACGCACTTAATGTGTTGTTACTGAAAAAAATGGACTGTTTTTTGGTTCCCGTGGAGGCAACTTGGGATAGAGAAAATAAAGTGGGTTTTGGTTTAAGCAAGAACTCGTATTTTAACCCCAGTTCTAACACTTTCCTGACCTTGGGCCAGTGACTTCCTGGCTGAGTCTCACTTTGCTCATCTTTAAGATGGGGACAGTGCCTCCAGGGTTTTATTTGGGACAGCATATGGAAAGGCCTGGCAGAGTACTAAGCACAAGCAGTTTTGTCCTGTTCTCTTTCACCTTCCCTGTTTTCAGAGATCAGTGCGTTCCCATACTGCTGTAACATTCCAGGTCATTTTCATTTCCAAAAAAGATGCAATTCATTTTTGAGGACCTACTGCATGCAAGGCATAAAAAGAAAAAATCGATAAAAATAATAACGAGCCGTGGGGCGACTGGGTGGCTCAGTCTGTTAAGCATCCGACTTCGGCTCAGGTCATGGTCTCATGGTTCGTGGGTTCGAGCCCCGCGTCGGGCTCTGTGCTGACAGCTTGGAGCCTGGAGCCTGCTTCGGATTCTGTGTCTCCCTCTCTCTCTCTGCCCCTCTCCAACTCGTGCTCCTTCTCTCTCAAAAATGAAATGAAGACACATTTGAAGACACAAAAATAACAGTGAGCCACCTTTTAAATATTTTTGAGAGATCTGTGGGCACGGGGTATTTATTTAGCTCCTAATCATGCTTTCCTTTCTATGACTAAACTCATCCATTTGTTAATTCAGTAAATATTTATGAACATTTATTGGTGCCAGGCTTTGTGTTAGGTGGAGGGGATATACCAGTGAGGAAGGCAGACAGGGTCCCTGATCTTACAGAAATTATATGGGAAAAAAATACAAGCAAATATAAAAGCAGAGGTAAGTACAGATTGTGATAAATGTTTGAACAGCACAACTACAAAGTCTCTGAATGTTAGCATGATGAGGAAATGTGTTTCTCACTGAGTTTGATTTGTAACAAAATAGTGGTTGGGAAATTCTCTTAAACTCTTAAAGTCTCAGTTAAAAGTACATTGTGCATTAGAAAATAGGAAACTTCAAGAAAATAAACGAGCACAGTTGAAGATTTCACAGGTCTGAAATACTTTTCACAGTTGATCCAAGAGATGTAACTTAAATTTGTTCCCATAAAAATGTCAGTGCTTTGACAGTTCTTTGGCTTAACTTACAAGAAGTTATAATCGTATTTTTTTCTTGGAAATCATTCCCTTTAATGGCAATTAGTATGGGCACCTAGTTTTGTAGAAAATTGTGTCCCCATAAATCTTTCTGCATGATCTCGAAAATGTACTGATCCTCAAGCCCATGAGACTTTTAACACGAACAGTGAGTGTGGACTGACCATTAAACAGGTGTCTGAGAGAACAACTAACCCATGACCTTAGACACCACTTATAAGGTACATGTTTTTATTTTTCCAGTTGATCAAACAGCAATAGATCTGATGACAGCAAATTGAACAAATTGGATTTTTAAGGAAACTGACTTTTGCAACTGACCAGTTACGATGATGAAAACCTGAAACTCCCTAACTACTTACACTTGCATGAAAAAAACTAACAGAAATATTAACAGGCATTCTGCTTATCATTTTCTCAGTTCGTTATTAGTCATGTTTCCTGGGCTGTCTAGTTAAGTATTTGGACATAACTTTTTTGCCATGGTTTAAAACCTAACAGTTGTCCTCTTGGTGGTAAACCTTATGATTTTAGTCCATGATCTTTTTTTTTTTTTTTAATTTTAGAGAATGAACAGAGGGAGAGGGGCAGAGGGAGAGCGAGAGAACCTTAAGCAGGCTCCATGCTCAGCGCAGAGCCCGACATCCATGACCCTGGGATCATGAACAAGTTGAAATCAAGAGTTGGATGCTTAGCACCTAGTCCTTAACCTCTTGATTGGCAGGTCCCCCCCCCCCCCCCCCCCCCCCCCCATCAGCTAGCCTCCTTGTAGTTGCTATGAAAGAGCACTTCTGCCCTTTGTTCTTTCTCTGTGGGCACTAACACCTGTCAGTCTCTGGATCAGATCTTTGTGTCTGAGTGCTGTCCCGCTTATGAGCATAGGAGCCGGCCAGGTGGAGTAGGTGGAGACCAGCTAGGAGAAAGCCCGCTAATAGTTTCTTGAGGGAAATAAAAGTCTTTTTGGTCTGGGAGTCATTTCTTTTCACTATAGTTCAAGCAACACCATTTTTTTCTGCACGGTCGGTGTGTTAATTTGTGGCGTTCTACCCTTCAGAAGGAAAGATGTTTGGCCCTATATGTGAACTCAAGACTTTATTTCATCAAAAAAATCCTTTTAAGTTTATTTATTTATTTTGAGAGAATGAGAGTGAGCAAGCAGGGTAGGGGCAGAGAGAGAGAGAGAGAGGGTGGGGGGGGGGGAGAGAGAGAGAGAGAGAGAGAATCCTAAGCAGGCTCTTAACTGTTAGTGCAGAGCCGGATGCGGGGCTCGAACTCACAAACCGTGAGATCGTGACCTGAGCCGAAACAAAAAGTTGGACGCTTAACCGAGCGGGGCACCCAGGTGCCCCAATTCTAGTTCTTTTTAAGCAGATGTTTTATAGCTAGAATAAGGACCAGAAGAATCCATTTACTGAATTGCTCTACAGGATAAATTTGGAAACCCAAACTGCCTGTCCAGGAACAAAATCAATTATCCGCTCCTTTCCTTCCCTAACCCTGGCCTCTCAGCCTTACTGCCCACCGGAGGGGTCTCTGTCGGAAGAGGTCTCTGAAGGAAGATTTATCCTATTGGTGACAGGTAGCACCTTCAGTTCTCTTCTTTTCAAACTTTGTCAGCCAATCCTTTAGAATGTTTATTTTTTACTTTATTTGCTAGAGGCAGAGCATGAAGAGTAGACTTGAGGGGATTAGGGTCAGTGTGGAAAAGTAAAATCACATGCTGGAACTTTTCCTCAGAATTGTAGGGAAAGGGGAGATGGCTGACTGAAAATATGTTTAGAGTTGAGTAATAGATATTCAAGTTTAAAATTTTTGTGTCCCAAAGAAAATGGCCCAATTTAAAAATTCTGTCTAGCCTTTTGTATATTACCTCAAACTTGGTAGCAATTTTGTTGTGTCGATCACTGATGGGCAAATATATTTGACTATTACATTGTGGCTGTTTTGAAATATACAATAGTTTTGTCTTTATCCCCCAATGAGAAACTATGTATAAATTGACTCAGGCCACAGGTTAAATTTACAGCAGATATTAGAAACAATGGCAGGAATATATTGTAACATGTAGCACGAAAGTAACTAAGGCTGTGTGTAATGTAATAACCATTAACAACTATAGGATCTTTTGAAAGTGGAATTGTATTCCTATAAAAGTAAAACATCATGGAGCATAAAAATTTAGAAAATACTGATCAGCCAAAACGAAAAAAAACCTTGCAGCTCCAGCAGCGTGAGTATCATATTAGTTGAGCTCGCCTTTGTCGATCTGCGGTGGATTTACTCGGGATGGTGGTAGACAAGCCAGCTGCCCCGTGAGCGCTGGACGCTGCATCTCCTGCGAGCGCGCGTAGTGTGTGCTCTCTACTCTGGCTGTTCCGTGAATGGAGGCACTTATTCTAAGGTCAACACCTTTAGTCCACTCTTTTTTCCAGACTGTGACCTCTCCGGACGTCTTCAGACCTCTGGCTCCTCGGGAATCTTTAGGGAAGGGCCCGGTGAGCTAGCGTTTCAAGTCTGTGGTGGCCACCTGAGTAAGAACTGAAGAGTGGCCGAATATGTACTGCGAGTAATAACGGAAGCTGTAGGAGCGGGTCAGGGGAAGTCAGCCACCTGGTGTCTCTCAAGCGCTTTCTCGCCGCCTGTGTGGACGTACTGTGTGTACAGTTGTTGTGTTTGACTTTGCTTAGCGGGAATGCCTTTCTGTTTCCAGCCAGCTCTCTGCATGTCCGTATGGCCCAGAAGTGCTGTCCTGCAGTTCTGTCCCTGCAGGCCAGCCCGTCCCCTGCCACGGTCCCTCCCGACCCGCGGGCCTCCTTGTGCTCACCGCCGTCAGTGCTGTTGTGTCTTGAACACATCTCGGGCTTCTCACTTCATGTCATAGGCCCACCTGAACACGCTCACCGTCACTGTGCCCTGTGAACACTGGCGTCACACTGTGCCCTCTCCTGCTGGCCCCCGTGGTTGAGCTCCTGGTCTCCGCCCCGAGCTGACTCGTGTCCACACGCCCTCCATAAGCCTGTTTTGCAAAGGTCCTAGCACGCATCCAGCTTAGCCTGTGTTTAATTTTGTGAGTATAAAGCTGTACAGAATCAACTGTTTTCTTTCAGCAAAAGCTCATTGGGAGCAGAGGTGATAAGCAGGGGCTTTGGGGAGGCTTTCTCCTCTCGGTGGTCAGTTGTGTGTGTTTCCTGGTACATGTGGCAAAGCATTCTCGTCTGGATAATTTTCTTCTCTTCCCTCTGATGCAGCCATTCCATATTTCAAAACAGAGAAACAGAATGTTAATTATGTGTGGAATTTTAAAGTGTTCATGCCCTTAATGGTCTAAAGTTCTATAAAGTGATCGTGGAGTATTTCTGCTTTTCATTTTGTGCTGTCCAAAGTCTTATTTTCTAATTGCCTGTTACTTGGATCAGTGGTGGCCTCCTTGAGTCAAAGTACAGGACTCCCCCGTTCATGTAGACAGAAAGAAAGCTGAACAGTTTTTCTGCATGTTAAGTTTTAGACTTTTAAGTTCTGTACTTCTAAAACGCTAATTTCTCTAGTTGATTATAACAACATAGAATGGAAGTAATATCCTTTTGTCACATAAGTGGTGAAATTTACTGGTTTCAGTAGAGTGAGTCCTGTTGCATTGGGCATTTGGGGAAGAGATCGTAACACATATTAATCGCTTCCTTGGTGCCAGATGTTGACTCCAACTCAGCCTGTGAGGGTGTCCTGAGCCGTCCCTCAGGCCACGCACCTCAGGAACTATTTGGTCTTTGTACTCCCCCATGTTCTCAGAGCTCTTGGCACCTCGTAGGGGCTCAGATATTTACTATATTGAACCGGACTGTTGTTCGTGTGACTCCCTAAGCATTCTGGCGTCTTCCCCTCTAAGGCATACTCTGGTTTGTCTTCCGACTTTGGGAAAAATATACCTGCACGGTGACACAATTTTGTATTATTGAGCATGTCAGAGGTTTCTGTTCCCAGGTAGATACAACTGAAAAGTGCAGTATTTATTTGTTGCTCAAATTGTTCCAACTTCACCATCGAGAGCTCTTTCCGGTGGTTTCTGTTTGTGTTTGGAGCACTTGCCTACTTTCCGGCACTACAGGATGCTTCAGATTCATCTAGCGTGTTCCCTGTTCCAGCCCTAAAATCAGCCATTTCAACAAGGATCCCTGGATCCTGGTGTTAAAAGCCAGGATTTGCTCTGATGTGCTCATCGCTACTGGGGTGTCCTTGCTTTTAGGTCCCGTGAGTGAGCAGAGCTAGGAGATAAATATGTGGATATTGACTTACCTGTGTGTGCACACATCTGTGTAATATTTCCACTTTGAGTCATCGGTTTCTGTATTAAGCTAAATAGGAGTTCCGGCTGATGCCTCAGACTCTAATTCAGAACCCCCCCACCCGGTTCATTCTGGCCTTTTCCCCGGTGCTTACTTGTTATCTGTACCCTCCATCTGCGACAGCGAGAGACCCGGCTTCTGCCATTCACCATGTTTCTACTTAACTTCTCCATTCCAGGATACGTGTGCAGGGGTATCAAGATTGTTAACCAGCCCCTCCCTGAGAAGTCGCATTTCCAGCTACAGTGGAGTGTATGGTTCCTTTTGACTTCAGCCTCCGGTCATTTCCAGAGTTACTCAGGTCCCTTTCTGCCATCCCCCCTCCTCCTCCCCGTGAGGTTATTCACACATTTGTAATACAATTAAATTCTTTTGTCTGTGTTCCCTGCTGGGGTTCCCCACTCTTCACCCTCCTAGTTGATTTTTTTTAGTTTGCATTTTAAAATATTGCATAAAGTTTATTCTTTGTGCTCTAAAAGAGTTCTGGGAGGGCTGACAAATGGATAACATACGTATCCATCACTGTAGTACTAGACAGAATAGTTTCATGGCCCTAAAAATTTGTGCTTTACTCGGTCGCCCCTCTGCCCTTTTCAGACGTCTTGCAAAGGCTGTTTTGTCTCTTTTCCAGAGAGTCCTATAAATGGAATCTTACAGTGTAATCTTACATTGGATTCTTTTGCTTAGCGTGCTACATGTAAAATTTATCCACGTTGTTGCATAGAATAATGATCCTTTCCCTTTAATCACAGAACAGTGGTCTAGTAGGTTTTGTGACAGGTGGGTCATTTCCAGATATTGGTGATTACAAGTGAAGCCATCGTGAAGATTCACATATGTGTTTTTGAGTGGATGTGTTTTCAAATTAGTTGGGTAAATAGCTGAGAACAGTTTCTGGGTCTTCCTCTAGGGCTGTGTTGAGCTGGCTGAGAGACCGCCACACTGCCTTCTACATGGCTGTACCGTTGCCCTCTCTCCCACCAGTGGTGAAAGAGGCTTCCTCTTGCCCCCCATCTGTGCCAGCAGTTGGCATTGCTAGGTTTTCTTGTGTTTCTGTGTTTTGCTGTTCTGACATAGAGTGGTATATCATTGTGGTTTTAAGTTGCACTTCCCTATACGAAGCATCTTCTCATACGCTTTGTTTTCATCTGTCTGTCTTTGGTGAGGTGCCTGTTCACATCTTTTGCCCATTTTTTTTCTTTCGGTAGAAACTAAAAAGTATAATATAAAGGTTTTATTTTTAACTTCAAAATAAAGCTCAAACAATACAGAAGTGTATAAAGGGAATAAATAGGACAAATGCTCCCTTTTTTGCTCCAAATGTAAATCTCTTAAAACTGGTATTAACAGATTGACACATATGGCGCCAGTTTTCCCTTATGTTTCTAATTCACAAATGCATTTTTCTATAATTTTGAAGTTTTTTTAACACATAAATGTAACTCAACCCAAACTATTACTCTGCAACTTGCTTTTATTTTTTAACTTACTGCCGTATTGCAGTCAAGTTCCAGCTCAGTGCATGTAAACATAACTTGGTGAGAATGTAACTGGCTTGTGTTCCATGAGAAATGTATGCTAGCATTTGCTCAACCATTTCTTACTCAGAAGTATTCAAATTCATACCAGTTTCTTTTCTACAAGAAAAATTCTGCAGCAACCACAATTTACACACCCTGATGTCCTTTTCATTTTTTTTAAAATAAAAATGCAATATGTGGGGCGCCTGGGTGGCTCAGTCAGTTAAGCACCCGACTTCAGCCCAGGTCATGATCCTGCACTTCGTGGGTTGGAGCTTGGCGTCGGGCTCTGCGCTGACAGCTCGGGGCCTGGAGCCTGCTTCAGATTCTGTGTCTCCCTCTCTCTCTGCCCCTCCCCTGCTTACACTCTGTCTCTCTGTCTCCCCAAAATAAACAAACATTTTAAAAAAATACAATATGTAAATACCTATAATATCTCCAATTAACCAACATATGAGCAGGAAAGAGTAGTTATCAGTCATCCTGGGAACCTGTCCTCCCACCCCTGCCCTCTCTCCTCCCTTTCTCATTTTGCCAGTTTTTAGGAGTGCTTGGGTGGCTTGGTCGGTTGAGCGTCCCACTCTTGATTTCAGCCCAGGTCATGATCCCAGGGTTGTGGGACTGAGCCCCACATCAGGCTCTGCACTCACAGCATGAAGCCTGCTTAGGATTCTCTCTTTCCCTCTCTCAGCCCCTCTCCCCCGTGTTCGCACATGCTCTCTCTCATTTAAAAAAAAAGAAAAAGAGTTGTCCTCTTTTTCAACCTTTAAAGTTGTTTGCATGTGTTTGATGCGTGTCCTTCATCAGACATGGGATTTGCAGGTACTTTCTCCCAGTCCGTCTTTTCATCCTCTGTGGCTTTTACAGAGTTCAAGGTTTTCATTTTAATTAATTTCAACTTAAAAGTTTTTCTTTCAGGGGCGCCTGGGTGGCGCAGTCAGTTAAGCGTCCAACTTCAGCCAGGTCACGATCTCGCAGTCCGTGAGTTCAAGGCCCGCGTCAGGCTCTGGGCTGATGGCTCGGAGCCTGGAGCCTGTTTCCGATTCTGTGTCTCCCTCTCTCTCTGCCCCTCCCCCGTTCATGCTCTGTCTCTCTCTGTCCCAAAAATAAATAAACGTTGAAAAAAAAAATTTAAAAAAAAAAAAAAAAAGAAAAAAAAAAGTTTTTCTTTCATAGATTTGCTTTTGCTGGTATACTTAAAAACTCATCACCAAAACCAAGGTCATGCAGATGCCCCCCTGTACTTTCTTCTAGAGATTTTATAATGTCTGCATTTTACATGTAGGTCAGTGATCCATTTTGAGTTAATATCTGTGTGAGGTTCAGTGTGTTGCATATGTACTCCAGTACCTGGCATCACTTGTTGAAAAAGCTGTTCTTTCTTTATTGAATGGTCTTTGCACCTTTGTCAAAAACTGTGTTTTTGTGGGTTTGTTTCCAGGCTCTGTTATGTTCCATAACATGAGTTGGTTCTTTCACCGGTTTATAGTCAGTCTTGCAATCAGGTAGTGTGAATCCTCCAACTTTGCTCTTTTCCAGAATCAAATTGGCTATTCTAATATATTTACTTGTTCATATAAACATTAGAACAAACTTGAGTGTGTTTCCAAAAAGCTGGCTGGGATTTCAGTAGGAATTGCATTAAACCATCGATCTGCTGACATCGTCACTACATTGAGTCTTCCAAATACAAGAACATGAAATATCTCTCCCTTTATTTAGATTTTCCTTGATTTCTTTTGATCAGTGATTTCTGGTTTTCTGTACCCACATCCTGTACATATTTTGTTACATCTATACCTCAGGACTTCATGTGGGGAGGTGCTGTTATAAGTGTATTCTTTTTGAAAATTCAAATTCCAAGTGTTCATTGCTGGTATATAGGAAAGCAGTTGTCTTTTTTATCTTATGTCCCTTTCAGCTGTGCTAAATTCACTTATTATGTACAGGAGTTATTTGGTAGATTCTTTGGGGTTTCTGGATAGAGAGGTATGTTGTCTGTGAATAAAGATAGTTTTATTTCTTTTCATTTTATTTTTTTATTCTTTTTATTTTCTTTCTTTATTTCTTTTTCTTTTCTTTTATTCTTTTTCTTTTATTTATTTTTATTTCTTTTTATCCAATTTGTATACCTCTTCTTCTTGTGTGATTACACTAGCTAAAACTTTTAGTATGAAGATGAATTAGAAGTGGTGAGAGGGAACATCCTCCTTCCTGATCTTGGGGAGAAACTTAACATCTCACTATTTAGTGTGATGTTAGCTGCGATTTTTAAAAATAGTCTTATTAGATTAAGGGAGTTCCCTTCTAAGTTTTTTGGGTTTTTAGCATGAATGGATGTTGAACTTTGTTTCTCCTGCATATATTAATATAATCATATCTGTTTTCATTCATTCCATCAATATGACGAATTACATTGATTTACAGATGTTGAATCAACCTTGCATTGTTGGGATGAACCCCATGTTACCATGTATTACCCTTTTTATATAGTCAGTTTGCTGGATTCATTTTGCTAATATATCTAAATTCATGAAAGATCTTGGTTTATAGTGTTCTTTTTTGTAATATATTTATCTAGTTTGGGGATAAAAGGTAATGTTGGCCTTACAAAATGAGTTGAAAGATGATCTCCCTTCTGATTCCTGGAGGAAATTGTAAAAGTGGTATTGTTTCTTCCTTAAATGTTTGGTAACATTCACCAGTAATAGCATCTGAGCTTGGTGTTTTCATTTTGGGGGAAGATTTACCACTGATTTAATCTTTTTCAGGTGTAGGGCTGTTCATATTATCTGTATTTCCTGGGGTGAGTTTTGGTTGGTTGCACCCTTCAAGAATTAGTCCATGTTATCTAGATTATCAAATTTAGGGGTGCCTGGGTGGCTCAGTCAATTATGTGTCTGACTTCGGCTCGGGTCATGATCTCACAGTTTGTGAGTTTGAGCCCCCCGTCGGGCTCTGTGCTGACAGCTTGGAGCCTGGAGCCTGCTTCGAGTTCTGTGTCTCCCTCTCTCTCCCCCTCCCCCCTCTCAAAAATAAATAAACAGTAAAAAAATGAATTATCAAGCTTATGGGCATAGAATTGTTTGTGCTATTCGCTTAACTAACTTTTTGATGTCTGTAAGATTAGTAGTGATGACTCCTATTTTACTCCTGATTGGTAATGTGCGTCTTCTCTTTTTTTCTTAGCTCTTGGTTTGGTTTATTGTTTCCTTCCTTCTACTTGCTTTAGGTTTTGTTTTTCTTTATCTCATGTTTGAAGTTGGAAGCTTATGTTATTGATTTTAGACCTGTCGTCCTTTCTGTTGATCTTAAAAGTAAAACTGCTAGTTATTTTACTCTGTACAGGAGTAGAAGAATTGCAATCTAGGACGTTCAGGTTACTACAAACCATAGGTAAACTCAGAGAACAAAGCAGAAGAATGCACTTTTATGGATGAAAGGGGGATTTGCAAAGGCTGTTCTGCACAAAAGTCCAGTGGAGGTAAATGGGAGTTTCAGGGTGGTGCCCATCTCTCACTGGCTGGGCTCTGATAGTCTCTCATTGGCTGGGCTGTGATAGTCTCTTATTGGCTGGGTTGTGACCTGTCTCTCTGGCTTGGCTGTGATCATCTCTCATTGGCTGGGTATTACCATCTCTCATCTCTTATTAGCTGAGCTGTGACCCTCTCTCATTGGCTGGATATTACAGTGTCTCATTGGCTGGGCTGTGACACCTCTCATTGGCTGGCTGTGTTCTCTGTCATTGGCTGGACTGTTGCCAGGTCAGGAGAAAATCTTCCTTCATCTTGCAGGGGTGGTAAAGTGAACTTGGTCCTGACTGAATGCAAGGTAGGGCTCTTCCTGTTGCATCTGCAAAGGCTGCAAGCAGTGGGGGAGGGGTCATGAGTGCTCCCTCGTCGGACCCCCAGCTCCACTCTAAGGTTTCCTTTACTCATTTTCACATTCCCCCTTTTAATCAAGAGCTTTCCCCAAAAGCAGCACCTGTCCCGAGTCAAGTTTTCTGTATTTAGTGGTTTAGTCCCTCAGTGGCAGGGAGGACCTTTGCTAGTTGTCATGTCCTACATTGGAGGGAAAATGCATAGCAGTTGGAAACCACTTCAGGCCACATTTGAGTAACGAGGAAGGTTAGGAGGGAGAGACTCTCGGGTGGTTTCCAACTAAAGTTTCTGTCTTAATGTTGTAAGTGTTGGAAATCACCTTGAAGCATGAGCTAGAATCACCTTATTGGGTACATCGTTTTTACAAAAGTTTGACAGGTAATAAAATGCAAAACCTAAAAATAATTATACAAAACAAAAAAAGTAATATGACAATAACAAATTACATTATAGTCTACAAAGTTTTCCCGTTGAGACTTCACGATGCCGCGAGTGAGTGTGACAAGTCTGAGGACTGAGCGTGGCGTGTGCACAGTGCAAGTGTGGTAACATCACACGGCCGAACAGTGCACGCCTAACTAACAAAGCACCTGAATGGTGAAGTGGGTTTCCCGACCACCATGATGTGTGAGAGGGGCCCCCAGGTAGGAGTAATCTTCTTTAACAGAATTTTAGCCACAGAAGAAGCATTGGCCTGTCTACAAGGGGAAGCTTCGGTCCGGTGGCAAAACATACAGACCACGACAAGAACATGTTTCTTTCCCTGAGGTAGGGAAGCCGTATGAGATCCATTTGCCAAACCTCAAATGGTCCGTCGGGCGGTTCAGAGTCTGGGAGAAGTGCGGTTTTCCCTGGATTATACTTTGGATGTGGGACAAGCAAAGTAGGCACCCTGTTATCTTTTCCGCACCTGTATTGGTCCACGAATGCCATCACCGTGTCAGGAGACCAGTGGTTGAAAGCACGTACAGTGGTGAGCAGCGGGGATTTTGGAACTTCTGTGGGCAGATTGTTATTTGGTCCACACCAGAGTTCTCTCTTACTATCAAACCAACAATGACTAGATTTCTAATACTGTTTTTCCTTTTCTGGGGCCAATTTTTGGGGTCTCTGGTCAATTTTTCCAAATTATCATTTGAGAGAACATCCCTTTGGACCAGGGCAGAGGTCTGGCTGTTGGCCTCCGAGAGAACAGCATTTGGGGCAGAAATGTCAGTGAGGTGGTTTCCTTTGGCCTCCAGGGACTCACGTCTGGAATGCCCAGGAACCTTGGTAATGGCCAGAGCAGCCCTTAAAAATATGGCACGTAATATATTTAGATACAGCCATTTAAAATTTTATCTCCGTTGGAGGTAAACCTCGCTGTTGCCATACTATTTCAAAGTCCTGAGTTACTTACTGGAAGGGCTACCAGCTCTCGATATAAATGCCTGTGGTTTTACCCCTGGCCAGGGTATCCAGCTCGAGTCCGGGCATGTAACTCAGCCTGTCTGGCTGAAGTAGGCAGAGGTAAAGGTGCCCCCTTAGTGACTTCAAAAGGGGTTCCAGTAGCACTCCCAGCACGATATTTACCATTTTCATCCTTTAAATAAGAACCATCAGTGAACCATTAAAAGTCTGTATTTCATCTGCAGAGAAATTCCTGTAACTTGTCACAGGGCGTCAAAAGGTGATGTGTCAACATCGAGCAGTCGTGAGGGTCTTGTCAATGAGGGAGGAGAGAGGAATAGTGGGGTGAAGGCTGTTGCAAAAAGGAAGAGTCACATGAGGAGCGGTTAGCAGGAGGATGGTAAGTGAGGCGACTGGCTGAAGAGTATTGAGTGTGGGGAGAGTTCAGGAGGGCTTCCACTGCATGGGGCACAAGGATGGTTAGAGGGGACCCCGTGACTATTTCCGCGGTGGCCTAACCAAGAGGGCAGTGGCAGGAATGACTGGGAGGCAAGGGGGCGGGGGGGGGGGGCATCCCTGAGCCACAGGTTCAAGTTGTTGGCTATAATGCCCTACGGGACAGCAGTGGTGCCCGTGATTTTGGGGTGAGCGCTCCAAGGGCATTCCCTTCCCTCTCACATACCAAGAGGAAAAAGGGGAATTGAAAGGGCGTCCAAAGACAGGGGTTGTGTTAGGCTTTTCCCTAAAGTCCCAAAAGCTGTGTCATCCTGATCTTTCCAAATAACAGGGTCAGGTTGGTTGATTTTCAGGAAAGCGTGTGGAGGTTGAGCTGTAAGAGAGTTTGGAGTCCAGTTTTGACGCAGTCAGCTAGGCCAAGAAAACCTCGTAATTGGTGCTGGTTTTAGGTTTAGGGATGTTCAGGGTGCCCTGAAGTCGGCCTGGGTCCAAATCTAGCCCTGGTTCTGAGGTCAGGGGCCCTAAGTATCGAACCTGAGTTTGAGCAAACAGCAGTTTTCCTTTGGTGACTTTATGTCCGTTTAAGGCCAAAGCTTTGAACGCATGAACGTTGCCTTCCTGCGAAGAGATCTGGGAAGAGGGGCAGAAGGGCGAATCCTCTGCGTATCGGAATGAAGTAGAGCCTGCAGAACGCTTTCTGTCGTCTGAATCGGCTTTTAAGTTTGTGAAAAGTAAGGACTCTGAGAAACCCTGGGGCATGACTGTCCAGGTGGATTTTAAGTCTTCCCCAGTGAAAGCAAAAATATATTGGCTGTCCTTATCTACTGGAATACTAAAAATACACTGTATGCATCAATCACAGTGAAAATTTTGTTTTCAGTGGGATTGGGTGTCGGTACGGATGGGGGTTAGTGATAGTGTGACGTATGGTGTGGAGATCCTGGACAAACTTTTCGTCCTCAGCCATTGAGTTTTCTCGCAGGTAAAATAGAAGTATTACAGAAACTAGTGCAGGATCACTGAGGCCCTGAGCCTTGTAACCTTGTGTTATGGGCTTGATGCCTTGAAGGGCTTCTTTATTTAGAGAGTATTGGTTAATTCTGGGGAGAGAGTTTGGAGGATCTGTTCGAATCTTGATGGGAGGTGCACTGTGGATTCTGCTAATATCAGCTGAAGGTTTTGCCCATGAGGAGAGTGGTAGCTGATCTAACAGGGACAAAAGATCAGTGTCTTTGGACTTAGCTCTAGTTAGCTCGGAGAAGGAGCAAACAGAAGACGTTGAAGGGTCATTTGACTTACCGATTTGGCTACTTTGATTGCTGCTGTCAAATTCTAGGATTATTTCCCCCTTTGGGGAGGAAGGAGTCGCAGCATGAAATTTTTCTAAGACACCTCAGCCCAATCAGTGAATGGGCAGAGGAAGGAAGGAGAAAAGGGCGTGTGTCCCTCAGAGGGCCCAGACGGAGGGAGTGGGTTCAGGGACGGAACCTGCTGAGGTTTATTGGAGACCCCGCTCCGTGAGCTGTCCCAGTGCTCCGAGGGGAGGGCTGCTTGGTGGTGGTGGGTGGAGCACCGAGAGTCCAGACAGGCAGAGATTCACTCCCAGTCTGGAGAGTGGTTCCTCCAGGTCGATGAAGAGGGGGGATTGGGAAACGCCAGGAATTCCGTGGACCCCCCCCCCCTCCCTGGGAATGAGGAGGATATTGGAATAGGTTGGCTAGAGGGTCGAAGGTGCCTGGATCACTCCAGTTGGCAACGGTCTTTCCGCAGTGTCCTGGCCCTTTGCAGTAAGAGCAGAAACCATGAGACTTGGGTTTTGTTTCGGGGCCTCCATTCGCTGGAGCTGAAAGTTGAGAATTTTGTGGTCTTCCTTTTAGCAAGCAGGTGTGCAATCCAGTAGTATTAAGTAAATTCACATTGTTGTGCAAGATAAGTTGTATTTTCATTTTTATTAGTTTAAAATATTTAAAGATGTCTCTTGAGACTTCCTAACCCATGTGTCGTTTACAAGTATTTGTTCAACTTCCCAATATTTCTAATTGTGGAGCCATCTTTCTATTACCGATTTCTGCTTTGGTTCTGATATGCCACGAAGCAGGACTTTGTGACACTCCTATGTTTTCACGTTGTTAAGATGTGTTTTATGTGGCAGCAGTGGTCTGTCCGGTGCTGTTCCGTGTGCACTTCTGTTGGTGGGTGAATACGTACCAATTAGACCAAGCCGATTGGGAGTGCTGTTCAAGTCACCTGTATTCTTACTGATCTTCTGCCTGCTTGATCTGTCAATTTTTTGGAGAAGAGTGTGGAAGCCTCCAACTATACTTGGTGGATTTATCTATTTCTCCTTTCAGTTCTGTCAGTTTTTTCTCATGTCTGTAAAGTTTATGTTTTTAGTTCTTGCATTTGGGTGTATGATAATTTTGAGTTAATTTTTACATGAGGTATGAGATGTCATCTGAAGTTCACGTTTTTTGCACATGGATTTTCAGTGGTTCCGGCACACTTTGTTGAAAAGAGCATACTTTTTCTACTTAATTGCCTTAGCATCTTTGTCAAAAATGAGTTGTCCAGCGGGTGTGGCTATGTTTTTGGGTGTTCTTTTTTGTCCCATTTATCTGACTTTAAGCTACTACCTCACTTTTTATTACTGTTGTTTGAAAGTAAGTAGTGTTAGATAGACAACTTTTTCTTCTTTTTCAATGGTGTTTTAGCTACTCTGGATCCTTTGCATTTCCATATGTTTCATAATTGGCTTTCAGTTTCTACAGTCCCCATAGGATTTTGGTTGAAATTGTGATGGCTGTATTGGTCATTATGGGGAGAATTGATATGTTAACTAGGCTTTTCAACTATGAACACAGTAGATCTTGCCCTTCCTTTTAGGTCCTCTTTAATTTTTCTTAGTAGTGCTTTATAGTTTTTAGTATTCAAACTTTTTACCTCTTTTATCAGATGTAGCCCTAAATATTTCTTACTTTTTGATGTTATTATGTTTTCAATTTTAACTTCATTACTTATCCTTATTATGTAATATGTGATTGGTTTTTATATACTGATATGTATACCTGCTAAATTGACTTATTGTTTCTAATAGATTTTTTTGTAGATTGCATCAGATGTTCTACATAGATAATATGTCATCCTTGAACAAATATAATTATACTTTTTCCTTTTCAGTATGAAAACCTTTCACTTTTTTTTTTTTTTCTTGAATTATTGCTCTGGTCTCCATACTGCGTTAAATAAAAGTGACAAGTGTGGATGTGCTTGTCTTGGTAGAAAATACATTGAGTTGAGGGGTGCCTGGGTGGCTCAGTCGGTTGAGTGTCCGCCTTCCACTCAGATCATGATCTCACGGTTTGCAGGTTGGGCCCTGCATCAGGCTCTGTCCTGATAGCTTGGAGCCTGGAGCCTACTTCAGATTCTGTGTCTCCTCTCTCTCTGCCCCTCCCTACTCATGCTCTGTCTCTCAAAAATGAATAAACATTTAAAAAAATTTTTTAAAAAAGAAAATACATTGAGTTGAATGAAATCTCAACGTACCAAAGTTTGTGGGCCACACCTAAAGCAGTGCTGAGAGAGGGAGCAAGGCTGGTTCAGTATTTGAAAATCAGTCAGGGTAATCCACTATATCAACAGGTTAAAGAGGCAGAAATTATACATTTATATCAGTTGATGCAGAAAAAGCATTTGACACAATTAAGCGTGACCATTATTAAAATTCTCAGAATGAGGTGTTGTCTGGGTGGCTCAGTCAGTTAAGCATCCAACTCTTGATTTCGCGTCAGGTCATGATCCCAGACTCATGGGTTCGAGCCCCTCATTGGGCTCTGTACTGAGCATGGAACCTGCTTAAGATTCTCTCTCTCTCTCTCTCTCTCTCTCTCTCTCTCTCTCTCTGTCTCTGTGTCTCTCTCTCTGTCTCTCTCTCTCTCTTTTTCTCTCTCCCCCTCCAGTACCCCTATCCCTCCTCCCCACATATGCACTCCCTCTCCCTGTCTCTAAAAAAAAAAACAAAAAACAAAAAACAAAAAAAAACAAAACCTACCAGAAAATTAGGAGTAAAAGGGAACTGCCTTGACTTGAAAAAGAGCATTTTTAACAGAATTTATAGAACTAAAACTATAATTCAAGCTTATAGAAATAAAATTGTTTTTGTGTATCATTCTTGTATCTTGCCAACTTGCTGAACTTGCTTATCAGTTCTAGTCTTTTTAGTGGATTCCTTACAACTTTCTAAATATAACACCCTATCTGCAAATAGAAATAGTTTTACTTCTTCCTTTCCAATATGTAAGCTTTTTATTTCTTTTTCTTGGATCATTGCACTGATTGGAACCTCATTACAATGTTGAGCAGACATGGTGAGATTACATATCCTTGTCTTATTCATGATCTTAGGAGAAAGCCCTCCATCTTTCTGTAGATCATGATGTTAGTTGTGGGGTTTTCATAGATGCCCTTTATCAGGTTGAGAAAATTCTCTTCTGCTAGTTTATTGAGTGCTTTTACCTTGAGAGGATGTTGGACTTGGAAATGCTTTTTCTGTGTCTATTGAGATGATCATGTGGTTTTGTCCTTTATTATGTTGATGTATTACATTAATCGATTTTTTAATGTTAAACCAGCCTTACATTCCTGAGATAAATTCCACTTGACCATGGTGTATATACTTTTCTCTATGTTGTTGGGTTCAGTTTACTAACATTGTTTAAGGCTTTTTGTCTCTGTATTTGTAAGGGATGTTGGTCAGTGGTTTCTTGTGATATCTTTCTGTGTAATACTGTACTTATCGAATCAATTATGACAGTCGTCTGTTTTTGAAAGAGTTTGAAAAGGTTAGTGTTAATTCTTTAAATGTTTGGTAGAACTCACCGGTGAAACCATTTGGGCTTGGTTTTTCTTTGTGTGAAATTTTTGAAATAATTTAATTTCTTTACTTCTTGTAGGTCTATTCAGATTTTTTATTTCTTCATGAAGGTATTCTTGGTAGTTTGTGTTTCTCTAGTAATTTGTTTCATCTCACTATTTGTTGGAATATTTTTCTTCTTAGTATTCTTTTATAATCCTTATTTCTGTAAAGTTAGTTATAATGTCCCTTTTGTTATTCTTTAAGTTTATTTTGAGAGAGAGAGAAAGAGCGCGCATGCAGGTGGGGTAGGGCAGAGACAGAAGGGAGAGAGAGAATCCCAAGCAGGCTCTGCACTGTTAGCACAGAGCCCGACAGAGGGCTCAAACTTACAAAACATGAGATCATGACCCAAGCTGAAATGAAGAACCAGACGCTTAACCAACTGAGCCACTCAGGCACCCCATGTTATTCTTGATTTAGTACTTGAGTCTTGGTTAGTCTAGCTGAAAATTTGTCAATTTTGTTGATTTTTATAAAGAACCATATTTTGGGTTCATTGATTTACTCTTTTATTTTTGTTTTTCTCTATTTCATTTATTTCCACTGTGTTCTTTTTCATTTCCTACTTTCTGCTTGCTTGGGATTCATTTTGTTCTTTTTTTTCCCCAGTTACTTAAGGTGAAATAGTAGGTTATTGATTTGAGTTCTTTCTCCTTTTTTTCCCCCCCAGCAGACCATAATCTTTCCCTTTTTTTCATACATGCAGTTATATCTCTAAATTTCCTTTTTAAGCACTGCTATAACTGGTTACCCCACAAGTTTTGATATTTTGTATGTTTTCATTTCATCTCAAAGTAATTTATATTTTCTGTTGTATTTTCTTCTTTGACTCTTTGGTTGTTTAAATATATATTTAGCTTTTATATATCTATGACTTCTGTTGTTAACTTCTAATTTAATTTCATTGTAGTCAAAGAAGATATTTTCTATGATTTAATTCATTTTTAATTTACTGTGATTTGTTTTATGACCTAGGATATGGTCTACTATGGAGAATGTTCTATGTGAACTTGAGAAGAATGCGTGTTCTGCTTTTGTGGACTTGAAGTGTTTTGTAAATGTCTGCTACAACTAGGTAGTTGTGGTATTCTTTAAGTCTTCTGTTTCCCTGTTGATCTTCTGCCTCATTTTCTCTCTGTTACTGAAAGTGGAATATTGAAGTCTCCCAGCTATTTTTGTTGAATTGTCCCATTTCAACACAACCTCTTCAGGTTTTCAGTTTTACTTTGTGTATTTTGGGATTCTGTTCTTATGTGCATGGATATTTAGTCATTATATCTTCCTGATGAATTGTTTTTTTTTTTTTTAATGTTTTTGTTTATTTTTGAGACAGAGAGAGAGCGTGAGTGGGGGAGGGGCAGAGAGAGGAGGAGACACAGAATCTGAAACAGGCTCCAGGCTCTGAGCTGTCAGCACAGAGCCCGACGTGGGGCTCGAACTCACAGACCTTGAGATCATGACCTGAGCTGAAGTCAGACGCTCAACCGACTGAGCCACTCAGGCGCCCCTGATGAATTGATTTCTTAATCATTGTAAAATGTCCTTATTTTGCCTCAGATAACAATTATTGTCTTACAGTGTTCTGTGAGGTATTAGTATAGCTATCTCAGCCATATTTTGGTTACTGCTTACATGGTATATATTTTTCCATCTTTTTTTCTGCCAGCCTGTGTCTTTGAATCTAAAGTGAGCCAGGTGTCAAGGGGTATCTCACTGTTTTCATTTGCATTTTGATGACATATGATGTGGAGCATCTTTTCATGTGCTTATTTTCCATCTGTATATCTTCTTTGGTGAGGTGTCTGTTAAGGTCTTTGACCCATTTCTTAAATCAGATTGTTCTCTTATTGTTGAATTTTAAAAGTTTTTTGTATATTTTGGATAACATTTCATCATCAGATGTGTCTTTTGCAAATATTTTCCCCCAGTCTGTGGCTTGTCTTCTTATTCTCTTGGCATTGTCTTTCACAAAGCAGAATTTTTAAGTTGGGTCCAGCTTATTTACTTTTTCATGGGTCATGTCTTTGGTGTTGTATCTAAAGAGGCATCACCACACCCAGGGTCATCTAGGTTTTCTCCTGGTTTATCATGGATTTATAGTTTTACATTTTATGGTTCGGTTTGCCATCCATGTGAATTAATTTTTGTAAAGAGTATAAGATTGGTGGGGCGCCTGGGTGGCGCAGTCGGTTAAGCGTCCGACTTCAGCCAGGTCACGATCTCGCGGTCAGTGGGTTCGAGCCCCGCATCAGGCTCTGGGCTGATGGCTCAGAGCCTGGAGCCTGTTTCCGATTCTGTGTCTCCCTCTCTCTCTGCCCCTCCCCCATTCGTGCTCTGTCTCTCTCTGTCCCAAAAATAAATTAAAAAAAAAAAAAAAAAAGAGTATAAGATTGGTGTCTAGATTTTTGTTGTTGTCGTTATGTGGATGTCCAGTTGTTCCAGCACCATTTGTTGAGGAGATTGTCTTTGCTCCGTTGTTCTGCTTTTGCTCCTTTGTCAAAGATCAGTTGATTGTACTTCTGTGGGTTTGTTTCTGGACTCTCTATTCTGTTCCATGGATCTATAGTTTTGTTCTTTTGCCAATTCCACACTGTCTTGATTACTGTAGCTTTATAGTAAGTCTTGGAAGTTATGTAGTGTCATTTCTCCAGCTTTGTTCTCCCTAAGTATTGTGTTGGCTATTCTAGGTCTTTTGCCTCTCCCTATAAACTTTAGAAATATTTTTAATGATATCCATAAAATAACTTACTGGGATTTTGGCTGGGACTGCCTTGAGTCTATAGACCAGGTTGAGAAGAATTGGCATCTTGACAATGTTGAATCTTCCTAGCCATGAACATAAATATCTTTCCATTTATTTAGTTCATCTTTGATTTTGTTTATGAATGATTTGTAGTTCTCCTCATGTAGATCTTACCTGTATTTCGTTAGATAGATCTTTTAAAAAATCCGTTCTGCCATTCTTTTACTTGGTAGAATATCTGATCCATTTACATTCAATGTAACGTAATTACATTACTGATAAATTACTGATAAATTAGAATTTATACCTACCGTTTTTGTATTTTTTTGTATGTCTGAGGTCTTTTGCATTTCTTTATTCGTTGATTCTTGCCTTCTTTCATGTTACATATTTTTTTTAATACACATTTTCAGTTCCCTTTTTGTTTCTTGACTATGTATTTTGAGTAATCTTCTATGTGTTTACCCTGGAATTACAATTAGTATCTTAGCTTAAAACAGTCTAATTCAAATTAATACTAGTTTAATTTTAGTAACATACAAAACCTTTGCTCCAATATACCTTCATTCCTTTCTCTCTCTTTTGTACTATTACCGGCATTCAGTTCAAATGACATCTTTATACATTATAAGCTCTTCAAGTCATTTTCATAATTAGTGCTTTATGTAGGCATCTTTTAAAACAGATAAAAGAGTTTTATTTATATGTATTTTTATAATGCTTATTTTGTGAGCTTTTTTGTTGCTCTTTCTTTGTCTGGATTCAAGTTACCCTTTAGTGTCCTTTATTTTGGGCTGAAATACAGTATTTCTTGTAAAGCAAGACTGATAACAAATAACAACAAATTCTGTTTTGTTTTTTTGAAGTTTGTTTTTAAATCTGGAGATGACTTAATTTCTCCATTTTTTTCAGGAAGAGTTTAGCTGCATGTGGAATTCTTGGTTGACTGTCTATTTCTTTCAACACTTGGAAGATGGCTACCTCCCTGTTCTCCATCTTTCTGAAGAGACACAGCTATGTGTTCTGCAGAATATGCATGGGCATATTCTGGGCTACAGCTTCCTCACCTCTGGTTTATTGTCCTCTTTAGTTCTACCTGCTTTCTTTCCTCTGGGAGCTTACTAAGGTAACTAGTTCACCGATAACCTCCTCCTGCTTCTTGCTCTGTGGGGTTATTCTTTTTAAAATTTCTTTGCATTGGGGTCTTAGGAGGAAGAGAAAGCTAGAGTATGAGAGTGTAAGAGAAAGCTAGCTTAGTCCACTACTTAAACCAGAAATTCTATGTATCTTCCTGTAGAAAGTTTGATCTAAGCCTTTGAAGATCCAGGAGCCACACTCCCGCTTATGTTTTAAGTCACCCAGACTTGTCACCCAAGTACTGAAATATGTTTCACAGAATAGTTTTTTCTTAGGGGCGCCTGGGTGGCTTAATTGGTAAAACGTCCAACTTCGGCTCAGGTCATGATCTCACAGTTTGTGGGTTCGAGCCCCGCATCAGGCTCTGTGCTGACAGCTCAGAGCCTGGAGCCTGCTTTGGATTCTATGTCTCCCTCTGTCCCTCCCCTGCTTGTTCGTTCTCTCTCTCTTTCTGTCTCTCTCTCAAAAATAAATAAACATTAACAAATTTTTTTAAAAAGAATAGTTTCTTTTAGAGAAATAGTTCAGGAAGTGAAGAGGTAGAAAATCATGTTATCTTCTTAGTCTATAAATAAGGATAGAAAAGTGAATAACAAACTGTTTTCCTCATTATTTTAAGCTTTTCATGTTGAACTACCTGAAATTGAAAAAGTTGTAAACAGCATGTCATATAAATGTATTTAAATGTGAACATAATTTTATATCCACGCTACTTATATATTTACTAAAAAGGAATATTTAGTTAATGAACATCTGTTGGTTAAGAATCCAAATTAGGCTGAGCAAAGTGGTGTGGTATCTGGTGGCTGCTGTGGGGAGTGTTTCTTCCTGTGGATACCACCGGCATAGCAGTGACCTGATTCCAGGTGATTGCTTGGTCCAAACTAGGATGTTGGTGGGAACATTAGTACCCAGGGCTCACCCAGGTATGTGAAGCTTTTTCTAGGTCTGGTTGATGCGGTGGGGCTTCTTAATGTATTTTGGGATTTTGTGAAGGTTGGTGGAAGAACCGTAAAAGGAAGCCTTCATTATGTGACTGCTAAACAGAACCCGGGGGCCCTGCATTCACAGTAGCCTCCATGAATACCTGCTGTTATGTGAATGCAAGCTGCTTGTCTAATGCCGCATTCTCAAAGCATCACTGGAGGGGCACCTGGGTGGCTTAGTCGGTTGGGCGTCTGACTTCAGCTCAGGTCATGATCTCACAGTTCGTGAGTTCGAGCCCCGCATCGGGCTCTGTGCTGACAGCTAGGAGCCTGGAGCCTGCTTTGGATTCTGTGTCTCTCTCTCTCTCTCTCTCTCTCTCTCTCTCTCTCTGCCCCTCCCCCACTCATGCTCTGTCTCTCTCTGTCTCTCAAAGATGAATAAATGTTAAAAAAAAAATTATAAAAAAAAAAAATAAAGCGTCCCTGCAAACTAGGCAGAAATGCAGATTCTCAGCCCTACCCACACCTACCAAGTGGAAATTCTGGGAGTGAGGCCCGGCCGCTGGGCTTTTAAGAGAACCCCTCTGATGGGTGTTGAGTCAGGAAGGGTTGACATCTTGATGAGTTTAGAAGTACCTGTGGTGGTGACACTGATGTGAGTGAGGTGTGTTCACATCTGTGGGGATCATCCTGGTGTGGCTGTTTGTGGGAAAAGGCTAGGAGCGTGGGAACCCTGCTTGCGAAGATCTGCTTCACCTATTGTTAACGTCGCACCCATTGCCTTATCGTAATGTGTTTTCTGGAGCATCTGAACCAGACAGCATACTTCTTCAGATGATGCAGCGGCAAGGGTCCTGCTGTGTGTTGTTTTTCCTGATCAGTGATGAGTCTCCTGAGAGCCCAGGGACCTTCCCAAAGGTGCAGTGCAGGTGTGAGATCACAGCAGCCCGTGAGGTTCAGGCAGACTGCCAGCTCTTTCCCAGAGGACCTACCTTGCCAGAAGGTCTGGAGGGGCTTCAAGAAGGAAAAGGCACCTTTTAAATGTTGCCTGCCTGCCCCCAGGTGATTTGAGGAGAAAAAGAATTTCATTCAGTTTCCTCATTTTGTTTGAGTTTGCAGATTCAGAAGTGAGGATGTTTCCATTTAAAAGAAATAAGGTTTTTCATTTGTTTTACTGCATATGGACTCATAAAAAGTGCTATAATTCTTTAAGGACAAAATACAAGTGTGGTGTCAGGAAGCATCCGGGCCCCTAGGTAAATCTGCAGTCGGCCCTGCGTGATGAAGGGATGTAATAAAATATGTAATTGGTGTTAGGGAAAACATCCTGAAGGAGAGGAAGTTGAAGTTCAACAGACCCACCCCTTCGGGAATTAGAAGGGACACCGATCTGTCAGGTTGAAGACCAGCAAGGGGTTGGAGATGTAGATGTGATCAGGAAAACTAAGATAAGGAAACAGTTCCTTGTGTTTGCATGTGGTGCTGTAACCTGAGACAGGTGAGGCATAGCTGCTATTTCCCCTTTACAGCGATGTCAAATGACAGTGGTGCTGGTGGTCATGACCTTTGAATGGTTATTCGTGTATTCATTCACTAAATCTATTGAGCATGTACTGTGTGCTGGGCCCTGTTGTATACAGTAGTTGACAAAGCAGACAAAACTCTGCCTTCGTGGAGCTGACCTCCTAGTGGGGAAGGCAGATAATAATGTAATAATAAGGATAAATCAGTAAATTATGTGCCATATTCCATGTTTTCTTCAGAAGTCCTGAGGACACGGAAACAGAGGGGAGCTGGTTTAAATCGTAAACAGGGTGGCTACGTGGGTTTGAAGAGAAGGGTGGTGTGACCCGGGTGACCCTGGCTGCTGTGTTGAGGATAGACTGAATTATGAGTCGGGCACGGAATTAGGTCTGTATACAAGATCGTGGGGCATCTTTACGGTGACCGCAGACAGATGTGAGGCTCAGAGGTGGCAGTGAATGTGCTTACGGTCGCAGAGCTGGTAAGTGCCAACAACCCTCCATCGTGGAGGAGCCCAAACATGTGAAGGAGGTGTGTGGTTGACACCTGCCTTTGGGACAGCAGTGCATTGAGATTTGGATGAAGGAAGGATCAGCCAAGTGTCTGCACAGAGCAGAACGAATGTGAAAGTCTTGCTGTGTGAATAGGGAGGTCTGAAAAGTTTCTTGGGAGCCAAGGAATTATCAGCGCCACAAAGTTAGAATGCATACAACATTGCATTCATTGCTTTGCATGCAAACAGGGGAGTTTCCTTTATTCAGTGCGAGGTCTTTACTGTTGAGAGGCTGTGTGTGTATGGTGGTGAAGAGAACAGACTGTGGAATGAACGTTGTGAATTCAGATCCCAGCTCCACCATTTAATAGCCTTGGTTCTGTAATCTGCAAAATGGGAATAATATATGAACCTAAACATGTTTTTACCATATGGTCCTGTGGTCGTGGTCCTTGGTGTTTGCCCATGGGAGCTGAAAAACCCACGCCTGCACAAATAGGCTGCACACAGATGTGTACACAGATGTGTACACAGATGTGTACACAGATGTGTACACAGCTGTATTCATAATTGCCAAGCCTTGGTAGCAAGTAGAATATCCTTCAGCAGGCGGCTAGATAAGCAGACCGTGGTCCGTCCAGATAATAGACTATTACTCAGCACTAAGAAGAAATGGACTGCTGGCCACAGAACATGTGGAGAAGCCTTAAATGTGTGTCACTGAGTGAAAGAAGCCAATCTGAAAAGGCCACATACTGTATGATTCCAATTACTTGACATTCTGGAAAAGGTAAATCTGTGGGCACGGTGAACAGATCAGGAGTTGCTGGGGTGGGGGTAGGGGTGACTGAATGGGGCATGGAGGATTTCCAGGGCAGTGAAGATTCTCTGTGTGATCCCATAGTGACAGATACGTGTCCTTATACATTTGCCCAAATCCAAAGAATGTCCACCACCTGGAGTGGTGCCTTAGGCAAGCCGTACATCTGGGTGACGATGACGTGTCCGTGTGGGCTCATCGGTTGTAGCGAAGGTGCTATCTGCTGGGGGTGTCGACAGTGGAGGCCGTGCACGTGCGGGTGGGACAGGGGTGTGCAGGGCTTTTCTGTGCCTTCCACGTAGTTTTGCTGTGAACCTAAAACTGCCCTAATAATAAACTGTGTTTCTGATTGGAGTAATGGTAGTACTTCCAAATGGTGTAGTGGTGAGGGCTCCGAGTTACAACAAACAAGGCACTTGGAACGGTGCCTGGCTGGAGTCAGCCTACGTGTTTATTATTACTAACAGATTATTCACAAGCATGAAAGTGTTTATGTAGCTGTCCTGTGTTCACTCATATACTTGGAAATGTCTATTTTTGCCCACACAGACTTAAATTTCCAGCCTCAAATTCTTCTACCATGATTGCTGTGTAGAAGATAATCCGTTGACACGTTTCTTTAATGTGGGCAGAGGGCCTCTTACGTCAGGAGGAGCTGGACGGAGTGTGGGCAGATAACGTGTTCTGTTCCTCAGACATCCTGAGGGTGGGCCGCGGGCTTGCACTTCCCACAGGCGCCCGAGAGGACTCCGAGCCCCAGAGCAGGTGGGAAGGGTGACGCCACACCCCCGACCTCCTGACTTCTCAGGGCTGTCCCCGTCAGCTCTCCCAGAAGTACACACGCAGGCTTTTTGTGCGGAAGGCGGAACGGAAGGCAGTGACCTCAGAACCCCTCAGGCTGTCACGGAGCCTGGCTCTTGGGCCAAGTGACTTTTTTATGAAGTAGAACATTCTTTATGTCAAACTCTTACTCGGTGACGACTCTTCCTAACAGTATGAGTAATCGTCCATTGCTGCTCTGAGTTTTTTTTTTTTTTTTTTTTTAATTTTTTTCTTCAACGTTTATTCATTTTTGGGACAGAGAGAGAGACAGAGCATGAACGGGGGAGGGGCAGAGAGAGAGGGAGACACAGAATCGGAAACAGGCTCCAGGCTCTGAGCCATCAGCGCAGAGCCTGACGCGGGGCTCGAACTCACAGACTGCGAGATCGTGACCTGGCTGAAGTCGGACGCTTAACCGACTGCGCCACCCAGGCGCCCCTGCTCTGAGTTTTAAGTATTAGGTACCAATTAGTGAGCCTGTGATTAATTCTGAATTTTCAGTCATTTCGAGGGACTTCTCGAGATGAAAGCAAATTGCAGGATAGAGTGAGCAAAATATCTGTTATTAGCAGCAGGAAATGAAATCAAATAAGAGGATTGTGCAGTGAAATGACAGGATCACTCTTCAAACCCTCTTTCTCCTGACTCTCCAACCAGGCACACAAAATCAGTCCAGCTGTGGATGCAGCTGATGGTTCAGAAATCTTCTTCAGAAGGTCAGCCATTACCAACTGCTGGCAGGACTGTTTTGCACGTCATGAAGGCAGTGCTTTACAGACTCTTGTAAAATATTACGATACTGGTTTGCAAATGAAAACAACAGTAATATATCGGATACCTGTGTGCCAGACGTTGTGTTAGAAACACACACACACACACACACACACACGCGCGCGCGCGCATAGTCGTTCTTTATCCTCACAATAAGCTAGGAAAGTGGTCTAATAATAATCCCCATTTTACAGGGGAAAATTGAGGCTGAAAATGGTTCCTGTGGCCAGCAGTGAACAGAGTCAAGGTTCTTTGTTTGTTTGTTTGTTTTAAATATGAAATGTATTGTCAAATTGGTTTCCATACACCCGGCGTTCATCCCAACAGGTGCCTTCCTCAATGCCCATGACCCACTTGCCACTCTGTGCCACCCAAGAGTCAAGGTTTAAACACAGAACTTGTGACGGCACAGGATGGTCCGGCCTAGCTGAGCTGTATGTAATTGGTCAGCAGTTCCTCTAGTTGGACTGGACATCAGTGTTTTCACACAGAGTTAATCCACAGTGGACACTCCTGCAGAGTCCCCTAGCCAGGGCCAAGGCGGTTCCTGCTTCCAGCCATGGTGAAATTGCGGAGAGCAGGGTTACCTTCTGCCTTAAACAACTAGAAAACCAGATGAAATATACAAAACTGGGTTTGGGACAGTGGAAAGCAGGCAGCTCGGGACCATGATGTCTGTGAGAGACAAGAAGAAGACGTGTGTGAGCCCAGGATTGGACTCCCGGGAGGCAGTTCCCAGGCTGCCTTGTGGGACGGGGACAGACACAAAGCTACCTTGGATATTCACCGAGAGCTGAGGTGGCTGGAATTTGCGGTGAAGGGCCCTGGCGGGAAGGAAGTGGCACGGAGAGGGCCATGGACGTGTGCAGAGGGCCTGCTGGGCTCCGCTGACCTGTGTTTGACTGAATACTGACCATGCGAGCTACCCAAGGCCAGGGGTGGACACAGAAGGAGTGGGCAGAATACCTTCTGGGGCTCTCAGACAGCTGGAAGGAGTTCACGTTCCCACCAGCCAGACGAGAAGGGCCTCACGATACTCAGAGCAGCAGGTGGAGGCCTGGGAAGGTGTCAGCTTAGCGATGGGACTAAATCAGCCTAAAGCGAAGGCTGCTGTAGAGCTGCCGTCCTGATTCCATAGAATTCGTCTAATGAGATGAGGACAAGAGGTTAGGAACTGAGACCTGCTGGATAAGCAGTGGGATTCCCCGGAGGAGGCTGGAAGGTGAGGCGGGACAGAAGAAGGACTGGTGTTCAGGCAGAGAGGAAGGTCGCTGAATTCGTGGAGCCGGGGGCCACCGGACTTGGTGGATGAAGGTAGTGATGGGCAGCTGCATGCATGGAAAGGGGCCTGCATGGATGCCCTTCATTTTCTCCTTAACTCTCAGTCTCAGAAAGGGCTGGAAATAGACTCTTTCCCAAAGGGATGGTGATTATATACCTCAGATCTCTGAAAATTTAAAATTTAGCACTAAGTATGTATAGTAACTCTCAGGTAATTAGACCAATAAAGAAAACACTCCATTTGTTGCACCATTTTTCCTTGGTTAGAAGGATTACTTTTAATAAAAGGCACGTATTCGTGTTGTTGGCAAAAGCACAGTATTTAAGGACTGCCTGGGTGGCTCAGTTGGTTAAGGGCCTGACTCTGGATTTCAGCTCAGGTCATGATCTCACAGTTGGTGGGATCAAGCCCCGCATCGGGCTCTATGCTGACAGCATGGAGACTGCTTAGGATTTTTTCTGTCTCCCCCACTGTCTGCCCTTATCCTGCTCATGCTGTCTCTTTGTCTCTAAATAAATAAATAAATAAATAAATAAATAAATAAATAAAATAACAGTGTTTAAGCTATATAAATGTAGGTGACTTACAAAGAGTTTTATTTTACTGTTCTGTTCTTTTTTATTTATATTCTAGTTAGTTAGCATACAGCGTGATAATTTGTTTCAGGAGTAGAATTCAGTGATTCAACACTTACATATAATACCCAGTGCTCATCCCAACAAGTGCCCTCCTTAGTACCCATCGCCCATCCCCCACCCACCCACCTCCCTCCATCAACCCTCAGCTTGTTCTCTATTGTTAAGAGTGTCTTGTGGTTTGTTTCCCTCTCTTCTCTTTTTCTCCCCCTCCCATATGTTCATCTCTTTTATTCCTCAAGTTCCACATATGAGTGAAGTCATGATATTTCTTTCTCTGATTGACTTACTTCACTTAGCATAATACACTCTAGCTCCATCCACGCTGTTGCAAATGGCAAGGTTTCATTCTTTTTGATTACCAAGTAATACTTCATTGCATATATGTATACCACATCTTCTTTATCCATTCTTCAGTCTGTGGGCATTTGGGCTGTTTCCGTAGTTTGGCTGTTGTTGATAGCAATGCTATAAGCATTGGAGTTCACATGCCCCTTTGAATCTGTATTTTTGTATCCCTTGGGTAAATACCTAATAGTGCAATTGCTGGGTCATAGGGTAGTTCTATTTTTAGTTTCTTGAGGAACCTCTATACTGTTCTCCAGAGCGGCTGCACCAGTTTGCATTCCCACCAGCAGTGCATGAGTGGCCCTCTTCCTTTGCATCCTCCCCAACACCTGTTGTTTCTTGTGTTGCTAATTTTAGCCATTCTGACTGCTGTGAGGTGGTATCTCATTGTGGTTTTGATTTGCATTTACCTGATGGTGAGTGATGTTGAGCATCTTTTCATGTGTCTGTTAGACATCTGGATATCTTCTTTGGAAAAGCTTATGTCTTCTGCCCATTTTTGAATTGGATTATTTGGTTTTGGGGTGTTAAGTTTGGTAAGTTCTTTATAGATTTTGGATACTAACACTTTATCTGATATGTCATTTGCAAATATCTTCTCCCATTCCACAGCCTGCCTTTTAGTTTTGTTGATTATTTCCTTCACTGTGCAGAAGCTTTTTATCTTGATGAGGTCCCAATAATTCATGTCTGCTTTTGTTTCCCTTGCCTTCGGCGATGTGCCTAGTAAGAAGTTGCTATGGCCTAAGTCAAAGAGGTTGCTGCCTTTGTTCTCTAGGGTTTTGGTAGTTTCCTGTCTCACATTAGGTCTTTCATCCATTTTGAATTTATTTTTGTGTATGGTGTAAGCAAGTGGTCCAGGTTCATTCTTCTGCATGTCGCTGCTCAGTTTTCCCATCACCATTTGCTAAAGAGACTCCCTTTTTCCCATTGGACATTCTTTCCTGCTTTGTTAAAGATGAGTTGACCATATAGTTCTGAGTCCATTTCTGGGTTTTCTATTCTGTTCCATTGATCTATGTGTCTGTTTTTGTGCCAGTACCATACTGTCTTGATGAGTACAGCTTTGTAATATAACTTCAAATCTGGCATTGTGAGGTCTCCAGTTTTGTTTTTCTTTTTCAGGATTGCTTTGGCTATTCGGGGTCTTTTGTCATTCCATACAGATTTTAGGATTGTTTATTCTAGCTCTGTGAAAAATGCTGGTAGTATTTTGGTAGGGATTGCACTGAATGTGTCACTTGCTTTGGGTTTTATTGACATTTTAACAAGGTGACTTTTATAAAGTCACGTTAGGATACATATGATATTCTTTGAAGATGGGCCATCTTTAATTTTGTCGTTTAACTATTATGCTTTAGCAATACTGTCATGCTGCAATAGGGACAGCATTTATCACTCCAAAATGGAAGATATTAAATTAGGATTTACATGTTGTATTGGAGAAGGTTTTCTTATTGGGGCAGAAAAGTTGAAGTCGTAGGAAAAATCTTACAGGTTGGACTATATAAAACAGGACTGGTAGGCAAAATACACCATAAACATATGCAAGACATGATAAACTGTAAAAAAAAAAAAAGTGGTATTTTAATTAAGTTTTTAATTTTAATTCCAAGTAGTTGACATTCAGCGTTATATTAGTTTCAGGTATTCAAAAATAGTGACTCAGCACTTCCACGCATGGCCCACGCATGGCCCTGTGCTCATTGCTGCAAGTGCACTCCATGATCCTGGGATGATGTCCTGAACCTAAATCAAGAGTTGGGCGCTCAACTGACTTAGCCACTCAGGCACCCTGAGACTTTTCTTGCTTCTTGAGGTAGGCCTGTATTGCTATAAACTTCCCTCTTAGAACCACTTTTGCTGCATCCCAAAGATTTTGGACCACTGTGTTTTCATTTTCATAATTTTTTTTTCTTCTTTGATTTCTTGGTTGACACATTGGTGTGTGATTTTTTTTTTAATGAAGCCTTGATATTCTTAATATAAAAAGACATCTTGTAAGTCAATAACAAAGGGGCAGATGTCCCCATAAGGAGAAGAGCTAAGCCCTGAAGCAGGAAGTGTATTAATACATTTATTAAAAAAAATTTTTTTTAAACATTTATTCATTTTTGAGAGAGAGAGAGAGACAGAACATGAGTGGGGGAGGGGCAGAGAGAGAAAGAGACACAGAATCTGAAGCAAGCTCCAGGCTCTGAGCTGTCAGCACAGAGCCCGACGTGGGGCTCAAACTCACAGACTGCAAGATCATGACCTGAGCCGAAGTCGGACACTTAACTGACTGAGCCATCCAGGTGCCCTGATAAATTTATTTTTCAAATTGAGTATAATTATATTAGTTTTAGGTATATAACATAATGATTCAACATTTATATATGTTATGAAATGATCACAGTAAGTCTAGATACCATCTGTCATCATACAAAGTTATTACAATATTATTAAGGCTTTTAGGCTTTCACCATTGTGTGTGTTGTTAGCTGTCAGTTTGTCTCTGTAATATCCTTGCCTTGTAGATAGCACTGTTCACTGGAATATCATGTGAGCCTTGGGTTCAGTTTTAGATTTTCTAAGAGCAACATTAATAATAAGAATCAGAACATTAATTTTAATAATGTATTTTATTTAACTCAGCATATCAAAAATATTGATCAGTAAAAAATTAAAATCAGTGTAAAAAATTATCGGGGCGCCTGGGTGGCTCAGTCGGTTGAACGTCCAACTTCAGCTCAGGTCATGATCTCACAGCTCGTGAGTTCGAGCCCCGCATCAGGTTCTGTGCTGACAGCTCGGAGCCTGCAGCCTGCTTCGGATTCTGTGCCTCCCTCTCCCTCTGCCCCAACCCACTCGCATTCTGTCTCTGTCTCTCTCAATTTATTTATTGATAAAATCAATTTATTTATTGATAAATAAATATCAAAAAAATTAAAAAAAATTATTAGTGAACTATTTTAGTCTTTTTTGTATTAGGTCTTCAAAATCGTATTTGACACTGACAGCACATCTCACGTCTACGCTGTCCACATTTCCAATGCTGGGGAAACACAGAGCTAATGACTAGTAGCAGCAGAAGTCCAGCACTTTGTAGGTGATTCATAAATGCACATCCCATAAGCAAACTCTCAAAAAGTAATCTGTTTTTTTCTCAACAGACTACCATGCCTGCGGGAATCTTGCCTCAAAATGAAGAGCCATACTCCGCTTTGGTGAATGACAGTCCATATGCTGCCAACATGAAGGGTAAGTTCTTTGATACACTTTTTGACGCTTTGTGCAGAGTAGCGTCTAATGAAACAGTATGAGTAGACATGATGGAAAAGGCTCGAGGCCTCACACTAGAATCCCAAGTGCAGTCACTGCTTATGGCTCTTGTTTACTTCTGCCTCCCTGTTTTGACCTGTTAAAACTCCTTTTCAAAATCTTGAATAAGCGGTCTTTTGAGAAGGAATGGTGAAAACAAAGTTTGCCTCCTGCATTATCCTTAGACTGAAATGACCTCTTCCTCTCATTGCTAGCCTCCTTGTGAGGCAAGCTTTCTCTTCCATCCCTCGCAAGTGTCACTTCGAAGCAGGTGCCCCTGCTCCTCCCAGTTTGTTTCTTCTCCATTCCATCCCACACATTTGATTTTTCCCATGGTAGCCCTGGGAAGAAGGGTGCTGTGACGGGGACCCTTGCTGCTGTCGCAGCTACTAGGCTGGCGACTGATTTCCTGCCATGAGCCATCAGCCAGACGTCAGGTCATTTTTTTTGGCAAAACCTTTGCATGGTTTTGGTCCTGCCCTGTTCACGTTAGGGCTCCTGTATCGGGAACCTTGAAGGGCTTCCCCCTGCGTCAGATGAGGTAACGTACAGAAAGTAAAGAGGCAGGGGTCTGAAGGTATTGGAGTCCCGCACTTGCCGGCAATAATGGGGCTCTGTTGACTGTTCTCTCGTAGGACTCTGACCACCCCACCAGGGGGAGCCCTCTGTCATCAGGAAACCAGTGTCTCCCTCCTCTTACTTGTCAGAATTCCCCTCTTTGTAGTCCCTCCTGCATCTGTCTGCTCCTGTCTGACTCAGTAGGGACCGGCCTATTGGTAACCACCGTTTGTGGACAGCGTCTGAGAGCTAACTGACTGTTAGTTTCCCTGCTTGAGAAAGAAGCGCTATCTAATACAAGGGCGGCAGCGGTGCCTACTTGCTGCTTCCTTTGTACGGCATGTTTTTTGCCTAAAGGACGCCCCAGCTAACAACCCTGAGTCAGACCTTTTTCCCTCTCCCTTCTTCTGTCGAAATGTCCCCTCTTAGCTGGTGTTTCCCATCAGGGATTTTCTTGGCTTCTGAGATGGGCAAGTCTTCGTCGTACAGGAGAGCCAGGTGACGGCATCCCTGACCGAGTCCCGTGATGTCCCCAGACTGCGGTGACAACCAGAAAACCTGATGTGTTTTCAGATGCCCTGGAGGAGGTCGTCATACCCATGTTGTGATCCTCTAGAGAAGCTGGTTTTACCTCTCCTAAAGCCATCTCTTTAATTGAAAATCTCCTCGTGTATAAAATGTAGCTAATTTTTAATTAGGAAAAAGTCTGGAGAAATAAGAAACTTACTTTATATCTAACTTTTTTAGAGTGAGTCTCATCTCTAAAGGTAGTTCTACCTATTGGGTTAACATTGGGCTAGGAAGCATTTTTTTTTTTAATGTTGGCTAATGAACCATAAGGAAATTTAATTAGGGGGTCAGTAAGTAAAGTATTTAAATTATTTTTAAAGGAAAATAGAAAACTCAACAAGAACTAGCTTTAGAATGAGATAAACCTAGATTTAAGTATTCTACTTTGTGGAAAAAAAATTTGTGGGGAAATTTCAAACATTCACAAAAGTATATAGAATACTACAAAGATCTCTGTGGAGGTACCACTGCCTGTATGGGTGCCAGTGGAGACCCCACCCCCAGGGAGGTCCCCTTCCCCGAGAGGTACCGTCCCCCATCTTTAACAATTTCAGCTCACTCACTTCCTCTACTCCTTTCCCTGCTTCCATATTACTTCATTTCATTCCTTAACCATATCACCATCACCATAACTAGAAAAATTTAACACCGGTCACCTAATATCCTCAATACCTGAACATTGTTCAGATTTCTAGCTGTCTCATAGACGTATGTATGTTTGTTTGCATCGGGATCCAACAGAATCCATATTGCATAATTGGTTGATGTGTATCTTACATCTGTTTTACATGTGGATTTCTCTCTCTCTTTCCTTACAATTTATTTTTGAAGAAACCAGGTTTTTTGCCCTGTGGAGTTTGCCACAATCTGTATTTTTCTGATTTTATTCCCACATTATTTCCTGTAAACTGGATTAGTGGAGGGATGTAGAGCCTAATCAAGTTTTTTTTTTTAATTTACAACCATATTTCATGGATGGCACTATATTCTTCCATCAGAATGCCTGTGATGTCTAGTTGTCTCTCGTGATGTTAGTTCTTTCATTTTGCAAGAATTTCAGACTCATAGAAAAGCATTAAAAAATCCCTAAATACTGTTCACCCAGAGACCCCCTCTCAAGTTTGGTCAGCTGTGCCAGTAACATCCTTTAACAGCAAAAGGATACTTGTCATGTTTTTCCAGTTTCTTTCTGTGACCACAGTCCTGCCTTGATGTCTGTGAAACTTACAGGCCAGGTACTTTGCAGCATATTCCTCACTGGGGGTTTGTCTGCTGTTTCATCATAACACCGTTAAGGTTTTGCGTTTCTGGCAGGAACATCACAGAAATGACTCCATTCTCTTCCCACGGCATCCCATTAAGTGACCCAGAACGCCATCTTGCCACATCCCTGGGGTGCTCAGTTTGGTCCCATCAGTGCAGTCCCATACAGCATCTGCGGGCTGTATCCACTGTAAGTTGTTCCTTCTCCCTTCGACTTCGTACTTGGTGGAGAGGCGCTGGGAGGCTGTGGGCACCTGGTCTTCACCCAGCTCTCTCCCAGCCCCGCAGCATCCGCTGGCGTCTCTTGCCTGAATTAAGTATTGTGATGACAGATGACGGAGGGGAGGCTTCCTGACCCCATCACTGCTTCTGCATTTCTTAGCTGGCATTCTCCAGGAGCAGTTCCCCTTCCCCTTGGTTCATTCAGTTATTCTCCATTCCAGCGTAGATCCTCATCTGTGCAGGGAGTGTACTCTTTCACTGTCCTTTGTTTTCGCACTCCGCTGTCCCTCATTGGGCCAGAAGAGCCTCTCCAGCCTGTAGCTGTGTCATCTGGACACGTCCCTGCTCCCTGCTCCCTGCTTCCTGCCTCCTAGCCCAGCAAGGTCTTTGGTGTCCTCTTGTACCTTTCCTGGTCCAGCCCTGAAGTCACCCGTTTCGGCCAGGAGCTCTGGTTCCTTCCAGTGCGGAGTGGTGTTGGGAAACCCAAAATGTGTCCCCAAGCTCCCTGCAAGACAAAGCCAGGAAGTGTATGTTATAAGTGTGCATAGATATCCACCCGCTTTTATACACATATTTGTTTTTATATATTGAAAACTATGAGTTCATATTGGTACTTGCTGTTGTCTCATCCATCACTGTACCATCGTTCTAGCTTTTCCCCTTACTGAGTTTATAATTCCCTTCTCCAAGAATGAGGAACCTTGCTCTTATTTAGTGAGTCCTCCTTTTCATGACCCGTCTCCCAGCCCCGCCCTGCCATCACTTGCCTCCGCTCGCTCTTCCACACAGGGCCTGTGCCCTGCTGGCTCGAGTGCCATAGACTCTGCTACAGCTGACCCTTGAGCAGGCGGGTTTGGACCCTGACCACCAGCACAGATGAAAATCCACATATAACTTTTGACTCCTTGAAAACTTAACCACTAATAGCCTCCTGTTGACTGGGAGCCTCACCAACAACCATTTAGATTAACACAGATCTTGTGTGTTATATATTGTATTTTTACAATAAAGTAGCTAGAGAAAAGAAGACGTTATTAAGAAAATCCTGGGGGAAGAGAAACTACATTTACAGTACTATATGGTATTTATCCAAAGACATCTGCTTATGTGTAGACACATGGAGTTGAAACCCATGTTGTTCAAGGGTCACCTGTGGTTGCCTTCCTTGTGTGGGGCCTGACCTTTGCTAAGTAGGCCTGCTTTGTGGCTGTTTTTATCTTGATTACGTGTACACTTTTAATTAAAATATTGAGATAATTATACAGTCACATGCAGTTGTAAGTCATATACCCTTTACTCCGTTTCCATCCGTAGTAACATCTTGCGCATCCGTAGTTCAGTGTCCTGGCCAGGATGTCAACATTGTTGCGGTCGAGATACAGGATGGCACTGTCACTGCAAGGATCCCCCCTATTGCCTTTTGTAGCCAGACCCACTTCCTCCCATGAGCCTGGCCCCTGACAAGTACTCATCTGTTCCCACTTCTATGATTTTGTCATTTCAGGAATTGTATATAAGTGAAATCACACAGCATGTAGCCATTTGAGTCAGCTTTTTCCACTTGGTGTCATTCTGTTGGTGTTGTGTATCCACGGTGTACTTGTTCTTAATGCCAAGTGGCCTTGCCTGGTAGGGGTGCACCACGGGGTGTTTATCCTTTCACTCCCCCAAAGGATGGCCAGGTGGTTTCCGTTTGGGGCTCTTGTGAACACACATGAGCAGCTTTATGTGTGAGCGGGAGTTTTCCTTGCTCTGGGGTCAGGGGTCAGGAAGGAACTTCCTAGTTCACACAGTAGTCGCATGTTCAGTTTTACAGGAAACTGCCAAAGTGTTAACCAAAATAGCTGTGCCATTTTGTGTCCCCCAGCAGTGGACGAGTGATCAGATTTCTCTGCTGTTTCACTGTCCCAGCAGGTGCGTGCTAGTGTCTTACTGTGGTTGCTCAGCTCACTCACTAGGTCTAGGAGGCTTTTGGAGATTCTTTGTGATTTTGTGTGCAAACAATCACATCAGCAAATAAGAGCAGTTTTATTTCTTTCCTTTGCAATCTGTATGCCAGTATTTCTCTTCTTGCCTTACGGTAGTGGCCTAGCACGTGTGCTGAGCAGAGAGAGTTAGGAGGGCCACTGGCCTTGCCTTCCTCCTCCCTCAGGGAGAAGACCGTGTTTCACCTTTCAACGTGATGCTTACAGATTCTGGCAGGTTCTCTACAACAAGTTGAACCAGTTGCCCTCTGTTGTTAACTCACTGAGATTTTTTTGGTCATGAATGGCTGTTGGAATTTGTAGAATGCTTTTTCTGTGTCATTTGATAGAATTATTTTTTCTTTAGCTTATTGCTATGGTAGATTTTATTGTTTTTCAATATTTAACCATCCTTACCATACCTACAATAAATCCCGTTGGCAATGGCATATAATTCTTTCTGTGCATCGCTGGATTTGGTTTGCTGCTGTTTTGTTCAGGATTTTGTGCTTAAGCTCTGGAGAGACGTCGGACTATTGTTCTCTTCTTTTGTACTATCGTTGTCTGCTTTGGTGAAAGAGTAATCCTAGCTTCCTAGAGGGGGTGCAAAAGTTCCCTCCTCCCCTGTTTTCTGGAAGACACTGAAAACTGGTGCTCATTCTTTAGATGTTTGGTGGCATTTTCCAGTGTCTCAGCAGTAGTCTTGTGCCCCAGGAGCCTGCAGATTTTTTATCACACAGTATTTTCGAGTAATACTTGAAATTACTTTTCTGCCTTCAAGGTGCTCAGGTGCCCAGACAGGTTAGAACAAGCACATACAATAATTTTCAAATAAGGTTTTCTCTGCTCATCCTGGAATTAGAGACCAGGGTCCCATACTGGGACGCGGGCTGCCGCCATCTGGACAGCTGCCAAGCTGGGGGGGTGGGGGGCGTGGGGCAGGGACAGGCAATCAGTCATCAGAATGGTGTGGTACTGGCATAAAGACAGACATAAACCAGCGAATAGAGTAGGGATCCCAGAAAAAAAACCCCTTGCATGTGTGGTTAAATGACTTTTGCCAAGGATAACGAGTCCGTTCATTGGTGTAAAGACAGTGTTTCCATCAGTTGGTGGTGGAAAGACCGGGTGTACATGTGCAAAAGAGTGATATTGGGCCCTTACCTTATGCCTTGTGCAAAAATTAGCTCAAAATGGATAAAAATCCTAAACGTACGAGGTGAAAGTATAAAACTCTTAGAAGAAAACTTAGAGGAAACGCCTCATGATGCTGGAGTTGGCAATGATTTCTTGGCCGTGACACAAGAGCACAAGCAACAAGAGAAAAAAATAGGTAAATCAGTCAGACTTCATCAGAATTTAAAACTTCTGTGCTTCAGAAGATGCTGTCAGCAGAATGAAAAGTCAGCCTACAGACGGGAGAGACTGGAAATCACAGAGCTGTCTAATCAGGGACTAACATACAGAATGCATAAAGAACTCCTGAAGCTCAACAACCAGAAACAAACAACCTGACTCAGAAATGGACAGAGGACTTGAGTAGATGTTTCTCTGGAAAAGATACACAGATGTCTGATAAGCATATGAAAAGCCTATTTTAACTGTTACGGAAATGCAGATCAGAACCACAGTGAGATAGACTGCGTATCCACCTGGATGGCTGTTACCAAAACAAATGAACTAACCAGAAGTAAGAGGTGTGGGTGAGTGAGAGACTGGAGTCCTTGCATGTTGCTGGTGTGGTAAATGGTTTTACTATGGAAAACAGTATGGCAGTGTCTCAACAAATAAAAAAAAATAAATATATGATCCAGCAATTCCACGTGTGGGTATATACCAAAAGAATAGAAAGCAGGGACTCGAGCAGATATTCGTACACCCACGTTCATACAGCGTTCACCGTAGCCAGAAGTTGGAGACGAGCCGTGTATCCGTCGGCAGGTGCACGGGGAAAACATGGTGTGGCACATACACACAGTGGAATACGATGCAGCCTTAGAAAGGAAGCAGATTCTGACACCTGCTACAGCATGGATGAACCTCGAGGGCATTATGCTGAGTGAATAAGCCAGACACAGAAGGACAAATACTGTGTGGTTTCTCTTACACAGGAACCGCAAGAGTCAATTCCATAGGGAGGGCGCTGGCTCGGCCGGGGGGAGGGGGGGCGCGGAGTTGGTGTAATGGGGACAGAGCTTTGGTTTAGGAAGATGAAGTTCTGGAGATGGTTGGTGGGGACGGTTGCACAATGTGAATGTACTTAATGCCATTGTATACTGAAAATTGACTAAGATGGTCAATTTTATGTTCTGTATATTTTACCACAGTTAACAAAGGGAAAAAGGAAGGCACCCTCTCTTCCTCTTCTTTTGTCTTCCCTTCTGGAACAAATCCGTGTAAAAGCCACTGGCAGGGCCACGAGATGTGGGTGAGGGCAACGGCAGGATGGCGAGCGTGTGAGAAGCTAACCTGACTCAGGGAGTCAGAGCCTGCCTGGGGTTAGCAGGGCTCCTGTGTGTGGCCGGGTGGCCCCGTGTGGAGCATCAGAACACACACAGGGCCCGGGCTTCCCTGAAGGTGGTGGCAACAGCCGTGAGGGGAGAAGGGTCACACAGAGGGTCCTGGTTAAGGATGACAGAAAAGTAGAGGGGCCCTGTGTGTTGGATTGTAATTGATAGTACTAGGGTGAACTCAGTTTCCAGTTAATGATGCATGCACGTAGAAATAGACGTGGCTGGGGCGCCTGGGGGGCTCTGTCGGTGAAGCGTCCGACTTGGGCTCGGGTCATGATCTTGTGGTTTGTGGGTTCGAGCCCCACGTCGGGCTCTGTGCTGACAACTCGGAGCCTGGAGCCTGCTTCGGGTTCTGTGTCTCCCTCTCTCTCTGCTCCTTCCCCACTCGTGCTCGGTCTCTCTGTCAAAAATGAATAAACACTAAAATTTTAGAAATAGTGTGGCTGAAACATGTGGAATGTGTGCATGCGTGTACATATTTTTTTTTTTTAAGTTGATTTCAGAGAGAATGATCAGGGGAGGGGCAGGGAGAGAGGGAGAGAGAATCCCAAGCAGGCTCCACACTATCAGCACAGAGCCCAACCTGGGGCTCAAACTCACAAACTGTGAGATCATGACCTGAGCCAAAATCAAGAGTCAGACACTTAACTGACAGAGCCCCCCAGGCGTCCCACATGTTCATATTGTTTAGCTCTGTGTGCTGAGCAGGCCCGCAGGCGGCAGCATGCCCATAGCCACGAGCACACCCAGCACCCAGACTTGGTTCCTAAATGCTGTTCTTCACCCATGAACCCCCCAGGCTCCATGGGTCTAATCGTGAGGAAACAGACACATTCTGCAAGCTAAGCGCCTGTACTCCGCAGAAATGAAGGGCGTCAGAGTCCAGCAAAGACTTTGGAGCTTGCTCTAGAGTGAGTGAGAGACAGGACAGTGGGTACAGCGTGTGGTTCTGATGCTGTGGCGTGGTTTGCCGTGAGCAGCACTGAGGTCACCAGGGAAGCTCCAGTGAGGTCTGAGGGATAGCGGCGACTGGTCACGTATCAGTCGTCATCTGATCTGGGGGAATCTAGAGGTTGTCTTTGTCGAAACATATGCTAAATTATTTGGCGTATCGGGCGGTGTGTATGCAGCATATTCTCAGACGGTTCAAGAAAAAATATTCTTTGTATTGTCTTTTTATTTAAGTTTGAGATTGCTTCAAAATAAAAGATAAAGTCTTTTCCAAAAAAATTTTTTAATTGAAACTAAATTGCCCGACTGTGTGGCATGCTGCTGAGTAGTCTGAGACAAAACTCACGAAGAGGCCATCGGAGACCTTTGCTGGAACAACTTTCCATGGATAGTGGAGGCCAGAGGGATACGGGTGGAAACTGAGACACGCAGCGGCCACCGCAGTCCACTTTTCAGAGTGTTGGCTGTGAAGGGGGACGAAAGGGCCTTGGAAGCGGGGGGCTGCAGGGAAGGGTCTGGACACAGTGACATGTGCTTGGAAAATCGGGAAGCCGCAGCCCAGGTAGGGCAAGTTTTGGAGAAGTTCTGTCTTCAGATATTTGAACATCTTGCAGAGTCAAAGAGATGCTTCGTGTTAACTTTTAGAGGAAAGAGGCAGAGCCAGAGTTCACAGAGCAGGCGGCTCTGACCGGACGTTGGAAGACACGCTGAGCTATCCAGCAGCTGGACGCTTGTGACTCCTGCGAGAAGCGAGCCCCCTGGGGTGAAACTTGGCAAGCAGACACGGCGCGGTCGGCGTCCTGCCCGACTCCTGGATGTGACTTCCCCGGTGATTGGGGGTTGGGGGCTGGGGGCTGGGGCCCCGTGGATCTGCGGCTCTCACCACGCTCTTGGGCCCACGGTCACGTGATGTTGTTCAAGTAGGAAGTTCCCAGCCCTTTCTGAAACCTTGGATGTGAGAGAAGTGACCGGTTCTTGGGGCTCCACGTCTGCTTTAACCGCCACGTGTGGGAATCGAGGAGAGGACAGTGGCATTCTCTGTTGCTTCCTGCCCTCATCACAGGGCTAGACAGTTTCACATTTGCAGTGACCGGGATATCCCGGTTCCATAAACATTGTTCTGAACTGGGGAAGGTCTGATTGCCCACCTGCACACAGGCCATTGGCCGGGAGATGGCCTGTTACAGTGTGGAGATGGGCACCCGGCACCCCCGTTCTTCGTGCCTTGAGGGGCCGTTTGTGCGTTGGTGATGACAGCAGCTTGGGGCACAGAGGGTTGGTCGTGGGGATTATCCTTTATTGTTTTCCTACTTCTTGGAGCCTGGTTTCTTTTTAGACACAGCGTATTTGGAAGTGAGGAGAAGGTAAGAATAGTAGCAAGGTAGGGTCCCCATGAGTTTATATTTAGGGAGTGTAGAAAACTGACATTTTTTTATTATGTATTTAGACAAATATGTTGGCAGAGCAGTGAAAACAAATGAGTTATTAGCAGGTGAGTGGGAAGGCCCTTGTGGCAAATAAATTAGAACTGTGGGCCAACAAGGAGCTTATGATAGTGGTGTTTTCTCTGTGGCCACCAGGAAAAAACGCTCTTTACCTCTTAAGTGTCTGCTGACAGCATGGCCCTTCACAAATTACTCTGACTGTAAAAAATTCTGTTTTATATATAACGTAAAATAGGAATTAAAAGTCTTTTTGCTTCTGTTTATCTAAAGAGAAGTCTTCTATTTTTTTTTCCTATTGGGGATTTAAATATTAAAATGTTATTTCTAGCCATCTATAATTCATCCCAATTATAAGTTATAATAATTTAATAGAAATAAATTCATAAATATAAATTATAAATTAAATTTTTTAGTGGATTTTTAGGTTGTACAAATATGCTTTCTTAATGAACACAAAAGAAGAGATCAGTTTGGTACAAGTATAGTATCTTCTCTTCCAAGACTTTGAAAACAGTTTCTTTTGAATTGTTGCATGATTGATTTCCAGTGACTTTCTGTGAACAAAAACGTGGTTTTCGCAGGCCACAAATTAAGGAGATGTGAGATTTCTGAGGTCAGGGAGGCGGAAACAAAGCATCTCTGAGATGGCTTTCCTCGATCCTATTTGAATGTCGTGTTTCTCTCTGACCTGAGAAAAAAACCTGTGTTGAGTTTTTAAAAATATCTCCCCTTCCAGTGTCTTCACACGTGGTTGTTGAAACGGGTGAAGACTCAACCAAATGGAAGTCTGAGCTTCGGTGGTGGAATCCGCTCACCGGCCACCTTACCCCTGGGGGTTTGCTGAAGGAGAAACATGGAAATCAAAAGGTCCTGGGCCTGAAGTGTTTCTGTCTTGTTTGTAAATAAAGTCGGGGGTGGTGGCCTGAGTGTCCGGCAGTGAAGACACGAGTGGGTCAGTGGCGATGCACCTGTGTGTGCATCCCTGAGTGGGCGCCTGGGCGGGTGTGTAGAAGGACAGGAAAGGGCTCGTGGTGTGCTTCCAGACTCACCCAAGGCCCCATGCAGACAGCGGGAGGGGGGCTGTGAGGTCTCAGGGGACAGGCGGCTGAGGGCTCGTGCAGTCTCGGTGGGCGGGAGGGGGGCAATGTGGTCTTGGGGGACAGGTGAGAGTGTGGTCTTGGGGGGCAGGCGGGAGGGGTGCCCTGGGGCCTCGGGGAACAGGCAGGAGAGGGGTCGTGCGGTCTCAGTGGATGGGCGGGAGGGGGCTGTGTGGTCTCGGGCAGGACTGAGGCACGCTCCCTGCCAGAAAGCCGTTTGGCACAGGTAAAACCAAGTTTTCAAACGTGGATTTGGTCGCGATTTGGGCATTTTGCCAGCGGGTGGTTTTGGAGGCTGAGCCTGCCAGGCAGTGGTGCTGTGCTAGGGGAGTGGGGGTGTCCAGGCAGGCCCCTGGGTGGACCCCAGCACCTCAGGTGTCCTGGGTGAGCCTGAGGACGCGCTCGGAGGAGGGCCTGCACTCAGGGTTCCCCGGGCGTCCACTCGGTGCTGACTCGTTCAGGTGAGGTTGGCCCACTTCTGTGGATTTCACAGCAGAGATGGTTCTTGAGAGAACACGTGAGCCGTCCCTTCCTTCCTCAGCTTCGTCCAGACAGGTACTGCCCTCAGCAAAGCCATTTTCATTTTTGGAAGTGTTGAGAGCAACGTCACTTGCACCCTCGTCTGGGGATGTCCTTAGCGCCGTAGACGTGAGGCGTCCCCTACTCCCCTACTTGAGGCTAGAGACTTCCCAGCTGCTGCTCATGTGCCTTTCCAGTCCAGTGGAACTGGCCTGCTGGGTCTCCCCACCCCCAGCTGCGGGAACCTGAACCCTGGCTCCCGCCTGTCCGCTCCTGTCCACTCGCACCGCTGCTGTCCCAGTAGGCCCCTGGTTCTCAGCTCCCCACCCCGTGAACCACCGCCTGGAGGCTGGCTCAGACCCCCAGCCCCGAAGAGCAGAGGCTGTCCGCCCAGCCGAGTTAGAAGCCCTCAGACTCCAGCTCACCCCTGGTGCAGCCCCTTGGACTCTGAGCCCTCCTGTAGAGCTCTGTGGAACTGTGCTTTCTGGTCACTCACAGTAAGACGTTCTGGGGGCCTCGGTGGCTCGGTTGGTTGAGCACCTGACTCTTGATCTCAGCTCGGGTCTTGATCTTGGGTTCGTGAGTTCAGACCCTGCGTCAGGCTCTGCGCTGGTTGTGAAGCCTACTTAAAAAAAAAAAAAAAAAAAAAAAAATTTCTTTTCCATCACTGTATATGAAATGACAAGGTCCTGGCACTATACGCAGAGTAGGAATTTGGGTGCCAGCTTAAGCTTTTCTGTCTCTCTTACTGGACAAAGTCTGTTGGGTTGGGGAGTTAGGCGTGCACTGTAGAAGGAGCTTGCTGACCGCATGGCTGATCATAGAAATAGAACAAACACACAAGAGCTCGTTTCTCTGTGCACGCGGCTGAAACACCACCTGGAGAGACAGAGAGACGCAGAGAGACGGGGCAGGCGCAGCCCACATCCCCGAGGGAGGAGGCGGACATGAGTGCTGGATTGTCTGTTCTCAGCTTGAAGCCTCCTCCTCACCCAGCTCCTGACAAGAATGTGGTACTTAGTGAATTTTTGCTGCACGCCTCCACCAGGACATTCCTGAAGCATTGTCCTCCCCCCCCCGCCCCCCCGCAGTCAGTGACAAAAGGCACAGAATTGCATCTGTGAGTTTCTGAGAGGCCTGGCTGTTGTCTCAGCCCAATAAAGGCATGACCAGGGATTGCACTGTCACGTCCTGAAAATAAAAATACGAAAGTAAAGGTCTTCTGATTAAGACATCAGCGCTACACACGTCTTTATGTGTTCTGTCCCAGTATTTTTTAAAAAGTTCGATCGAGAAAATTACAGGGGGCTTTGGTTTTGAAGAACTGAATGGTGTTTTTATAACGTCACGAGCTGTACTGCGAATCCTTCATTATGGTTCACTTCTCTGCCCTGTGCACAGAGGGGTGGAAACGGAAGGGTTTTCAGAACGTTCAGAGAATAGATATGAGAAGAACAGCAGAATTTAAACCTTTTAAAGTGTATATAAAAGGCAGGGTTTGTGTCATAAACACATTTTTCTGAATTCATCACAATGTGTTGTTAGATGTAATTCTTTGATCTGTCAGGACTTCCAGCTGAGTCGGAGAAAAAAGAGACTCGTTACAACTTGGGTATATAATCTACTGAAAATACACGTTCCTCTTCCCCCTGCTCCAACAATCCCTCCAAACTGCAGTCCATTCATGTGGGATTTCGAGGATGCAGCTCTGAGTGGGAATCAGTAGTTTCTTTGTTCGTCACCATGGCAACAAGCCCGCCTATCCTGAGCGGCTGGTGGATCTCGCAGGCTGATCGCAGGCTGGTGCTCCGGGCTCAGTGAGTGAGTTGGTGGCGGAGCAGGCTGGCGCTGCCATCCCCGGCCATGCAGGACCTGCCCCGGCGGGGCTCTGCCCTGCCCTTCCTCAGCGCCTTCCTGCAGGGCCGCCGGCACTCGGCCTCGGACCCTGTCCTGCAGCTGCAGCAGGGCCGCCGGGGCTCCGCCGCCCAGACGCTGTCCTCGTCCTCTCTGCAGGTGATGGTGGCCGTGGCCTCCGTCCGCCGCGCCGACAGGGACTCCGCGTGCCTCCAGAGAAAAAGTAAAGCTCTTTTCCTTCTTTCAGATTGCCACAGCTTTGAGTATGAACTGAGACTGCAGGTGGCATGCTGTGTTGAGACCGTCTAGGTTTTGACAGTTAATTCTGCGTTCCGCTTTTTACTGTCTGTTGCACTCAGGGCTTCAGTGGACACGGAATAGGAGATAAAGTGATCGGATGTTTTGTGCTTTTTCACGAAAACATAATTGTTGAAAAAACCCATGCCCTTGTAAAAGATCTGCTTTTACGGTTTCTTCTTCTTCGCCACCAGTGTGACACGTGGAGGTGATCATGTGCGAGCGCCTCTTCTGTGTCGGGAGGTCCTGCTCTTAGAGCACAAGGCAGCGGTTTCACTGTGGCAGAACGGGGGGGTGCGGCAGGGCCGTCGTCTCCGATCCTGGAGGGCGTTCTCACGCTACCCTTCCATCTGGAGACTGGGTTTTGAATCTCCCCTTCCGTGTACGTTCTAGGAAACCCAGGGCGTCCAACGCCAAAGTACACAAAGGTCGGAGAGCGGCTGCGACATGTGATTCCTGGACACGTGGCCTGCTCCGTGGCGTGTGGCGGCAGAGCTTGCAAGTACGAAAACCCGGCGCGCTGGAGCGAGCAGGAGCAAGCCATTAAGGGGGTCTACTCGTCCTGGTGAGTGGTCCTGGGCACCCGCGCTGGGCGGTGGGGCTGAGCAGCCTGCGGGCCTGGCAGCTCCAGGAGCGGTGTGAAACCTCGTTTCCTCCTCGGTGAGATGGAAATAATAAAACCGCCCCACAGCGTTTTTTTAAGCAAGTGAAATGACGTGTGTAAAGTATCTTAAAGAAGCGGTGACCGGGGAGGTCTTACATGTCAGAAGTTACTGGAAACAATGGATGCGGCTCGAAGTTTGAGAAGTTACGAGGTGCGTGTGTGGTTTCCTGGTCCGACGCAGGTACCGTTGGCCTCCTGTTTGCTCCCGTCTGCCGCGTGAAAGGGCGCGCGTGGGTGCACACGCTGCCCATCTGCCTCAGTGGGGAGCCGTGCGCCACGTAGGCTCAGGATGGCGTAAGGCACACGCCTCGTGCGTAGTACGGGATGCGGCTCGCTCAGCATTCGGTCATACCGCTTTCTGTTCTTAACAGTAAACTGTCAGGGATGCCTGTTTTGATGGAGTGATGCCTCTGAAAACGTCCGGCAATCAAGCCGCATCATGTCTGAAACCCACTAAGAGTTCACCGTTTAAAGAACTCTAGCAGTGAGTCATTTCTTGCAGCGGGAATCCCGCTTCCAGGTCAGACGTTTGTCGACCCGCTTACCCGACTGCACCCCGCGCTCTTGCGTCCTGGGCTTGCTGGTGTGCGCGTGGTGGTGGAGTCGGGTCGGCTGTCCCCACTGTTCCCCACAGATCGCATTCCAGCCTGAGGAGTGTTGTGAGAAAGCAAACAATGTTCCTGAGATGTGGTCGGACCCTAAATTTCTAATAATGCAGCTCGAGGCCACATTAATATTTTTGTTTCACTGTTGACTAAGCCATCTGAGTCTTTCACCTCTGATGCTTTCATGGTCCTTCTGTCCTCGCCTTGGTCTAACTACTGCTGAATTTGGGGGGTCCCCGTTAAATGTCAGGACTTGCCCTGGGGGAGAGTTGCGGTATCCTTCTGGACCCTGATCAGCTCAGCCGACGTCTCTGTTACTGCTCAGGTTCACGTGGCCCACAGCCCCCGATGGACTGCCCGGTGTTTCTCACTAGAGCTCTAAGCAGGATCCGCTGTCTGTCGGGCCTCTGTCCATTCGTACATTCCATAAAAATCCATTCGCCTACAGGCCAGGCGCTCTGCTTGACACTGTCACATTATAATGTCATCTTCATGAAGCGCTGGAAAAGTAGACATTGTTAATGTCCTTTTAGTGATGAGAGGATTGAGTCCGGAGCAACTAAGTAATCTACTACTTAGCTAGAAAGCAGAAAAGCCAGCGTTTGAAACCAGACCCGGCTGACCCCAAAGCCCAGATGTTTCGCTAAATCACAATAAGTCGGCATTTATTCATAACCACTCGCCAGGATTTGTGCTAAAGACTTTACACCCACACCTTGTCGAATTGCCGTGCCAACCCCACGAGGCAGGCGTTATCCCTGCCTCACACAACGGGTGACTGGGGGGCAGAATTGCCTTTGATGCCCGATGAGGTGGCTCTGTCACGTCTGCTAGAATCTCATGAGAGTCCTTGAAAACACTGTGCTGCAGTCCACAAATACTTTACGTCCTGGAATTTTTTCCAGGCTTTCAGGGTCTCTTAGAGCCCTAATTGTGATGCAAAATTGAAGCCAGAGCTGTATGAGAAAATTGTGCTACAACTGTTGGAATCGTAGAAAAAACAGGGACTTGGTAACTCGTTCTCTCAGTACTTAGAGCTAGAACGTTCCAGGTTTTGTGCATCTCACCAGCCCCGTCCTCCCACCTCAGGGTCACTGACAACATCTTGGCCATGGCTCGCCCGTCCACTGAGCTCCTCGAGAAGTACTGCATCATCGAGCAGTTCCGAAGGTAAATGCTGCACGCTGACACACTTCGATAAGCCAGCTCGCGTCTTCTTGTCTGTCACTTTTGACTTCAAATAGTCAAAGAGTAGGCAGTGAAGGGCTTCTTTCAAGTAGGAAGTTAAGGTTTGGAGAGTTATTAGTAATGTTTATGAATGCCAAAAGATGGTTGATTTTTTTTTAAACTCTAGCTCTCAATATGGTAACTTCTTTCTTCTCTCCGGTAAGCCATGGCATAAAAACAATCATCAACCTGCAGCGCCCTGGGGAGCATGCCAGCTGCGGGAACCCCCTGGAACAAGAAAGTGGCTTCACGTATCTTCCTGAAGCTTTCATGGAGGCCGGCAGTAAGTCCCCCACTTCCCCTCCGTGAGTTACCAAGGACAGCACCCAGGCTTTCGCCCACTCCGCTCTTGGGTCAGAGGGTGATGGAATGAACGAACGCTTACTGTAGGCTCCCAAGGGGGGAGATGAGCTGATTGATTCTAGATAATGCGACCATTCTTCTCTGGCGTTGCTATTGAAAGTACAGGATTTCTTTTGTCCCGTGCGAGCGATCTTGGGAGGAGCCCTGTAGAAACAAAGCGTGCATGAATTGCCATCATAGTGTGCCAGACCTGTCCTACCCATCCGTCCCATCCCGTGGTTCTGCTCTCTGTTCGGACTCAGACCACACGGCTTACTCATGGCAGCGGGACTGGAACACAGCACTCACTCATGCTGTTACTGAAGCCCAACTCTGCCCCTGGGTGGTACTCAGGGGTTCTTTACTGGGCAGTCCCAGGAGCCCAAGTCCGGGAGCCTAGGGATGGGGTCACTCAACACGTGCCATTCTCACCCAGGCTGGAAAGGACCAGCCCAGGCCACTTTGGGGACTTGTTTCTAAGAAGCGTGTGCCTCGCTTATTTGTCTCCACTAGGTGGAAAATCTGTATGCACCCAGCTTGTGCCACTTGCCAGTCCTTTAAACGCATTTCCACGCTTGAACAAGATGGCGTGCTGTCCTTCTGTGGCTGAGTCATTTGGGTGAAGGTCGTGGCCTTTATTAATCTGCAGTCCTGTTTCTCCTTAATTGTTTCTGGCTGAGTTTTAGCAGGAAATGTCTCGAGTAATAGAGAATGTGCTTTGTAAGAAATGCAAACAGTGAATTTACCGGAAATATAAAGAACCTATTATTTTAGCCTCCGCATGCAGTGCAGCCAGCCTGCCTCACAGCTGTGCGCTTTTCACGAATCCACGCGCTTCCTTCACACGGCTGCTCACGTACTGTCCTTTATGTTGATTTTTCTTCTCTGTTCTCTGTTTCATTGTCCAGTCTATTTCTACAATTTCGGATGGAAGGATTACGGTGTGGCATCGCTTACCACTGTCTTAGACATGGTGAAGGTGACGACATTTGCCTTACAGGAAGGGAAAGTAGCCATCCATTGTCATGCAGGGCTTGGTCGAACAGGTAAATTCTAGGAAGTGGACTTACTGTCTTAGAGCATATCTAAACCTGGACAGAGCGATGCTTCCTAATACGAGGAGAGAAGAGAAGTAGTTTTCAGAATCCTGTCGGAGTTTTGGATTCAAATGAAAGAACCCACTGAAAGAAATTTGAACTATCTTTGGAAAAGACAGTTTCAGTGACCATTTATTTGTGAGAGTATTTTTGAAAGACCTAGGACTGAAAACTCATCATATTTAGGAAACAGATGGGTTTCCACGGCTCACTAAATGATCCGTCTGGTTTTTCTTCTTCAAAGGAAAAAAAAAAAAAACCCAACACTTTAATAGTTAATGTATTTTAAAAATGGCATTTTCCTTAACCAAAGTAATGAGAATAGAAAGCATTGTTTTATTTGGTGTGCTCTAGGCATTTTACACTTTTGTTTTTTTAAGTCTTGGGCACGTTGAAGGAGGTTAAGTAGTTTGCTACGCTGAGTAAGTGGCAGAGCCAGGATTTAAATTCAGGGCTGGAAGGATTTGGGTGGTGACGGGAGTCTATCTGTGCTTCAAATTCTATGTAAAAATCAATGATTTTACTTAAAAATGCAGCAAATCTCAGTGTAGTGCTGATACTATTACAAAAGCAAATACCGTAAGGTTAGAATTTTAATTGTAGCCTGGTCCAAGCAGACACCTGAGCTGTGCGCCAGCCCCCAGGTCTCCACGTGCCTGGGAGCGTTGGGAGGGCAGGGGCTCTGTCCTGCTTGCTTAACAGACTTGGCGAACCACACGCATGTCTTCTGATTTGCCTTTTATCTTGATATCAGTCAACTGATATTGTTGGATTAATTGATCAATTATCACCAGTATGTTATTCATTTTAATTTGATATTAATTAATGCAAATGTATAATGTTTTGTAATGTTAAGTGTGTTTTCTTTAATAACAAGTACTTACAGAATAAAGTTATATCTTGGTTTGGAGAAAAGTACTATTAGTATAGACGAAAAGTCCAGAAATAGACTGAATATGAATAATAATCCCCAGGCAAAAAATACCCAGAAAGGAAAAATGCCAGGCTGGGGATGTGGCAACAACTGATGGCAAAGCTGGCAGGGGTGGGAAGGAAGTGTGCAGGGAGGGGTGGTAACGGAGGGATTGTGGTCCAGCCCCTGATCCTCCTGTTCCCCAGCCCCACGGGGACCACCTCAAATCCACGGTCTGCTTTCTGCTCTGAACACCCTTAAAATATCCCATCCAGTCAGTGCACACACCTTGGTGGACCTTCCCCTCACATCTCCCTCATCCCCTCACCACACTCCCCCTCGTCCCCCATCCCCTCGCCACACTCCCCCCCATCCCCCCACCACACTCCCCCTCGTCCCCCCATCCCCTCGCCACCTCCCCCTCGTCCCCCCACCACACTCCCCCTCGTCCCCCATCCCCTCGCCACACTCCCCCTCGTCCCCCCATCCCCTCGCCACCTCCCCCTCGTCCCCCATCCCCTCGCCACACTCCCCCCCATCCCCCCACCACACTCCCCCTCGTCCCCCCATCCCCTCACCACACTCCCCCTCGTCCCCCCATCCCCCCACCACACTCCCCCTCGTCCCCCCACCACACTCCCCCTCTTCCCCCATCCCCCCACCACTCTCCCCCTCGTCCCCCATCCCCTCGCCACCTCCCCCTCGCCCTGCCACGCTCTCTTGGTCCCCCTCACCCCCTCTCACTCCTGCGTCCACCCCCATCACCCACACTGTCCTTCTCTGGGCAGAGAGATGACTGGATTCTCAGGGGAAGACGTGACACACAGACAGGGAATAAACACTCGTACAAGAAGTCAGTAAGTTAGAGTGGCCCTTAAAAGGATTCTTAATATGCTTTCCTAACACGTACTCAGATTTTAAGTCTTCAAGAGTGGTAACTGAACGATCACCTTCTTCATACCGATCTTCTCTTTACCTCTAGGCGTCTTGATAGCATGTTACTTGGTTTTCGCCACGAGAATGACTGCTGACCAAGCGATTATATTTGTTCGGGCGAAGCGACCCAATTCCATACAAACTCGAGGACAGCTCCTCTGTGTAAGGGAATTTACCCAGTTCCTCATCCCTCTCCGCAATATATTCTCTTGCTGTGACCCCAAGGCACACGCCGTTACTTTAGCACAGTATCTGATTCGCCAGCGGCATCTGCTTCACGGTTATGAGGCCCGCCTTCTGAAACACGTGCCCAAAATCATCCACCTCGTTTGCAAACTGTTGCTGGATTTAGCTGAGAACAGGCCAGTGGCGACAGAAGAGGTGGCAGAGGGGCCCCGCCTGTGTGCGGAAATCGAAAAGACTGTTTCTGAGGTGATCAGCATGCAGCTGGACAAAGAGTTACTGAGGCAGGGCAGTGACGCCTCAGACTCCTTGCCGCCCGCTGCCGTGGCCGTGGATTTTGAGAATCAGGATGTGATTCTTTCCAGCGAACAGCAGATTGACCCTCTTTGGAAGAGGCGGAATGTTGAGTGCCTTCAGCCCCTGACGCCTCTGAAGAGGCGATTCAGCTACAGCGACTCTGACTTAAAGAGGGCTGAGTCACTTCTGGGGCAGGGGGCAGCTCCGTGGACGGGGCCTGCCGCAGCCTTGCTTGGCCATAACCCCAGACAGCAGAAGCCCATAAGCCACTGTCACACCCCCCAGTCTCCACAGCTTGATCTGAGTAAGGAAACGCTGGTCCGAAATACATTCTCTTTCTGGAATCAAGCTAAATTTGGAGGCCTGGAAGGACTCAGGGATGAGCGGTCACCGGGTTTCCATAGGGAGACTGCTGCGAAGGAAGTACAGCGGAGTAGAACCTTCTCCTCGGGGGTTTCAGGTCCCTACAACCCTGGGGATCCAGTGAGACCCAGCTTTGCGGATGTCCCTCGGGAACCGGACCGTTGTCCCCAGCAAGCGCCCCGTCTGTGTGGAGCTCCCGCCGCTCACTGCTCTGAGACTCCCCGCAGCCCCGGGGACCGTGACTCGCTCTGCAAAGTACCCTCCTCGGTTGGACCCACAGCCCAGGAAGGCAAAGACCTGCCTGAGGTCGCTGCGCACGCTGCTTCGCAGGCCGAACTGAGTGCCGAAGCCAGGAGAGTGCTGGCGGCCAAAGCCCTGGCAGATCTCAGTGAGCTTGCAGAAGAGGAGGGAGTGAAGAGGAAGGTAGAGATGTGGCAGGTACTTCTACTTCACTTCACTAACGTGTGGGAAGCACTTCGGTCGGGGCCGAAACAGCGTCTTACCAAATTTAAGTGCGACAGGAATCTGAAGACCTGTTTGCGTCACGCTTAACTTTGGAGCTTGAGGTTTCTCGGTGTCTGTGTGAAAGAACGGGCTCAGCGCCTAGTACTTAGGGTGCTTGAGTGAGCAGGGCGTGGGTGCCCGTTGACGGGTCGGGCGGGGGGCTTCCTTCTGGCTGGGCCCGTGAGACCTGGCCTGGGGGCCGCTCTGAGCATCTCTAACCTGAACTCAGGTCAGGGAGCTGCACCTGGGAAACCACGGAGAGAGGTTCTTTCCCCGAGTCGTGGGCCCAAGTGCTGAGTGAGGTGGGGGGGGGGGGGGGTGATTCCACAGAGCAGACGGGAGCAGCCGTGGAGTGCCTTTGTGCTGTCCCTTTTCCTTGACCTTGGGTCTTTGGGGTCCATTTCCTGGCTTTTAAGTTGGAATGTGAAATTTTAACCCCTTTCTGTGGTGCGCTTTCATTAGAAACGCAGTCTTAAATCAGCTGTACTCTTCACCCGGCATGAGCAGCTAGTGTAGACAAAAGGCAGGCCTTCCCACATAGTTACCAGAAGCTAGTAGACCGCCCACGTGTGGAGCTGACAGGCCCGGCTCCGTGGGATCTAGACTCCTTAGCCCATAATGTCCCACAAATCATTCGCGTAGCTGCTCCTGTGTATTCTAAGTTAATAAGCAAGGCACGTGCACTTTCCAGGAGGGTCGGAACCTTCCAGGTGCAGAGGTGGGAACTGAGGCAAGGAACCTCGCACCCGCTTACGGCCGTGTCACCGCAGAGCAAGTGCTCGTTGTCATCAGAGCCACGGGTGTTTGCCGAGTGAATACCTAACACACACGGATTTCCCACAACATGAAGTCTTTTCTTTCCACTCCAAACTGAACAAGCCTTTCGCTCAGTCTGTGGGCCCCTCCTTTACGTGGCCATGGGCCACAGAGCTCGTGGCGGGACCCCTCGTGGGCCAGCCCTGCGCGGCTGGACTGTCATGTGAAAGCATTTCCTAGAGGTGAACACAGCCCCTTGGTTTAGATAGGCTTGCCCTCTGTTTCCTTTTCTGGATTTCATCATGGGCCTTTGAGCAATAAGACCAGTTAGTTGAATTCTGTGATTTGGACCCCACAGTGCTGCCTGTTCCCTCTCATCTGCTGTTACGTCACCTGCTCTCGCAGGAACCCGTAAGGCAGGGGATACCCCACAGATTCTTTGTTAACTTAACAGTCCTCATAAGTTAAGCATCACAGACCGGGAAATCAAGGGTCACAGGGGTCGGGTCATGTGGCCGAACACAGCTGCGCGGGTGCAGCTCAGAGAACTGCATTCTGTCGTGTCAGAGAACGTGACAACGTGACGGCATTTTACTGGGCGAGCCTTTGGTTCGTGCCGTCCCGCCCAGCCTCTGGTCACACTGCACACCAGATCTGCCATGCGCGGGATCGGTGGGGAACGGGGCCCCCACAGCCGAACTTCATGGCCTCTTTATGAGATAACGAAGAGGGACCTGGAGCCGGGGGACCCGGCAGCAGCGCGGCAGGAGCCTCACGTCTGGGGTCCAGCCAAACGCGGGGAATGCTGTGTGCCCCCTTCTCACTTCGGGCCTCTGAGCGAGGGCCCCCTCCCCTGGGCTGCACGTGTGCCCTTTGGGCCTCCAAGGACGGTGAATGAATGCATGTGGCAATTATTATGCATATTACTGTAGCACGCACGCACCGCACCGTATTGACTGAAACCTAGGTCTGAACCCCATCAGAAGTTAAAACTCTTCTTTTCCCTGCTCTCTGTGGGGTCAGCATTTAAAGCCGCCTGCAGGCGTTTGGGGTGTGGGCAAGACTTCGGGTCACTCCCCCCATCGGATCTCAGGACGCGGGCTTGTCCCGTGCTCACATGGGACTCCGGAAGGGAATTGGAAAGAAGTGCATTTGCCCCGCGTGTGGCCTTCTAAGCTCTTTGCGGGGGCCGTCCTGGGGGGTTTAGTCGGAGCTCTTCTCACCCAGGGTAACGCAGATGGGCTCTCAGTCACGCTTTTTCCTCTGCCGTTCCGCTTCATTGCGGTGAGTATTTCTGCTTTGTTCCAAGCACCCTGAAAAGGGAGGCTCCCTCTCCCTCTTCCTGAACAGTTTCTGTGGTTTCAGGGTGGGGTGCAGAGCTTAGCGCTGAGGCCAACCCTCCCTCTGTGGTTGGGGAGGGGGGGTGGTTCTTGAGCAGCAGACCTTAAGCTAAATGTGCCCAACATGCAGGGCCCCCAGCTTCACAGACCGAAACTGAGGCTCAGAGAGGCTCAGTGTCTCAGCCCAGTGTGCCACCTGCTGGTGGGGGCCCTGGGAAGGTCCTGGTCCACAGCCTGGAGCCCGGGACTGTCACTCGTGGACAGCCTGAGGGCCTTCAAACCTCAGTGGTGCTGCCTCTCTGTCCCTCCCTCTCCCCCTCCCCTTTCCCTTCTCACCCCTGCTCCTCCTCATTTCCCTCTCCTTCCCCTCCCCTCCCTCTCCCCCTCTCCCTTCTCACCCCTCCCTATTCCCTTTCTCCCTCGCCATCCCCTCCCCTCCCTTTCCTCCTCACCTCTCCCTCCTCACCTCTCCCTCTCCCTTTACCCCCTCCCTCCTCCTCTTCCTCACCCCTCCGCTCCAACTCCCCCTTTTCTCCCTCCTCTCCTCTTCCCCCTGTCCCTCCCCTCCTCTCACTCTCCTACCTACCCCTTCCCCTCCCCTCTGTCCCTCTTCCTTCTCTTCCCCTCTCTACTCCTCCCCCTCCTCTTCCCCTCCCCTTCCCCTCCCCTTCTCCCTCTCCCCTTCTCCCTCTCCCCTCCCCTTCTCCCTCTCCCCTCCCCTTCTCCCTCTCCCCTCCCCTTCTCCCTCTCCCCTCCCCTTCTCCCTCTCCCCTCCCCTTCTCCCTCTCCCCCTTCTCCTCTCCTCTCTCTCTCCCTTCTCCTCTCCTCTCTCTCTCCCTCCCCTTTTACCCTTCTCCCTGTCCTCTCCATCCCTCCCCTCCCCTTTCTCCCTCTCCCTCTCCCTCTCCCTCTCCCTCTCCCTCTCATTCTTCCTCTCCTTCTCCCTCTCTTTCTCTCCTTCCTCTCCCTCTTTCTCTTCCTCTTTCTTCTCTTCTTTTTAGAAAGAACTGAATTCCCGAGACGGAGCTTGGGAAAGAATATGTGGCGAAAGGGACCCTTCCATCCTGTGCAGTTTAATGTGGTCTTGGGTGGAGCAGCTGAAGGAGCCTGTGATAACCAAGGAGGACGTGGACATGTTGGCTGGCAGCCACACCGAGGCCGCAGAAGCGTTGTTTTTGTTAGAGAAGGTAAGAGGCTGTTGTTGGCCAGTTGATAAGTTAACCAAGGCCCACAAAGTGCTTCGTGCTCAGAACTCTCGCGGAAAAGGGAACTCGTGCCGAATCCCATATCTGGGGCTCATTTAGGTTTTTCCAAGGCGGGAAGAGATGCACACCCAGCCTAACACTTAGAAGATGCAAAACCAGGGGCGCCTGGGTGGCTCAGTCGGTTAGGCGTCCGACTTCGGCTCAGGTCATGATCTCGCAGTCCGTGAGTTTGAGCCCCGCATCGGGCTCTGTGCTGACTGCTCAGAGCCTGGAGCCTGTTTCGGATTCTGTGTCTCCCTCTCTCTCTGACCCTTCCCTGTTCATGCTCTGTCTCTCTCTGTCTCAAAAATAAATGTTAAAAAAAAAAAATTTAAAAAAAGATGCAAAACCAAAAAGGGAAAATACCCATGATTCTGGGAACACCACTTTGAACATTTTCAAGTCCTTTCTTTCAAACATTTGTTAAGAAGCTGCAAATCCTTTCAGAAACAACTTCATATTTCATGTTTCAGACACACACACTCACACGCGACCTTATAGATGAGAACGCCCCGTGTCTGGAGTCCATTTGCCAGGCTGCCCTCTGAGCAGCTGCCTGACAGAGATGAACTTGGAGGGGAGACGGGGGGAGGTCACCCCTGGGGCGTCGGCCAGGCCCTCGCTGGGTCATAACTTCTGTTTTCAGCTTTGCTCGCCTCCACGGCCCAGACAGAGTGCAGCCCCACCTTACAGGGAAGAGGGGCAGCGTGTGTAGAGCAGGACTCGAACTCTGATCTGGCACAAAGCTCGCGCCCATCTGTCACACGGCACCCGCCCCGGGTTCCACGGCCTTCACTGCCATCCCCGCATGCAGGGCACTTATGTTATTTCAAGTTGTTACCCCTCCACACAGCCCTGTAATGTTGAGTTCTGCTTGCGGGTCCTCTGCGTTTCAGATCAGGTCCTTACAGTAGATTTCAGAGGCCACAGCAGGGGCGCCTGTACTGGGCGCAAGTTCTTCCAGTGCTGAGGTGTCTCCTTTGCTTCTCTGAAGTGAACAGCCCCCGGGGGGGTCAAGCCGGACACCCCTGTCCTTCCCCTGAGGTTCCAGCTGGCGCACTGCTGGAGGCCACAGCACTGTCTGTCTGTCCCCCATGCTGGTCCTCCTGTCTATCCCAGTGCTAAGTCAGCATTCGCTAGCTGCACAGAACCAGTTTTGTCCAGAAATAAGCGGATCGTCTCTGTCCACGGCAAGGAAGACATTTGATCTGCAATGACACTTGCGTGCGTATTCAGTTTTACTCTGCATAATAACTCCGCAGCTTGGATTTTATCTCCTGAAAGCTTTTCAGATTACACTAACACCCAACAGTGAATAGAGCCCTTGGTAGGTCGTTCAGTATCAGAGGTTATGAGTACTTGGTCACAACCAGTTCCTGGCTCTGCAGTTGCTTTGAGTTTATTTCTTGAGGCATTTTTCAAACCGCTTGTTTGATTTTGATTTTGATTTTGATTTTGATTTCTGCAAACACAGGGCCAGCACCAGACCATTCTCTGCGTGTTGCACTGCATTGTGAACCTGCAGCCCATCCCTGCAGATGTGGAGGAGGCCATCCTTGCCCGCGCCATTAAAGCCTTCACCAAGGTGGGTCACACGCTGCAGGGGGCATAATCCAGAGGTCACTCACCTGCTCTGAAATAAAACTTTCAGCTCTGTTTTTCCTTAATGGAAGTGTGTTTGACATTTCTCAAATGTAGTTGTAGACTTTAGCCAAAATATATTAATTTCCCAACAGTGCTATCAGAAAGAGCTGAACTTTTTGAAGAACGTTGGAACAGAGAGCTTCGATAGAGAAACACTTGGATATTGAGAAAATACTTCTAAATCACATGCCTGGTAGGAGTCAGAGAGTCTTTTCTGGTGGAGGAGTTCTACCTTGGGCATAAACAAGTAACCGGCCCCTGAGAATCCAGCATCCGCCATTGATGGCCCGGTCCCCTGTCCTGTTAGCAAATCTAAGCAGAAAGTGAAAGAGGGGTACGGGCACCTGGATGGCTCGGTCGGTTAAGCGACCGACTTCAGCTCAGGCTATGATCTCACGGCTCGTGAGTTCGAGCCCCGCGTCAGGCTCTGTGCTGACAGCTCAGAGCCTGGAGCCTACTTCAGATTCTGTGTCCCTCTCGGTCTGCCCCTCCCTTGCTCGTGCTCTCTCTCTCAAGAATAAACATTAAAAAAAAAACTTTAGGGGCGCCTGGGTGGCTCAGTCGGTTGAGCGTCCAACTTCGGCTCAGGTCATGATCTCACAGTTCGTGGGTTCGAGCCCTGCGTCGGGCTTTGTGCTGACCGTTTGCTCAGAGCCTGGAGCCTGCTTCAGATTCTGTGTCTCCTACTCTCTCTGCCCCTCCCCCGTTCACACTTTGTCTCACTCTGTTTCTCAAAAATAAATGTAAAAAAAAAAAACTTTAAAAAAAAAGAAAGTGAAAGAAAAGGTTCCTTCATATATACGCCCTTTTGGCTTCCAGCAGTGCTTCCTGGCTGAAGCAAAACCAGGTCCATGCCAGGGGAAAAGGCACCCCTTACCCTGCAGCCTCTCATAGGCCATGTGGAAACGTCCTTAAACAAAGAGCCCCGCTTTTCAGTGACAGCATCTGTGGGAAATGTTAGTGATGACACCAGTTATGTTTGTCTGCGTTCACAGCGTCTTCCCCTCTGCTCTCCAAGGTGCTGTCCTTCCTGCAGCTTCCTCGTTACCGGCGGGGTCTTTGTGGCACTGACCACCCTGGTCTCCTGGTCTCTTGTTGACAGTTTCCAGAGCCAGTGGCTCAGACCCAGGGTGCATGGCCCTTCACATCTGCATTTATGTCTTCATGGACCGTGAGGCCACCTGCCCTTGGGGAGGGCTTAGCTGGATGCTTAGCAAAGTGAACAATTCAAACCACTACTAAGGTTAATGAGAAGTTTTTGCAGGTAGGATAGACAATATGATTTCATTTCTGAGTTTAACTGAAAAAATTATTAGTGTTTGTTTCTCTAAAAGTGGTGGGAATTCTGTACAATTTCTGTTGGCCTTTTAGAGGATCCTAATGAAAAGTTAAACATAGCAGCTATTCTAAACCCAAGTGTAAAGAGGTTGGGAGATGTTGGGTGTCTCCCCGGGTGCATGGTCTTGTGAGCAGAGGCCCCGACCGCTCTTGTCCAGGGCTGGCTCTTTGAGGAGAGCTGTGCAACAGCTGCGGCCATATGAGGAAGGTCCTGGTACCCTTTGGCCAGAGCTTTCCAGGCCCGCTGCGGCCCCTCATCAAACACTGGGGTCACCTAAGCCCGGAGTCATCGGCTGTGATGCAAAGCCCTTGTGTGCGCGGCCTCCGCCTGTGCCGCTGCGCATCACCCCCACCTCGTCGAGGATGGGGATGTGGAGGGCAAGGGGACCCCGTGATTGGGACTCACACGCTGTCCGGAGTCGTAGACTTGTTTGTCTCTGAGCCGGTGGTCTTGTGTCCACAGATGTGCTAGCCGGGCACAGCCTTCCTGCACCCCCTCCGGAGGAGGGGTTACTGACTGGGTGGCTCGTTTCTGTAGGTGTGGGTTTGGGTAGAGGTGTCCCGTTCTGTGTCCTGCCATCACTCGACCCTGTGTCCCGGTGAACGTGGGCAAACAGTCCACGAGCACGGACGTGGTACCTCCCCACCAAGGGGTGAGCTGGCTGGCTTCTGGGACAGTTTTCTGTGTGGCAGATGAAGCCGCGAGCCTCTGCTGACTCCTCCTGGAAGTGCTAAGGCGGCGGTGGGGGGGAGGGGGTCAGTCCCATGTCACAGAGGTCGGCTGTGAGCTGACGCAGCATGGCTGGCAGGTGGAAAGCCGGGCTCCCAGTCGGGTGGCTGTGGTGCGGCCGTGCGGCTGGTGTGCTCTTCCCTGTGCCACCAGCGATTAGTGTCAGATTCACCACTCCACCCTCGTGGCTGCCCTGCCTCAGGACAGCCTGTGAGTGGACCTGTCCAGGCACTGGATTGAATCTTTTGTTTTCGTTCATAAGTTTGCCTTTGGCACAGTCGACAGTTCTAATACAGTCTCTCGGTTATAATTAACGTGGGACGTGAGTTGTGTGTGTTTAGTTGAATATAACTGTGTTTGTAAGTCAGGTTTTCTCCACCCCCTTTCTTTTCTCCCAAAACAGGCTGATTAAAATTCTGTTACGGTGTCCTGAATCCATATATTCTTTGTCACCAGGTTAATTTTGACTCTGAAAATGGACCGATAGTTTACGACACCCTAAAGAAAATATTTAAGCACACACTGGAGGAGAAAGGGAAAATGACAAAAGATGGCCCTCAGCCTGACGTTTAGTGACGCTTCCCCACGGCGGACACTCCAGACCCGGAGACCCAGGCGGCATTCTTGCGTACAGATGAACAGGAAGGGGGGTGTGGAGCCGTTTCGGGTCCCAGCACTTTATCTCAGACGCTCTTGGTTTGTGCAAAGAACACTCATTTCTGTTGCGAGCGATTATTTGTTTTAAAATACCCTTGAGCTACATTTTTGTGTTGAAAAATTGCCATAATGTTGGTGCCACTTTCTTGTATTTATTTAACTGAATTCATATTGTGTTAATATGTTAAGTACATGGTGTTTACATCTTTATTCTTTTTGACATTTTGGGAAAAGTTGTAATTCTTCTTTCCAAAACAGTTATTTTGTTGACGGAGCTCTTGCTGGAGTTTTTACCAAGTAGGTAATTTTAGCAGTAAAACTTCACTGTGGGTCCGTGAGCCTGATCCATGACCTGAGGAAGTCACAAAGTGTCTTCAACTATTTTGTATTTGTTAATAAGAAGGCGATTGATAACATTTTTAAAGGATTTTTTTAATTTGGAAATTTTTCGTTTTTTCTTTTTATAAACGTGTCAAAGGGTTTCAAAGTATATTATTTTTTGGAGTGATTTAGTTTTGTGTTAAGGGTGGTCGTGAGGTGGTTGGGATTTTTTTACTGTAGGAAGTAGACTCGGGCCTCCAGATGGCCTTGCTGATCTCTCCGCACATCCAGCCTTACTCTCTCCAAACAGCGTCTTCACAGGAACTGGTCAGGCAGACCCTGTGCTGACGGTGTGAGGTGTGAGGGCCGCACGGATCAGGCGTCAGGCCCAGGCAGGCACTGTGCTGACGGTGTGAGGGCCACGCAGCCCGTACCTCCCACCTCCGTCCTTCTGCAGACCCCGCTGCCCTAGGGCCCTGTCATCTGCCACTTTTCACTAGGAAAATTAAGATTCTTAAACTGAAATGTGAGCACGTAGCCTGCATTCACCATATGGGCTTTAGTTAAGAAGTAAGTAAACTATTTGTTGCCTGACTAGTAACTGCCTAACGGGTTCTTTGTGGACCGAGCTGTCATTCAGCAGTTGAGGCTGTAACAAGTGTGTGCAGTTGTCAGAGGCCAGGCCGCCCAGGGTGATCGTTTTTCCCAACAGATGTGATACTAATCAAACCAGTTTCACACTAAAGCTGTCACGCTATTTTAGAGACGGAAACTTGGGGGACGCGAGACTAACCTTGGATGAGATTCTCCAACTCCTGCACCTCTGACTCCGGCACTGGCACGTCAGAAACGTTTTAGTCATTATGGGTCTTACCGACTCTGGCGGCAGATGCTGCATGCCGTTTCCTCCCACACTGTTTGAATTTTCTTGGGAAACCAGATCCAGTGAGTTTTAATGAACTGGGTTGCCTGTTGCTGAGATTTCTCATTTTTAAGTGCCTGATCTGGGAAAGAAGGGGAGAAAAGATTACATTTTATCCAAAGGTACATTATAAAAATATGTTTTTTACCCAAAAAGATGTTTACCCACATGTCTGTCAGTGTCACATGGACAAGGGCCAGCAGGGTTCATTCGACAAGTGGCTATTGGCCTGTGTCTGCGATGGTCAGGTTAGAGGACGGATCCCGCGCAGCCACAATGTGACCACGGCCGCACGCCAGCCTGAGGAGGCCGGTGGGACAGGTAAACCAGGCTGTCTCCAGGTTTTGTATTTATTCGAATAAAAGTGCAAACAACAAACCATAAGGCTCGTACGTCTTTAGCTTGGAGCTCTTGAGACCCTGACGATACGGAGGTGCCCTGGGAGGAGATGACCCTGTGGGCTGTGGTCAGCCCAGACTTTGCTGGTTCCAGACGAGCAGGTGGGGGTGGGAGGGGAGCAGGGCTCCAGGAGGAAGGAGTGAGGGGAGTCTTGAGGTCAGCGGGGCTCCTGCCTTTCCTGTATTGGAGTGGGTGAGGAGTTCTCTGTAGCCCAAAGGAAGGACCTCCGGGGTGGGGGATTCGGCTCCAGGGCCAAGAGCCCACACATCCAGAACTGACCGCCATGGCCACGCACGCGCACTGCCTCAGGCCAGAGAGAAGTATTGTTCACACTTGCCTGACGAAGGAGTCCTGGTCTGACGGACTCCAGACCCCGTGCTCTTCCCCCCAAAGCCGCCTGTGTGTGGCGTGCCCGGCAGGGACCGCAGGGCCCTTTCGGCATTGGGCTCTGTGATGGCACCATAGAGCATCGTGTTGTTTGTGACTTAGCGATGGTCTCCATCCTCTGGAGCAGGCTGGGGTGCCGTGGTGCTGTCATGTGATCTCAGCATATCACACTTAGGAAGCGCGGGACTTCCTGTCCAGAGCTCGCTGGTGCTGCTGGTTTCCAGACCGCTCTATCTGTTTGCAGAACTCAGAGACACCCTGTGATGTGCCGAGTCGTGTCTTCAGCCAGCTTCCCGGTCTTAGCCTCAAGAAGACCGGGGTTCACAAGAAACCACGTGTCATACGTCAGCGAAGTTTCTGTTTGCTCTTGAATGGGGGACACCTGCTCGTGCACGTGTTTGTGTCCTGTTGCAACCAGTTCTCTAGACGTCCAAAGAAATCTCCAGAGCCAGTACGCAGCAGACAAGGTGCTTGCCCCATGTTCTTGATGTCTGAAGGCCCGCAAGTAATTTTGGGAATTGATGAAAAGTGATCGTTTCCTCAAGACCTCTTTGTTCTTGTTGTTCCAAATGAACAATATTGATATATTTTCAGGGCAAGTAAATCAAAGATGATATTCCCTTTGGATTTTTTATTTTTATGAATGTGGCTCAAGAGTATCACCTTATTTAAAAGAGTCTACTCGATACCAGATGGCTGAAAATTGTTTACAGATAACATGGCGAGAGAAAAATGCAACAAATCCTGTTATGCAGGTGTGCATTATGTTTTACGTATGCTTTCAGGCATGAGCGGGTCTCTGATTAGCCCAACACTGACACTAAGACTGATTTGTAAATAATCACAGTGGAACCATTGAGTAGCGTAGCTTTGGGAATCCTTCATTCTCAGCCATCGTTTAAAACATCCAGACGCGCCTGGGTGGCTCTGTCAGTTGAGCATCCGACTTCGGCTCCGGTCATGATCTCACAGTTTGGGAGTTTGAGCCCCACATCGGGGTCTCTGCTGTCATCACGGAGCCCATTTCAAATCCTCTGTCCCCCTCTCTCTCTGCCCCTACCCTGTTGGCTCTCTCTCTTTCTCTCAAAATAAATAAATAAAACTTAAAAAAAAAAATCCAGTCACTGAGGCACCTAGATGGCTCAGTCAAGTGTCCAACTCTTGATTTCAGCCCAGATCATGGTCTCAGATGGTCTCGAACCCTGTGTCGGGCCCTGTGCTAACAGCTCAGAGCCTGGAGCCTGCTTCTGATTCTGTATCTCCCTCCTCTCTCTGTCCCTCCCCCACTCATGCTCTGTGTCTCTCTCTCTTTCTCTCTCTCTCTCTCTCTCTGTCTTTCAAAAATAAATATTAAAAAATTCTTTTCATAAAAAATAAAAATAAAAAACTTAGACATTGAATTAGATTGAACCAGGTAGAAAAGCCTGCAGGTCAAAAATGATCAAATACGGCCATTTTATATAGTTCAACCTAATATTAAATGTGATGTTCCTGAGACAAGTAGGTGATATTTCCTGAATTATTTTAACAAAGTTTAGATTAGATGATCAGTTATTTTCTAGGAATATTCTATATTCCCCCCAGTGGACTTCCAAAACAAGTGGGAGAGACCAGTGTGCAACTCGGCGAGCCTGTGCCCACTCAGTGCTTGGCCTCCGCTGTTGCCAGGGACACACAGGAGCCATTCAGTCTCTCGCCCTCCATCAGGAGCCACGATTAGCGCATGTTCTTAACTAATGCTGGAAGCCTAATTCTCAGCACTGTGACTCACTGAATTCTAAATGTCCTTCAAAACTCAGCTCTGATTCCTTGGAACAGAATATGTTAACTGTAGTTAAATTCAGCTACCTGACTACACAGCCCAAGAAGATGGAGGGGTATCACAGGCTGGATTCATGTGCTGAAGTGCCAACCCCCCAAACTCCCGAATGTGACTTTATTTGGAGATGGAGCCTTTACTGAAGTGATTAAAGTAACATGAGGTCATATTTGTGGGCCCGAAGATGGTGTGACTGGTGTCCTTATAAGAAGAGGAAATGAGGACCCAGACGCACACAGACAGATGACCCATGTGAGGACACAGGGAAGATGGTGTCTACACGGCAGGAGGGAGGCCTCAGGGGAGACCACTGAGTGAGTGAGGGAGATTGCCCACGCCTGCATCCCGAATTCCAGCCTCCAGGACTGTGACAGGATAGTCTCTGTTGTTTAAGCTGCCGTCTCTGTGGTCTTTGTTACACAGCCCAAGCTGACCAGTATACTCGATGCTCCCACTGCACCTTGTGTGTGTTTCTTCATCCCGTTACCTCAGGCAGCACATGGCTTGGTTTTGCTGGTGTCTCCACTTTATATAGATTGAAGAATGCAGTGTATTGTCCCGTGACTTGCTGATTTTGTTCAACATGCTCCTCAAGTTTATCTGTGTTGATTGTGTGATGCCACAGCTGCGTGGCAACCCGCTGTGTGGACACCCCACGCTTCATTCCTCTGGCCTGGAGTGGACACTTGGATGGTTTATATTTGTGCACAAATACAAGCACTTGGGGCCCAGTTGGAAGTCTTTCTGGGCTGTGGAGTTTTGAGTGGAATTTATGGGCTGTAAGGCACACATGGTTTCCTACGCAGTGACAAAGTGTTTCTAAAAACGATAGCGTCCACTTATGAACGTTCCCATTGCTCGGCGGCCTTGTCGACACTTAGTACTGACTGCGTTCCTGGTTTTTGCCAGACTCGGCAGGTGTGAGTTATATTATCACGTGTTCTGGGCTGTTTGTAGTTCCTCTCAAGTGCTAGTGCACATATGTGAGTGTCTCCTACAGCATTTAAACACATGGTGCTCTGCCTGTCAGTGTTCTTTCTTCTCCTCCATGATCCTGCCACACCCTGTGTGCCTGGCACACAGAAGGGATCAGCATATGTGGGTAAAAGGCAGAATAGGGTAGCGGACAGGAGGGGAGCACAGTGCCCCTCAGACCAGGAACAACCCAGGGAGGGCTGCCCCCAGCCTTGCCCACGCTGTGCTGGCAGATCTGGCTGTTGTGATCAGGCAGGGAAAAGAAATATGAGGCATTCAGAGGGAAAAGTAAAACTGTTTTTATTCTCAGACGTGATCCATGTAAACAACACGGTGGAATCTGTGGAAACAGCTGTGGGAACGTTCCGCGAGTCCAGTGAGGCAGACGGGTGCCAGACTGGTTCACGAAAGCCACTGCATCTCTGTGCACTGGCAGCGAAGCACCTGATCTAGAACGGTGACAGGTACCTGAGCGTCAAATGCCGACAGATGAATCGGACAGAAAAGTGAGCCACCTGTTTTGTCCGTCTCCCAGCGCCACAACAGCACATCATCACAAGCCGGGAGCTCGCGGCAACAGAAACTTGTTCCGGCTCCGACAGCTCCGGAGGCCAGGCGTCTGAAATCGAGGTGTTGATGGGGCATGCTCCTTCCAGAGGCTCCAGGGGAGTGTCCTTCCTGCCTCTTTCAGTATCTGCCAGCCACAGGTGTCCCATGGCGTTTCGTGGCTTGTGGCCACATCATGCCCATCTGTGCCCCCATCTTCACACTGCCTTCTCCTTTTTCTCTGTCCTCTGTGGAGCTCTTACAAGGACTGTCGTCAATGGATTTAGGCCCATCAGGATAGCCTAGGATGATCTCCTCATTCCAAGACCTTCGAGTACAACTGTTTCCAAATAAACTCATGTTCTCAGGCTCCGGGGACTAGGACATGGACATAATGGGGGGTCAGGGTGAGTGGCATGATTCAACTCACTACACCTGCACACTGAAAACAACAGAATATTTCCAAGAGAAACTTCAACAGACCAAAAACAATGGAGATACACCTGTTTGTGAGTTGGAGGACTCAAGGTTGTTAATATGTCCATTCCATCCAGGTTGATCTCTAGATTCCATACAATCCTAATCAAAGCCCAAGCTAGGTTTTCTTGTAGAAATTGACAAACTGATTCTGAAATTCACATGGGAAGGCAAAGGACCTAAACAGCCAAAAGAACTTTGGAAAATAACAAAGTTAGCAGGCTAACACTAACTGATTCAAGAATTATCATAAAGCTGCACTAACCAGAACTGTGTGGTGCTCATATAAAGATGGGTAGTTACATCAATGGAATAACGTAGTCCGGATTGAGACCCACAGGCACATGGACACCTGAGTTTTGACAAAGGTGAAAAGGCAGTGCAGAGAAAGGACAGGCTCTTAACAAAGGGTGCTAGAACAATTGGGTATTTATATGCAAAACAACAATTTGGAAAAAAAAAAAAAAAAAAAAAAACCTTGGGGGCACCTGGGTGGATGAGTCAGTTAAGCAGGGGACTTCGGCTCAGGTCATGATCTCACTGTTCATGGGTTAAAGCCCTGCGTTGCTCTGTGCTGACAGCTCAGAGCCTGGAACCTGCTTCGGATTCTGTGTCTCCCTCTCTCTGCCCCTCCCCAACTCATGCTCGAAATAAAATAAACTCTCAAACATAAACATTAAAAAAAAAATTAACATTGGATCCATACTTTGCATTATCTACAAAAATCAACTTTTGTCATTTTTTTTTTAAGTTTATTAGAGAGCATGTGCACGAACAGGGGAGGGGCAGAGAGAGAGAGAAAATCTCAAGCAGGCTGCACCCTGTCAGCGCAGAGCCTAATGCGGGGCTCAATCCCATGAACCATGAGATCATGACCTGAGCTGAAATCAAGAGTCAGATGCTTAACTGACTGAGCTACCCAGGCACCCCTTAGAAAAATCAACTTTTAAGTGTAAAATCTAAAACTATATTGGGGCGCCTGGGTGGCGCAGTCGGTTAAGCGTCCGACTTCAGCCAGGTCACGATCTCGCAGTCCGTGAGTTCGAGCCCCGCGTCGGGCTCTGGGCTGATGGCTCGGAGCCTGGAGCCTGTTTCTGATTCTGTGTCTCCCTCTCTCTCTGCCCCAACCCCGTTCATGCTCTGTCTCTCTCTGTCCCAAAAATAAATAAACGTTAAAAATAAATAAATAAAACAATAAACTTCCTAAGAGAAGATCTGTGATCTTAGGTTAATCAGAGATCTGGTGAATACAACAGCTAAAGTACAAACCATTAAAGAATAAGTCGATAGATTAGACTATACCAAATTAAAAACTTCTCTTCAAAAGGCACTGTTAAGAAAATGAAAAGACCAAGCCTATAGACTAGGAGAGACTCTGCAAAGCATATATCTGATGAAGGACTATCTGAAACCTCTCAAAATGCAACAAGGTAAAAGAAAAAATAGTCCAAAGTTATAAAAGTGCTAAAGATTTGAATACACCACCAAAAATACATAATTGGCAAATAAGTCAATGAAAAGGTGCTAAGTATTATTAGTCATAGAAAGGCAAATGAATCTGTACAGCAAAGGAAACAACCAACAAAAACTAAAAGGCAGCCAATGGAATGGGAGAAATATTTGGAAACGACCTATCGGATAAAAGGTTAGTATCCAAAATCTATAAAGAACATGTCAAACTCAACACCCAAAAACCAAATAACCCACTTAAGAAATGGACAGAAGATATAAATAGACATTTTCCAAAGAAGACATCCAGATGGCCAACAGACACATGAAAAGACGCTCAACATCACTCATCATTAGGGAAATACAAATCAAAACCACAGTGAGATAACCACCTCACACCGTCAGAACGGCTAAAGTTAACAACACAAGAAATAACAGGTGTTGGTGAGGACGCGGAGAAGGGGGAACCCTCTTGCACTGTTGGTGGGAATGCAAACTGGTGCAGCCGCTCTGGAGAACAGTATGGAGGTTCCTCAAGAAACTAAAAATAGAAGTACCCTATGACCTAGCCATAACACTTCTAGGTATTTATCCAAAGGATACAAAAGTACAGATTCGAAGGCACACATGCACCCCAGTGTTTATAGCAGCACTATCAACAATAGCTGAACTATGGAAAGAGCCAAATGTCCATTGACTGATGAATGGATAAAGAAGATGTGGTTTATATATACAATGGAGTATTACTCAGCCGTCAAAAAGAATGAAATCTTTTCATTTGCAATAACATGGATGGGGCTAGAATGGATTATTTCTATTATATTCACCTAGTGAAATAGAGAAAGACCTATGATTTCCTTCATGTGAAATTTAAGAAACAAATGGGGAAAGTGGGGAAAAGGCAAACCAAGAAACAGGCTCTTAACTATAGAGAACAAACGTGGTTACCAGAGGGGAGATGGGTAGGGGATGGGCTAGATGGGTGATGGGGATTAAGGAGGGCGTGTGTGATGAACTCCGGGTGTTGTTATGGAAGTGCTGAATCTCACCACACTGTACACCTGAATGTAAAATTACACCGTATGTTATGTAACTGGAGTGAAATAATAGCCATGTGAATGACAGCCACAGTGAGGGGTCCCAGCACACCCCGTAACATGCTGAAATGAGCAAGACCACACCAAGTGTGGGTAGATGGGGAGAAAGGGGAACCCACATACACTGTAGCAGGGGCACAAAACGGCATACACTTTGGAAAGCAGTTTGGGAGTGGCTTCAGAAATGAAACGGGTACCCACCGTGTGATCCAGCCATGCCATTCCTAGGCATTTGTCCCCGGGAACAAAATGTACACGTCCCTGCAGACACCTGCACAGGTGTCCCTGCAGACGATGTGCAGCAGCTCTGCTGGGAACACCACACCCTGGAAACAGCACACTTGTCCATGAGCAGGTAAATGGAAAACGCCACGGTGATGGAGCCACACGAGGAGTGCCACGCGGCAGGAAAAGGGCGTGAACTATCAGTGACTCACAGCGGGAATGACTCACGGTGCCGAGTGGAAGAAGCCTGACAACAGGAGTTCGCACCGTGTGCGATCCCGTGTACCTCAAAGTAGGAGATACAGAGTAACCTGTGGTGACCGGGCACGGATGCGGCTGCCCCGGGGAAGAGATGCACTCACAACAGGGACTGTGGTGGTGGTTTCACGGGTGCGTTCGTGTCACATGTTCCCCAGGTGCGCTGTTTACACTGATCTCCCCTCAGTGAGGCTCCTACAGAAAATACAGAAAATAGACCGTATTTGTCAGAGGAGGGAGGAGCATTGGAGCGGCCACGTGAGTGTTCTCTGGGAGGGACCGAGACATTCTGTTCCAGGCACGCTGGGGCTGCAGCTGCATTTGAACGTGGACAACACGCGTGTGCCCACGTCGTGGCTGTGCTGCTCTTCAGAGTTACAAGGAAACAGGCAGCTCGAATGCTCCGGGAGCCTCCGTGGGTGGCAATGTTTGTGCAGCCAGAGCTTTGTTTCCACAATCTGAACTCTTTACATGAATTGAAACGCATTTCTGATTTTAAATGTTCCCCGCCCCGGGGATTTCTGAGGGATGATTTGGGAAAATCTGCTTGTGAGCAGATGTCCCACATTCCCTGCTCAGTTCTGTCTCTAAACATTACTTGGGAAGAGTGAAACACTGTTTTGCTGGACTCTGACTCACGCGGGGATTTTGTGGCCACCGCCCATTCGGAGCAGGGCCTCCCCCACCACACGCCTGTCTTCCTGCTTCAGGAGATGTAGCCGCGCTAGGCACACGGCTGTCTTTTCAGCAGTTGAGAGCTTTGACAACTGGCATTCGCAAACTAACCCGACGACACAGAACCCTCGAGTTAATCACAGAGTTTCAGAAAGGGTTGGGGAGGGCGCCGCTGCTGTGCCCGGAAGTCATCCCCCGGCAATTCCGACAGATCCTGGCCGCCACCCCGGGCCTGTGAGTCATGAAGAAACCCCGTGTGCAAAATAAACCCTTGGCAAACAAGAAATGGCTCTTTGGAGAGTGTGTGTCCGCACCAACAAAGAGGAAGCTGAATGAAACACGGGACTCAGTACATTCTTCACCCCTGGAGGCACTCATTCTGGCCTCGCTGCGGCACCTTGTGGCCCTGGCCCTAGGGGCAAGGACGCACAGCAAGTCCCTCCGAGGAGGCAGGACAGGCTGTCACCCCTCAGGGCCCTCACAACCAAATTCCTCTGGGAGGAGGGAGGACGTGGGCTCAGCCTACGGAAAGTCCGAAAATTCCGGACAAAGGAGCAGTGTGCCGGGCTGCTTCCGGCCCGTTGTTCTGAGACCAAACCCTTCTTTGTCCCGGGGTCGCTCTGGTGCCACATCGCAAAGAGCCTCCCCCCAGCCCCCAGTGTTAAATCCACAGACACAGGTGGGCGAGAAACGGCACAACCTTTACTGTCTTTCTTCGGTGCAGACTCCAGGTCCCCGTTTGCCCCAGGCTGTGTCTGAGATGTCAGACCAGCCCGGGTCCTCGGTGCCCCCTCCCGGCTGCCACAGTGGGCCCGGCAGGCCCGGAATGTGCACACGTCTCTCCTGAAGATACAGAAGTGTGCCCTGAAGGGGCCGCGTGTGCTGCGAGCGGGGCTCCCAGCAGGCGGGGGCTGTCTGCCATCAGGGATCTGACCCTGAGCCCAAGGCCGCCCCAGGAGGAGGAGGAGGAGGCCGGGCCGGGGCCCCTGGTCACTCCCGGGAGAGGGAGGAGGCTTGCTGAGGCGGTTCGGGCCCGGAGCGCAGACAGGGTGACCCGGAAGAGACGGAGCACCGGGCCGGGTCCCTCCCCGGCTCCCAGGACCACGCTTGTCTGGAAGGCCCCTCCCCACCGTCCCCCAGAGCGGCCCAGGGTCCAGCCTCTCCTCAGCCGCCACCCCGCTCCCCTTGGGAAGGCCTCCCCACAGGGGCTGCTTATTTCAAAGCCGGGTTTATTGACAGAGTGGAGTCAGATGCTCCACTTTCCACATTCTGTCCCCACAGTGCAAGTTCCCTGCTGTCCCACGCAGCCACCGCTCTGTCCTCTGGGTTTGCCGCCTCAGCGGGCCTCTGTTGGTTGGCCCAGATGCGCCCTCACTGTCCTGTGTGTCAGGCTGTGGCTCCGGAGGTCCCGCCATGTGGCCTGGCCACGGCACGTGGGTCCCTTCTCCCACGGACGCTCAGGCTGTGAATAAGGACGTGATGCGCACTCCCGTGGGCTCAGCCCTGATTTCTGTTGGTGAGAAGCCAGGGACAGGCTTAGGCTGCCCTCCAGAGACTGTGCCTCGCCCCCCGCCCCCCGCCCCCCGCCCCTCGCCCCTGCCCACACCCACCATCTGTTCTGCTCCGGCTCCCGGGTGGTGGTCTTTGCTCTCCAAGTCCCACGGGCTCTTGGGGGCCCAGGACCCCCCACCTCTGAGCCCCCTCCTGCTCTGTCTCCACCCATCCCAGGGACCCCCTCTCTGCACAGCCTCCTGGGCCCCAGGCCAGGTGCCCTCCCTGGGCCAGTTCTGCTGGGACAGCACTCACCTCCACAGCCGAGTCTGGGGGCTGCGTGTTGGTGCCCCCACCAGACTGCAGGTGCTTGGAAGGCAGGGCGGCTTTCAATTGAAACCAGACTCCCAGACCCAGGGGCACCTGGCCCTGCAGTGGTGTCCTAGGAGGACACAGAGGAAAGGGGCCCGTGTAGAGAAGGCAGAGGCCGTGAGCCCGCAAGGTGGCTGTGACCGTCGTTTGGACAGGCAGCACCGCAGGCCCCACGCGGCCGTCACGTGGCCCTAGCATGTCCGGTTCTCAGCCTGTGCTTGTCGGATGGAGGCTGAGGGCACACGGTGGGTCTGGTTCCGTTCTCCCTGCTGCCCGTGGTCTCCTAAGCACGTCTAGGAGTGCGAGGAAGCCGTGCGTCTCGCCAGGAGTGCTCACGTCTGCAGGACCTCGTTAGTGAGCCCATCGGGAGCGGGAGTGTAGGGAGAGCCGCTCCCGGGTGTGGAGACACCCGAGAGGGGATGTGGCAGCTGCCTGGCCCGGCCTCGTGCTGCCCACGCCCCAGCTTGAGGCTGCCTGATCTCCCGAGCCACCCGCAGAAAGCTGGACGCATACACCTGCCTGCTCTCTGCAGACACGGTGCCACGCCGAGGCTGTCATATGCAGGAGGACAGGGCTGCACGGGACCCCAGACACGCCCCGCACCCACAGCCCCTCCAGCCGGAAGGAGCTGACCGTGCCCACGAGGTGGGCTGGGCTCCAGCTGTCCATCTGCTGCATTCGAGAGGCCAGCAGACTTTCGGGACAGAGCTGGACAGAACACATGGTCTCCGTGACTACTGTGTGTTTGTGTTTGTCAGTTTTCTTCCTTCCCGCCTCTTCACGTAAAACCCACTGGCGTCTGGTGAGCGGTACACGGAGAAGCTGCGGCTGGCACCCCGGGCGTCTGTGGAAATGCCCCTGTTCCTGGCGTGAGGAAAGCCTGGCGTGTGCATCGTGATGGGTCTCACGGGGCTGTGTCCGCGCCTGTTCTAGAAGCAGGGCGGGCGGGCAGGCGCTGCTGCGGCCGTGGAGGCTCCTGGGAACATGCTGTCCCGCTCCCACAAGCAGCGTCCTGGCCCGTCCCCGTGTCTCTCGCTGCAGCCCCGCCGGCGGGCGGTTCTGTGCCGTGTGTCGGACGGTGGAAGAGGTTCGGGGCCCTCTGCTGAGGTGGCAGGTTTCTCTCCGGTCAGCACACGTGGGTCGGAACCTGCCCCACGTCGGGACTGGGGACACGGGCCGGCCAGAGGCAGGCTCAGAGGAGGGGGGACCCAGGCCGGGAGCCACAGGGGTCGTGCCCTGGGGCTTCACTCTGTGGGCACCTGCACCCCGGCCCAGAGACGCACACGCGGGGCGCCCCCCAGCAGAGGCGGTGAGCTGGGAGGGTCCTCAGAGCAGGGCCGACACGGGTGGAGAGGGCATTCCGGGATGAGGGAGGGGTGTTGGGGCTGGTGTGTATGCAGGTGAGAGACTCCAGTGGAGCAGAGGGGATGTGGCCCCGGGAGGGCTCTGCCTTTTGTCCCAGGGGCAGTGGGGGCCAGCAGTGTGGACCTGGAAACCGTTTCCACACCACACATCCTGTGGGACCTAATCTTGTGTGGTGTCTCCCCGAGCTGGAGGGCAGGAGCCACGACTGGAGCTCACCCAGGCCTCTTGGCTATTTGTGGAGGGAAGGAAGGAAGGAACGCAGACTGGACGGATCACGGGACGAGGGAAATACTCGGGCCCAGTGGGAAGCAGGGTGGTGGACGGCAGAAGGGCCAGGCCCACCCCCACCATGGTCCTCAGTTCAACACGGGGGGCCAGTGATGGGGCCGCAGTTCAGAAGCACCAGATGCTTGAATTTATTATGCTTTTCATTTTGCCACTTGGAATTTTCACGTATTTGTCTATTTGTTTTAAAGTCATGTCAAAGGAACACACCAGGTTGAAAGGATCAACCTTAGGAAAGGTCGATGGGAATGCACGCTGGTGCAGCCACTCTGGAAAACAGGATGGAGGTTCCTCAAACAACTAAAAAGAGAACTACCCTACGACCCAGCAATTGCACTACTAGGCATTTATCCACGGGATACAGGTGTGCTGTTTCGGAGGGACACGTGGGCCCCCATGATTATGGCAGCACTACCGACAATAGCCAAAATATGGAAAGAGCCCAAATGCTCTTGGATGGATGAATGGATAAAGAAGATGTGGTATATATCTATACAATGGAGTATTACTCGGCAGTCAAAAAGAATGAAATCTTGCCATTTGCGACTACGTGGATGGAACTGGAGGGTATTAAGCTAAGTGAAAGTCATTCAGAGAAAGACAAAAATCATATGACTTCACTCATATGAGGACTTTCAGAGACAAAACAGATGAACAGAAGGGAAGGGAAACAAAAATAATATAAAAACAGGGAGGGGGACAAAACAGAAGAAATTCTTAAATATGGAGAACAAACAGGGTTACTGGAGGGGTTGTGGGAGGGGGATGGGCTAAATGGGTCAAGGGCACTAAGGAATCTACTCCTAAAATCATTGTTGCACATATGCTAACTAATTTGGATGTAAATTAAAATTAAATTAAATTAAAAATAAATAAATAAATAAATAAATAAATAAAGGAAAGATCAAGAGGAAAAGCCGCGGCCTCTGCTCCATCTCCCCTGCCCCAGGCCCCAGGGACAGGCCCTCAGAACTTGTTCTAGAGAGTTCTTCCTGTGGTGGCCTCACAGCGCTAAGAGGCTCATGCCGCCTGTTCCTTTACTGCCAGCCACGGACATGGCTGGAGTTCACGTCACGCCACCCCTGGTCTCCCCAGTGTGGTTCTAAGTCACACACTTAAACGTAGGGATGAGAGACTCTCTGACTACACTGTGAAACGAGGCTCATGTGACATCCCTCCTCCCACACTCAGGGAAGTGTGCTGGCGGCCTTGGGCTTCACGGGTGTTCCCAGAGGAAAGGGCGCGTGCAGCAGGTGCAGCCGAGACAGGACGCAGTGGGTCGGGCCCTCCCAGCAGTGCCCAGCGGAGAGGCCAGCGATGGCAGGGGCCGCAGGAGAGGCAGGACCGGCCACCTGGGACACACCAACTCTCCCTCACTTCTGTTTGAATAGAGATAGGGCCCACATCCCAGGTGCTGGCATTGAGGGGCCTGGCTGGTTTATTCCCCATGGAGCAGTCACACCCCTGAATTTTGGAGGAGACTCCCACAGTGAGTGCTGGGGGGTACAAGCCCAGGTCCCCCCAGCGAGACCACCCGGCAGGCCGGGATCAGCAGCTGGGACAGACTGAGCAGCCCCGTCCTCCGTTCAGAGAGAGGGACAATCCAGAAGAAGACGCGAGGACATTTGCCACATCGGGATTCCCGGCAAGACATTTCTAAATCCAGTCCGGCTCACATCATAGGGCCTCCTCGAAAGCCTAAATAGGCACTTTCTTCAAAGAAAGGGACAGAAAATTCACTTTCAGAATATCAGCAATAGTAGCCCCTTTAAATCTGCAAGCAGGTGACTGCTAACGAGCAACCCCAACAGCAGACCGAGGGGTTCCAGACACGGAAACAGGCTTAAAATTCAAGTCACGATGTTTGAGTTCACACAGCTGACTTCCCCTCAAGGCACAGGAAGCGCACACAGTGTGTCTCCGTAGGACCCTCCCAGACCAAGACCATGCAGCCAGCGGTCCCCAACGCCCACGAGACCCTCCACTTCTTTCGTGGGGCAGGGGAGGGTTGTGCCTAAATTATAGAGATGGAACAATACGGTATATATTATTCCCACCTAGTTTCTTCCACTCTACATAATTTCTCGAGGTTCACTCATGCCGTATGTACCCGTCGTTCACGTTTTCTTTGCTGTTCCACTGTATGTGCTCACATACCCACCTATCTACCGTTGTCCTTCCGCTTACCTGGGGGAGTTCCCAGTGTCACGAAGGTGGGACTTAAACTTGGAGCTTTCCCTTCAGACCCTGGGCTCGATTACCACGTGTTTCCCCCACAGAGTAACATGCAGCTATCTTTTCTCGCTGACCCCAGAGCGGCACGGAAAAGACAGGTTTAGGTTAACGGTCTGGCCGGACATCCAAGGATGGAGCCAGAGTGGTGGCCACGGGACATCTGTGTCCCCCTCTAGCGTTCAGATCCCCGAGAGGGACCAAGCGTGTCTGTCCCGTTCACCCTCACATCCCCAGCATAGCAGGAGCTGAATAAAACTGTCAAACACATGGGGGCTCCTGGGTGGCTCTCGGTTAAGCATCTGACTTCTGCTCAGGTCATGATCTCATGGTTCGTGAGTTTAGGCCCCTCATCGGGCTCTGTGCTGACAGCTCTGAGCCTGCTTGAGGTTCTCTCTTTCTCCCTCTCTCTCTCTGCCCCAAGCTGCTCATTCATTCTCTCTCTCCCTCTCTCAAAAATAAATAAATATTGGGGCACCTGGGTGGTTCAGTTGGTTAAGCATCCAACTTCAGCTCAGGTCATGATCTCAAGGTTCGTGAGTTCAAGCCCCACGTTGGGCTCTGTGCTGACAGCTCAGAGCCTGGAGCCTGTTTCAGATTCTGTCTCTCTCTCTCTCTCTCTCTCTCTGTCTCTTTGACCCTCCACCCCCCACTCATGCTTGCTTGCTCTCTCTCTCTCTCTCTCTCTCTCTCACAAAAGTGAATGTTAAAAAATAATAGTTAATAAATAAACAAACACAAATAAAAATTTGTCAAACGTGGATTTGGGGATGGACCGTACAGTGGCCCCTGGTCGTGTCCATTTACTAGTGTTGAAAATGCAGGTTTTATTATTATCCAGGTGTGGTGGCGGCCAGCAGATCAGAACACAGCTTGTTACCCACAGTCCCCAAGCGGGGACCTGCCATGGGGGGCCACACGGGGAAGCACGGGGTCGGCCGGTGTGGGAGGGCTGCGGGCAGGATTGCTGTCCTGATTCCCACCGTAAGAAAGGTTTGGGATCAGCAGTATGCACGAGCTCAGCGGGCTCTGGGAACAGGGCCCCCACGGGGAGTCTGGCACCTGGTGCTGGGTGACGGGGAGGTTCGCAGGTGAAGGCAGCCCCCAGGTGAGTCCTTCCCTGTCTCCACGCGTTATCCCATCCCTACGGGGTTGCAGGGCCCCAGATGCCAGAGCACCAAACACAGTAAACGAAAGATGTGGTTAATACACTCGAGTCCTCAGTGCCTGGTTCGGGCACCCTCTTCTCGGTGCTGCGGCCCTGGTCTGCGCTGTCACCCCGGAGACCTGGTTCCTCCTTGCCTGCGCTCCCCTGTGCGTCATTGTCACCTGTGGGCCTCCCTGGGGACAGGCAGGCACGCAGGCCACCCGGGAAGCAGGCTGGCGGGCCCTGTCCCCTCCCCGTGGCGACGTCACGGTTGGCGATGGGGACCTGCCACAGGCTCGCGCCTCTGTGTGTTGGAGTTCGTCTCTCTGGGGGGGGGGGGGGGGGGGGGGAGGGGAAGGAATGGGTTGCGGAGAGACATCCCGGCTGAAAAGGTGCTGGACAAGTTTGAGGAGGCCCCCAAGGCCCTTCACCCCGCAGCGCACAGTCAGCTCGCCCGGATGCGCGAGGAGCGCCGAGAGGCCGCGAATCCGGCATCCAATTAGGAGTTTCGGCGGAGTCTCGCCGAGCTAGCCAAGCTGCCAGATCACTCGGCAACCTCCTGGTTGCGATCAGGTGTTCGCTCGGGAGGCGAGCAGAGGAGCGCTTTCGGAAGACGTCCCCGCGCCGACGCCCACCGCGTCCTTCACGCCTCACGCCGGAGCCCGGCCACGGGAGGTGTGTGGTGTCGGCCACGCGGCCACAGTGGGTGCGCGGCGGCCCCGCACAGAGGGGCCCGACGGGTCACAGTGAAACGGCAGCGCATTCGGACCCCGGAGAGAGAGAGAGAGGGTGGGTGGGTGAGGTGGGACCAGCCGAGGCCGTCCCTCCCCCGGTTCCCGCTCCTCCGTCTGGACAGCCGAGCCTGCTTCTGCGGCTGAGGTCGGGGAGTCGTCCACACGGCGCGTCGCAGGAGCCCCCGCTGCGTACGTTGTTGCGTACGCGTACGTTGTTGCGTACACGCACGTCTGCAGCGGGCTTCACGCAAAACCACGTCCTCTGCATCCCGCGCCCCAGCTAACGGCCCCGCGACGGCCAACTGAGACAGGTAGGCCTCTCCTTGGCCCTGACTTTAGGATGATCCCGTGTCGGGTGTAACTCAGGTGCGAGTCGGATGTGACGCGCCTGGCCTGGGGGGCGAGCCCTCGGGTTCACAGGTCACGCGGCCCTGCCCGCCAGCCGCAGGCTGCTTTGCAAACCGAGGGCTCGAGCTAAGCTGGTGACTGCTCCCCGGTCGGCGGGACCCGGCTCCGGCTCCAGGCTCTGCGGTCACTCCGGGCGCGCAGCCGTGGCCGAGAGCCTTCCGGCCCCTTGGTGTGAGCGCCAGGGGCCCGTCCTCGCGGGCCAGTGTGTCTCCGGGCCTCCCTGCCTTCAGCCGGCCTCCCGGGCCGCCAGGCCACGGCGGCCTCCGCTCTGTTCCTTCGGCTGCCCCCCTCCTGCGAGGACTCACGGTGCTCCCGGGCAGGCCGGCCGGGCCGGCGACAGGGCGCGAGAGGAGACCGTGCGGTTCGCCGTGGTCGGACTCTGCCTTCCAGAATCAGTTTCGTTTGCCACAAATCCGCAGTGGTTCTGCGTCGTGGCTGGTGGTTATCTCGCCCCGAGGCGTGAGTGCTGATCCCAAGGCCCCCCAGTAGTGGAGGGAGGGAGAAGGGTGCCCCCCATCGCTTCCACTCATGCGGTGCCCAGCTTGTCGCGGGCCTGCAGTGGGCTGGACACTGTGGGGGCCCCCTGAGATCCTTGGTCGCCTCCCCGTGTGTAACGTCTGCCGAGTGGCGGGCACCACACCAGGCCACGCTCACCACAGTCGGTCCTGCTCACGAGCCCCTGGCGGCCGTGGTGTGGCTGAGTGGAAGGGACCTTGCTGTTGGTGTCAGAAAGCCCTCTTCTAATCCCAGAGCCGCCCCTTTCCAGCAGCGTGTCCCTGCGGGCGTCACCCAGCGTCTCGGCAGCTGCCCGGCCACCTTGCACAGTAACATCTGAAGTGGTCGTGGCGAGGGTCCCACAAGGACCCAGCGTGTGTGCTGTGCTTTTGCTAAGCGGCCAGTCACCCACCACTGCCATGACCTCTGTCCTCCGCCCGCCAGGGTGTCCTTGATACCTGCTCAAGGACATATTCCGAACATGCCACTGGCCTGCGGCTTGGCGGGTCCTGAGAGCGTAGAGCAGGGACATGAAGGGAGGCGAGCATCATTGACTTTTCTTTTGTCAATCAGAGGTGCCTCAGTGATGAAGAACTGATTCGTGGGATGCGCCAGCCCTCTGGGGACCACACGTCTCACCGGGACCAGGTGGCCAGGACTTCTGATGTCTGTGCAGAGAGGAAGGGAGCTTTGCTGAGGACACCCGCCCGGTGCTGCCGAAATCCCAGAGTGTGGTGCACAGCACAGGTATGGCTCACATGGCTCGGGTGCTTTCCCCGCGTGAATGGCAGGGCCATGTTTGGGTTTAATTCAAATGGTTTTCTCTTCGGGGCACGAGGCTGACAGCAATGATGCAGAAATTACACGATGCATTCCCCAGAGCTTGACTGGGTCCAAAACTAGTCAAGATCTGAAAGGCGTGCCTTGAGACATGGCTGAATTCCCATTGCGTGGAGGGCTTCCAAAAATAGTCACTTAATGGTGACATCGGTTACCCTCTTACGAGATGCACAAATAGAGCGCATCCTAGCTTCTACAGCCTATTTCTCTTATTTCATGACTTTCCCCCCTGCAATATAGGTCTTGGGAACTAATCTCTGTATACATTTTTGTCAAGAGAACAAAATCCTCTAAGTCACACAGATACACAGACACACGCTGAAGACCAGATGGTCTTTCAGAGACAAATTCCAGGGGTGAGCTTTCAGTTCATGTAGACGAGAGACGCTACGGAGGCCCCTGGGGACCAATATCTGGGCCCCACCGGCCGCCTGAGGGCTGGCGGCAGGCTGGGTTCTGCGGAAGCAGTAGCTGAGACGGGGTTTGGGGTAGGAGACGTGGAATGGAAAGAAGTAGATGGAAGGGGGAAGGCGGACTGAGCAGCAGGCCTGACACGCCCCTGACGCAGGTGGGGACTCGAGCCGGCGCTGCCCATCACGGTACCCCATGTAGGGCCGAGTCGGGGCTGCTGTATGAGAGGCACAGCAGAGAGCAAGCGTGTGAACCTGGCCGCTGCCAGCCGGCGTCACCAGAGCAGGCAACACGTCCTCCCTGGGAAGGGGGATCTGGGGGGAACATCTCTGTGTCTGCCACATTTTCATAGATCTTCTCAATACCAACGAATGTTTGTTAAAATTGGTTTTATTACTTCCTCATCTGGCCAAGATGGAGCTACGGGGCGAATTTATCCTTCTCCCTGAAACGGTAACAACGAAGTAAACAGAAAAACGTGAAACGATGGTTTTCAAGACACCGGACCTCAGGCAACGAAGGATGATAATTCCTAAGGGATGGAGACCTAGTGGCCTGCAGAGGGTTCCGTGAGGGTCCGACAGACACCCGGGAAACACTCGTTTGTGGGAAACTCACGTCAGGTGGGGGAAGGAGCCACAGGGAAGGATTGAGGGACAGTGCCAGAGCTCAAACAGGCCCAACAATGACACCTGTTCCGACAAAGGAGACTGGAGAAGGTCCCACATCGTGAGACCTTAGGACAAGCACTCTGGAGGTCTCAACCCCAGGCCCAGCTCTGCTCCAGACCCATCCAACAGATGATGAGAGCAAGAACTGACAGGATCACACTCAACTGTGTTCAGAACACAATTTAAGACTTGTAGAAGTACAAAAATATCCAACATCCTACAAGGTAACATTCACCCTGTCTGGCCTCCGATCAAAGATTATCAGGCAGGCAATAAGCAGGAAAATATGGCCCACGTTGAAAACGAGATCCAAATCAAACCAGAATGGAGACAGACGTTGGCATTCGTGAAGACAATAAAAACTACCAGGAATCCTGAATGGGCTGAAAACACAGCGGATCAGGGTTAGGGATGCCACTAAAGCAGCGTTAGTGCGAAACTTACATTAGAAAAGAGTAAAGATTTGAAACTACCACTTCAGCTTCCACGGTCAAAAAGTACAAAAAGAAGAGCAGAGTAAGGGGCTCCTGGGTGGCTCGGTCGGTCAGGTGTCTGACTTGGGCTCAGGTCATGATCTCACAGTTTGTGGGTTCAAGGCCCGCATCAGGCTCTGTGCTGACATCTCAGATCCTGGAGCCTGTTCGGGTTCTGCCCCTCCCCTGCTCATGTTCTGTCTGTCTGTCTCTCTCTCTTTCTCTCAAAAATAAATAAACATTTAAAAACATGTAAAAAAAAAAAAAAAAGAAGAGCAGAGTAAACCCAAGTAAGCAGAAGAAAATAATTTAATAAAGACCAAAGCACAAAACAAGGAGACAGAAAACCAAAACAGCAGAGAAAATCAATGAACCAAGAACTAGGTCTTCAAGAAGATGGATGGAATCAAACCTTTGGGCAGGCTGCCCAGGGAAAGGGCACAGAGGGCAGGAGGAACACAGTTTTACCCACATCGGGAATGAAACTCAGCATCACTACACATTCTGCAGGCACTGAAAAGACAATATAACGGAAGGGCAGACTCCATGCTTGATGTCTGACTTCTGAGAAGCTCTAAGCTACAGGTCCCCCTCCCTCCCACCTCACATCTGGGCAGCTGGTAGACAAGCCCAAGTCAGCCCGGCCTGTGCGTGGGAGCCTTCAGACCAGTCCATTTCCCTGCTTCCTCCAGAAGGCCGCCCTGAATGAGGAGGCAACAGATAATGAGGGACTGTTGCAGACAACTGTATGTCGATAAGCCCACAGGTTAAATTCTGTGAAGGGCACCAACTATCAAAGATCTCCTTGGGGCGCCTGGGTGGCGCAGTCGGTTAAGCGTCCGACTTCAGCCAGGTCACGATCTCGCGGTCCGTGAGTTCGAGCCCCGCGTCGGGCTCCGGGCTGATGGCTCAGAGCCTGGAGCCTGTTTCCGATTCTGTGTCTCCCTCTCTCTCTGCCCCTCCCCCGTTCATGCTCTGTCTTTCTCTGTCCCAAAAATAAATAAACGTTGAAAAAAAAATTTTTTTTTTTAAAAGAAAAAAAAAAAAGATCTCCTGGGGTGCCTGGGTGTCTCAGTCAGTTAAGCATCCATCTCTTGATTTCGGCTCAGGCCATGATCCCAAGGTCGTGGGATGGAACCCCAAGTAGGGCTGGGCACTGACAGCATGGAGCCTGCTTGGGATTCTTTCTCTCCCTCTCTCTCTGCCCCGCCCCTTCTCTCTCTCTCTCTCTCTCTCTCTCTCAAAATAAAAAAAAAAAAAAAAAAAAAAAAAAAAGATCTCCCGAGAAGAAATCAGCTGCAAGAATAGCTATTTGGTTATTAAAGTTAAATTTGTAAACACCGTCCCAGGCCCACACAGGTCCACTGGGGAATTCTACCCAACACTCAAGGAAGAAGCAATAGCAAATATACACAAACTTCCCAAAAATCGAAGAAATGGGGATATGCGTCCATTCATTCTGTAAGACCAGCATTGCCCTGAAACCAAAACCAGGCAAAGAAAGCCACAACCAGTATCCCTTAGGATCTCTGATGAAAGAATTCTTCTCAAAATTTTACACGTCAAATCAAAAACTATATGAGGGAGCTAATACATCATATTATTTATATAGCTTTTATATATATATATACATGCGAAGACAAATTTTTGAATCACACTAATAATAGGACACCTTAACATACCATTTGCAGTACAAAAAACTAAGGCTCCAGAAGACTGACACAATGTAATAAACGCGCTAGAGCTTATTGAAATATTTATATGACACCTCGGTAATGGAAAACATTCTTTTCAAGTACACATTGAATAGTCACACAAATTGGTCTTATTTTAGGACACAAAAATTATATCACTGAGTTTCATAAAAAAGAGAAAAAAATATTATAAAACTTTCTGATCAAAATGCAATTCACATAGAAATTAACAACAAAAGGGGCACCTGGGTGGCTCAGTCGGTTGAGCTTCCAACTTTGGTTCAGGTCATGATCTCACAGCTCGTGAGTTCGAGCCCCGCATCAGGCTCTGGGCTGACAGATCAGAGCCTGGAGCCTGGAGCCTGCTTTGGATCTTGTGCTTCCCTCTCTATCTGCCCCAACCCACTCGCATTCTGTCTCTGTCTCTCTCAAAAATAAATAAACATTAAAAAAAAATTAAAAAATGAAAGAAATTAACAACAAAAGTGCAAGAAGGCCTTCTACCTGGAAATTTTAAGAATTTAGTTAAACAACTGAATGAAATGGCACATACAAAACAAACTTAACAGAATCTCTAAAACATAATGATAATAAAAACACTGCATATCAGAATCTATATAATACATTTTAAGGAATAATCAAAGGAAGCTACACAGTCTTAAACACATGCCAGTAACATGGAAAGAAAATAAAGGAATTAAATTCTCACCTCAAAAACTAAATAAACTAAAAGGAAAAACAAGTGAATTAATAGATATAATAGCATAAATGGCTAGAATAGAGAAATAATAGATATAATTAACAAAATAAAATCTTGATTTATTAAAGTGATACCAAAATAAACCACTAAATAAACTAATCAAGAAAGAGAGAAAAGATAAAAACATACTAAATAAGAAATGAGAAGGGAAAAAGAACCATTGAATAAAATGAATATTTAAAAAAAATTTTTTTTTTACGTTTATTTGTGAGAGACAGAGAAAGATAGAGCATGAGTGGGGGAGGGGCAGACAGAGAGGGAGACACAGAATCCAAAGCAGGCTCCAGGCTCTGAGCTGTCAGCGCAGAGCCCGATGCAGGACTCGAACCCACGAACTGCAAGATCATGACCCGAGCCAAAGTTGGACGCTTAACCGACTGAGCCACCCAGGCGCCCCTCAAATGAATGTTTTTTAATATAAGACTACTTTTAATGAAATGTAACATCTAGATGACATGGAAAATTTCCTAAGACACAATAGCTTAACATAACTGATGCCACTGGAGAGAGCTTAAGCAGAATAGTTTCTGTACAACAAAATAAAGTTATCAAGAAACCATCCCACCCAAAACCACCTGGCCCTATTGTTTCCAAAGAATTCTACCAAATCTTCCACTTGCTTCAGAGCGCAGAACAGGGAGGACTTTCAAGTGCCTTTTATGAAGCAAGTCAGATGATGAGACATAATCCTGAAAAGACAGTATCGAAAAAGGAAAATTTACAATTAGTACTTATAACCAGTGCAATTACAGTAAATATACTAGCAGAGAAACCGTAACACCACATTAATATAATAATATACCAGGGCCGAGTGGGATTTTTTTCAAAAGTGAACACACGGATACGGAAAGTTCATATGGAAAAAATTTTTAAATGCAAGAATAGCCAGGAAAACACTAAAATGGAAAGGCTCTGAGGGAGGATTAGACCTACCAGATATTGGAACAGACTATGAAGCCTCTATAATTGCGGTACTGGTACCGGAACAGACAGGCCAATTTACAGAACAGAAAGTCCCAAACCAGACCTGAGAATATGTGACAGTGCAGTGTATGGTGAGGGTGGCACCCACATCACTGGGCCCAAGGTAAACTTTCCAATAAATGGCGGCAGAACAACTGGGTGGACATTTAGAAAAAGAGAAAATCAGATCTATGCCTTATACGTTACATTAGAATAAACCCCAAATGAATCCGATGTCCGAAAGTAAAACCAACAACAATAACAAAAAAATATATAGTTCCCTATAAGAATAAGGTAAGAAAAAAAAAATCATATGGTCATAACAAAAAAATTGGAAAAATTTAACATCCATTTTGATAAAAACTCAGCAGTTTAGGAATAATCTCATATTCTCTGACTCTCTGACACCAACTAGGTGTCCAACCCTAACTAAATGCTGACACTAATTACCCGGAGTTAGTTCAGGCCTCATAGGCTAAGCACTCAGTCCTCCACGACTACCCCTACTTTGGACACCAGTTGAAAGTCTGAAGTTGCCATAACCCCCCCTCCTCATTTTTTTTTTTTAATGAGGAAACTGGTGTCTTTAAAAAAATTTTTTTTAATGTTTATTTATTTTTGAGAAAGAGAGAGACAGAGCATGAGCAGGGGAGGGGCAGAGAGAGAGGGAGACACAGAATCTGAAGCGGGCTCCAGGCTCCAAGCTGTCGGCACAGAGCTGGATGCGGGGCTGGAACTCATGAACTGTGAGATCATGACCTGAGCCAAATTGGATGCTTGACTGACTGAGCCACCCAGGTGCACCCCCCTCAGTTTTAATAATTCACTAGAACAACTCACAGACCTCAAGAAAAACACTTGATTTGCATTCATGAGTTTATTATAAGGATACAATTCAGGAACATTCCATACAATGGTACGGGGCAAGGTAAGGGCTGGGGCTGAGGGGTGGGACAGCGCAAAGCTTCCACACCTTCTCCGGGTGCACCACTGATGTGTTCACCAATCTGGAAACTCCCTGAATCCTGTCATTTAGAGGTTTTTATGGATCTCCTATCACATGGGGGATGAATGATCAAATCATTGGCCACTGATGATGGACCTCAGTCTCTGGTCCCTCTCCCTTCCCCAGAGGTGGAGGGGTGGGGCTGGAAGTTCCAACCCACTAGGCAAGGCTTGGCCTTGCTGGCAGCCAGTCCCATCCTAAAGCCATCTAGGGGTCCACCAAGAGTCACCTCATTAGCGTAAAGTCAGATCTGGTAGAAGGGAGCTTGTGAATAATGAAGATGACCTTATCACACCTATCACCCAGGGAATTTCAAGAGTTTTAGGAGCTCCATGGAGCACTCAGGTGGCTCATACATTGAGCGTCCAACTCTTGATTTTGGCTCCAGTCACGGTCTCACGGTTCATGAGTTCAAGCCCTGTGACAGGCTCTGTGCCGACAGCCTAGAGTCTGCTTGGGATTCTCCCTCTCTTTCTATCTCTCTGCTCCTCCTTCACTCGCTCGAACACACACACTCTCTAAACAAACAAACTTAAAAAAAAAAAAGAGTTTTAGGAGCTTCATGCCAGGAAGCAAGGATAAAGACCAAATAGGTTACGAGATCAATATACAAAAATTAGCAACAAACCATTAAAATTTTTTTTAATTTAAATATTTATAATAGCATCAAAGAAATGAATATAAAAAGCTTTGTGGAAAAATCCTATAAAAGATAGGTGACATCTTTACCCTAGCCATTATTAAATATTGCTGATAGGAATACAGAGGACCAAAATGAATGGAAGCATATGTGGTTTGTGCACAGGGAGACTCCGTATTGTTGAGTTCAGTTCTCCCCGGACTGCTCTATAAAGTTAATGCAGTCCCATTTAACACCCCAGGGTGTTTCTAAGACAGAGTTATTCTAGTGATCAAATGGAAAAGCAAGGATTCTAGAATAAAACCAAAAATGTTTTGGAAAAGCAAGTTGAAGGGCTAACATTGCCTGGTTCAAGAATTATTATGAAGTGAGGGTAATCAAAACAGCATTTATTGCATAAAGATAGACAAGTGGGCCTCCAGAAAGAGACCCACACATATATGGACAACTGAATTTTGACACAGCCGCAAAGGTTATGCAGTGGAGAAAGGATGGCTTTTTTAACAAATAGTGCTGGCACCATTGGCAATCCGTATGCACAGAGGTGGAAAGAAAGAGGGAAGGAAGAAGGGAAGGAAGGAAGGGAAAGAGGGAGGGAGGGAGGAGGGAAAGAAAGAAGGAGAGAGCACAAGAAAGAAAAGAAAGAAAGAAAGAAAGAAAGAAAGAAAGAAAGAAAGAAAGAAAGAAGAAAGAAGAAAGAAAGAGAAAAAGAAATGAACCAGTACCCATGCATACTACATGCAAAAGTCAACCCTACATAGGTCGTAGACCTGTATATAGAAAACACCGGAAACTATACCACTTGTAGAAGAAAACAGGAGAAAAAAATGGTAAAGCACATGTCTGGCAAAAGATAAATAATATATATAGAACTCTCAAACTGAACAATAAGAAAACAAACAAGTCAATAAAAACAATCTAAGTGTTTGCACAGACTCTTCACCGGCAAATAGCACATGAAAAGCTTCTCAGCGTCACTGGTCATAGGGGGAAATGCAAACAGAAGCCACAGTGAGATCCCACTTGCACCATTAGGAAGACACCAAGTGTTGGCGAGGATGTGGAGGAAGGGGGGCTCTCATACCTGGTCGCTGGGAACGTGAAACGGTACGAACACTTTGGGAAAAGAGTTTGGCAGTTTTTTTAAAAAGTTGAACATGTGATCCAGTCATTCCGATCCCAGGTTTCAAAACCCAAGAGGCAAGGAAACCTACGTGCATACAAAGACTTGCACACGAATGTTCATAGCAGCTTTCTTACAAGAGACAAAAACTGGAAGCCACCCAAACATCCAGACAAATGCATAAACAAATGGAAAGACACAGCCACCTGTAAATGCACCTGAAAATTGCTCTGTGAAAGAAGCCAGACAAAAAAGAATATGATCCCATTTATATAAAATCCTAGAAACTGAAAAGTAGCATGCAGTTAGAGACCGAAGGGCGGGGACTGCTGGGGGAGGGCGGGTGGAGGACGGGCGGACGGGCAGACGGGAGGAAATTACAAAGGCACAAGCATAGATGTGTTCACGACGGTGGTTGTGGTGATGGCTTCCACTCATCAAATATGTTTTGAAACCTATCAAACTGGATACTTTCTGCATGTCAGTTACACTCAGTAAAGAACTGGGTTTCCTGCACTCCTCTGAGCCTGTGGCATTATCAGTAAAGAAAGCATCACCTCCCTCATTCGTTCATCTGGGTGTTTGTATCTGTTGGGTGCCCGTTGGGGGCTCGACACTGGGCATCCAACAGTGAGTGAGACGGAGGCCCCGCCCAGTGAATTCACGCCCCTGATGCCATGCCACAGACACATGCGCTGACCACCGGGTGTTTGTCGACCAGTAGCATCTCGTTTCTGTTGGAGGAATAGCGATGTTTTAAGCTGAAGTTCGTTGGTGATGGACAAACACCAATAGGTCTGGGTGCTGGCCACACAGTACACATGCCAAGTGGTCCCACTCCCAGCTCACTCCCGGCAGGAGAATCCAGTTGTATTTTTTTTTTTAATGTTTATTTATTTCTGAAAGAGAGAGCAGAGCATGAGTGGAGGAGGGGCAGAGAGAGAGAGAGAGAGAGAGAGAGAGAGAGAGAGACAGAATCCGAAGCAGGCTCCAGGCTCCGAACTGTCAGCACAGAGTCCGACACAGGGCTTGAACTCACGAACTGTGAGATCATGACCTGAGCCGAAGTCAGACGCTCAACCGACTGAGCCGCCCAGGTGCCCCAAATCCAGTCGTATTTTAAATGAGATAGGGGTTGGGGACATAAGTAAGCAAGGCTGTTCTTTCGTGGGCTTCTCCTTGGGAGTTTTGGTCCGGTTCCAAAACAATCTTTCTGTGTCGCCTATTCCTTATCATAAACACAGAAATTCAGATGACTCATTCAGTGTTGGCATCCGTGTTACATTTTTTATTGTTGTAGTTGTGGCTCTGTTCTCTACACGGAGCCTAAATTACTTAGAAAATACATCATTTTATATTTATCACAAAATAGATCATTTGACAAGTGTAAGAAAGCCCACCACTTGTGGCATTTAATATTTCTTGTGTAGGATGGAACTGTTAAGTTTTCTGGAAGCGAAGGAACTACCAAACTAATACTAAAAAGTCAAGAGAAACAGAAAGAGGCATTTAAAATCTTACGAGACCCAAGTGCGTGACGGAAACAGATGAGATCATTGGCCTGCTCTTTGCCCACCGCTTTCTCTCTGGCCTGAGAGAGCCCCCTCCCCACCCAGGAAACCCTCCTGTCCATGGCCCTAGCACTTTCCAGACTGGTGAGAGTGGGCACGGCCGCTTGGCCTCTCCCGGCTGTCCCCGCTTCTGTGGCTCACCTCTGCCGCTGCCCCAGCAGTGCCCCGGCCTCGCTGCGCCCCGTTCCCTCACCAGACATGTCCCCTCCCCGGCAGCCCGCCCTCTCTGGCCCGGACACTGCAGTGGCTCCCACTAACAGCCGGCTTCTGCCGTTCCCACGTTCAAAATCCCCACCTTCTGGTGGGGTGGGGGGGTCCACATACTGCGAATGAATCCACAGTCTGGCCCCCCTGGCCCTCCACCCTCCACACCCGCCCTCTGAGCCGGGCCGCGTCTCAGCCTCATGGCCTGACGGCTCCCTTTGTCCCCGTGGCCTTTCTGCCTGGACAGCCTTCCCTCAGACGAGACCACTGCTCGACCACCGTTCTGTACTGTCCTTGGTGGACAGCATCTCCGAGACGCCCTCCCAGAGCACCACAAGCTCAGGGCCGCCTCCTCCCGGACCTTCTGCTGTTGCCCCCACTGGCTGCGCATCCTTCCGTCTTTCTCCAGGTCCGTCAGCACCCGGGACCCGTGTATACGTGTGTACGTGTCCTGTCTGTCCACGTTGGTTGCCCTCAGGAGGATCAGCCCAGTGGGGCAAATAAGACCCCTTGGCACCGCGGGGCAGGTGACGAATGGCGATGAAGGATGGCAGGCATATCTGTTTGCCCGCTCGACGGGCAACCTGCAAACGGCTTCGGACCGGCGACTCCTGGTGTGCTCTCAGCAGGGGAGAGTCACGTCATTTCCAGGTTGGCATATGATGTTAGGATGTGTGACCAGGGTGACCTACGGTGACACACAAGACCTGTAGCAACGTGTCAGGTGCAAGAACCCGCCACTGCCGGAGTCAGGGGGAGGTGCGGGTAGGGCGAGCTCAGCGTGTGTGGCGCCCATTGTGTGCGGTGTGGTCGCAGCCCAGGGAACCGTCCTCTGACACCGTTGCCTCCAGAACCCATGATCCCTTTTCCACGAGCAGGAGTCTCAGCCACAGGACTATGCAGACATTAGATCCCAGATGACGCCAGGGTCTGTAGGATGTCACCACGCCTCCCGCAAGGGAAGACTAGTCCCAGAGCTGACCCGGGGCTGAGGTTCACAGGACCAGCGGGTGACTGACAGGGGGACCAGACAGGGAGGCGCTGTGGCCGCGGACATCCCAGAGCAGGAGATTGTGACTGTTTCCAGAACTATCACAACGGGTGGGGCTGAGGTTCATTCCCCTCAAAATTATTTGGGCTCATTCTTCTATTTTTTGCCACTCTTTCAACAAGGATCTGCATTTGATTATAATAAAAACCCATGAGCCGTGGCTTTTGAAAAGTGAGGGTTCTGTTTTCTTACGGAGACATCCAGAGGGTCCTGGGTGCTCTGCCCTCTTGTTCAGTGCTGGGTGTGCCCTGTCACACACGGTCACAAGGTGCTGCCCCACGTGGGCACCCACGTGGGCACCGACGCGGCCCAGTGGGACGGATGAGGAATGGGAAACAAGGGTGAAGACTGGCCCTGCAGGCACCGGCCCCTCTTTAAGCCCTTTCCCAGAGGCCCCACCCAATGACTCCTACTTCTGCTTCTGCTGCACGCCTGGTCACCCCTAACTGCCAGGGAAGCAGGAAGCCAAGATAGTATTTTTAGTTGTCTACACATTGCAGGCAGGGCTCAGGGTTCTTCAGGTAGGAAACGGGTGAAAGGTTGGTGCTGGGCCGGTGACCATCCGTGCCAGCCATACCCAGGAGGGAGTCCCTGGCTCCGGGGAGGTCAAGAGGCTGAGGCGATGCCACGAAGCAGGTGCCCAGGCCATGGAGAGGCTCATCCGGGAGCTCCGGGCCAGTGCCACCCACACGCGGGCCACGATCGATGCGGCTGGAGACAGCCTGCTTACGTGCTGGAGAGCCACCTCGGAAAGGCAGCCGGTTGCCCGGGAACTTGACGCACCCCGGCAGCTAGGCCGGCGGATGAAGACGCTCCCCTGGCAGCACTCGAACCCGGTGCGGTTTCTCCATGAGCATAAAAGGTCAAGGTGGAGATGCAGAGGCTCGTGGAGGGCTCTGTGTCCCCCCAGGTTCCTCCCCACCCCCCCACACCCCCATGGACGCTATTTCTATCGGGCGTTATTCTCAAGAGCTCATCCAAGGAACAGACCTCGCTGCCTCTGTCGCCCCTGACACTGACCCAGTGCTGGCCAGCTCCTGACCCGCCACTCATCTCAGCGAGGGTGTGAGGACACCGTGCGAGGCCACGTCAGGCACGATGCCAGAACCAGATAAAGAGACCGCCCCACCGGCATGTCCTCGGCACGGGGAAGCGAGGCCACATCTAGGAGCCAACTGTATAACGTGGTCCTTCGGCCTCAAAATGTCGGCTTTTATCATTTTGGCTGCAACCTGAAGGTTGCTAGGCTTTATTTCTTAAGAAGAAAAAGAAAAGATTGTTTCCACATTGTGGTTTCTCTCTCGATTCGGGGCCTCATGTTGCTAACTGACCATCCAAAACTTTTCCTTTTCTTGTTTTTTTTTAAATAGAAATCTGCCCTCACAGCTTGTCGTCTGGAGCTGACTCGGGAGGGTTCGACTTGTGGGGGCCGCTGGCGTGGCCGTGGGGTGAGTGCTGCACGAGGGGGTTCTAGGCACAGCTGAGCAGAACAGCTTTGTGCTCTGATGACGTTCCTTGCTCACTTGGGGCTCGGAGACTAGAAATCTCGGTGGCAGTGATTCCCCACGAGTGAAGCCTTTGGCGGGCTTGCCCGGGGCTTTTACACGTCCACCAACATAACTACGGCTTGTCGAAGGCTCTGCATAACTATGAGGCACACTTTCTGCTAATGAGTTAATCCCATTCTCAAAATAACTGAAAGAGATGAGAATTGTTATCTCCACCTTATAGGAGCAAACTCAGGGTCCAAAAATTTATTTCATTTTACTTAAAAAAAAATTTTTTTGTTGGGGCGCCTGGGTGGCGCAGTCGGTTAAGCGTCCGACTTCAGCCAGGTCACGATCTCGCGGTCCGTGAGTTCGAGCCCCACGTCAGGCTCCGGGCTGATGGCTCAGAGCCTGGAACCTGTTTCTGATTCTGTGTCTCCCTCTCTCTCTGCCCCTCCCCCGTTCATGCTCTGTCTCTCTCTGTCCCAAAAATAAATAAACGTTGAAAAAAAAAATTTTTTTTTTAATTTTTTTTGTTTATTTATTTTTGAGAGAGAGACACAGAGCGTAAGCAAGGGAGGGGCAGCGAGAGGGAGACACAGGATCCCAAGCAGGCTCCAGGCTCTGAGCTCTCAGTATACAGCCCGACGCAGGACTCGAAGCCATGAACCCTGAGATCATGACCTGAGCCGAAGTCAAATGCTTAACCCACTGAGCCCCCCAGGTGCCCCATGGATTTAGATAAGCAGCCCAAGATGACACAGTCCTTAGAGAGACAGGACATGGTGCGAATCCCAGTCCTTTGGGCGGAGGCCTGGGGTGGAGTCTTCCAAGGCGGCACTGACGTTGAAATGTCTCTTTAAAGAACACTGCTACCTTCTTCAGGAGGGAGGGGGCTCTTCTTCATTCTAGCCCACCAGTTTTTAGCTAAAATTCAGTCTTTGTGGAATCCTTTTATGCACAAGCATCGCATTTAAGCTTCCTGCACATGACATTATCAGAGCCCCATCCACCTCAGGGGGTTACCAGTGGAGCCCCCATGGGGCAGATGAAGAAACTGGGAGGGAGATCTGAGATTTGTCCAAAATCACAGCAACGCGGGGTCCGAGTGTCTTTCTCAAGCCCCCTCCTTCTGCTACCTCTTTACTCCGGACTGGCTGCAAAGGACAGAAACCACCCCCAGGCTGGTGTTGGGAACCAGAAGGGAAACACACAGGGGCAGGATGGCATGGCCTTGGGGATGACGGACCCGGGACTCGGCCCTGTCTCTCTTCTCTGTTCTCAATGCCTGTTTCGCTTGTTTTCTCCCCTCATCATAGCTTGGGGTATGAAGCTGGGGGGGGGGGGGGGCGGTCTCTTCACTCTCTTCCTGCTTTAATACATTCCCAGGAAAGGATTCTGCTCGGCCTAGACCCAAGTGGGGCCGGCGCAGTGCCCCAAAGAGGAGGTGGTGAGCACATAGATGACCATGGAGCCAGGCTCATAATGAAAGTGAAGCAGGCGGGATGGGGGTGGGGGTGAGGGGACTGTGACAAATAGCAGAGCCCACGCTGCACATAAAGAAAAGATTGTCCTGTTGGAATGTAGGCTGAGTGTAGCCAGAGATCCCAGTTTTTTTGAGAAAAGCAAGAAATCCAGATTTTTTATGTTAAATGTCTTGATTCTTTTGAAAGCTGTCAGCTAATTAAAAATAGATTTAAAACATCGCGTGGGCGGAACAAAGCCCTTCTGTGAACCAGATGGGACCTCCCAGCTATCACCAGTTTGCAGCCTCTGGTGGAGGTGGACCATATAATAACCGATATGACTGGCCCTCCAGCCCAGGGACGCTGAGGGGCGTCCACCAAGCCCAAGCTCTCCCCCACCCGCTGTGACTCCCCAGGCAGGCACTTTTCCAGCAGGCATGCAAGGAAAGCGGGAGGCCCCTGGAGCCTCAGGCAGAGTGGGGAGTGGGGGGCCCCCTGGAGGCACTGCGCAGACATCTTCCTCTCGCTCATCCTGATCACCACACCCTGGAACTCGGCTAAGACCTGGGCCCACCAAGGCGGGGACCCAGGAGGAAGGTTGAGGAGTCTGAGCTTTGAGAAGCAGGGAGGCCCACGGGCAAGCTGGGCTCTGACGGCGTCACGCGATGCGCCCAGGAGTGTGTTCTTTTTATCTGGACTCTAGGCCACCAGCAAATGAGGGTGGAGAGTGGGTTCTGTCCTGAGGCTGCCTGCAGAGAGGTGTGGACCAGCAGTGGGATCTGGGACAGCAGGGCCTCAGGGACACTGGGCCTCTGGGGTCTGGTGGGAGTTTGCAGGTCTTCTGAGGACTCAATGTCCCCTGCTCACTCTTCTTTTCCACGTTGTCTACTGGTCATGGTCCTCACGACCTGGACTCCACTGTGACCTCTCCACCATCGGTGTCCTTCAGCTCCAGCACTGTGAACAGCCCTGTCTCTTCCCTTTTAATTCCACACTGAGAGACTGGGCACCTGCTGTGTGCCTGGGACCCTGTTCTAGGAGATGGGGACACTGTGGTGAAAATGCAGACACACAGGCCAGTCTCAGAGACACCTAGGTGTGATCAAAGCGTGGGGCTCAGACTGCACGGCGAGAAAAGGGCTCTCTGAGAAGGTCAGGTCTAAGTGCCATCTGACCGATGAGGACCTGCCAGACAAAGAGGGGACAGGCATTCCAGGCAGCCGTGCCCCCGTGAGCATGGGGGACAGGCGGGGAGGCCGGGGCCAGGCTGTGGCACAAACTCCACCTTGAACCCAAGCATCACTGCAGGCTGGCCTGCGTGGCCAGCAGGTCCTTCCGCTCGTGCCCAGGGATACATGTCCTTCCTGCTGCTTCCCCCTCTGTTTGCCACCCAGCCGTTCCAAAGCACTTCCCTGTTGCCATCTAATTGAACATGGCGTCTGTGCCCCAAGGGTATGTCCTGGGAAACAGAAGCTGGGACTTGGGCCCATGTTTGCGCTATTCCAAAAGCTGTAAGGTGTTTCCACAAAACGCCCTCTGCACCTTCTAAGGCCCCACCTGCAGAATGAGAGCACAGTGTGGGCATCTTCCTGTGCAAGTGTCCACACATCAGGGGCTCAGATTGGATGGAAGTCATGTCTGTCACCATCTAAGTTTTTGTGGAGGATGCCCTCTGATGACCCCAGGGGCTGGGGTTCACACCAGGTGGCTCTCCACTATACCCCATTCCCCCCAGGGCCGCTGGGAACCAGAAGAGGGAGAGAGGAGGCAAGCCCTTTCCCTGGAGGGCAGAACCCAGAAATGTCACCTGTCCTTCTCCTCACACCTCAGTCAGAGGACAGTCACACGGCTCCATCCCAGGACACTTTACTTCTGTTGCCTACAAACCAAGTTCCTGTTTACTGCACAAAAATAAAACTAACCGTGTCTGGATCACTTTTATCTTCATTTTTCTTGTCTGATCATGAAAACAGTACATACTCAGTGCTAAGAATCCAGAAATAGGTAAAGACCATAAAACCACCAGGAATTCCAGAGCTAAGTTTAAGACTTACAGGGCGGGGCAGTATCGACTGGGTGGCTCAGTCCGTTAAGCATCCAACTTTGACTCAGGTCATGATCTCGTGGTTCGTGTGTTCATGTGTTCGAGCCCCTTGTCTGGCTCTGTGCTGACAGCACACACCCTGGAGCCTGCTTCTGTGTCTCCCTCTCTCTCTGCCCCTGCCCCACTTGCACCCTGTCTCTCTCTCAAAAATAAACATTAAAAAAAATTAAAAATAAGACTTACGGGGTCATATCATACACATAATTTTGTAACCTTAGTTCTTGCATGGCAGTATAATCCTGGTAACCTCCCGTATCAATAGTGACCTAGGTTACCATCATAGTTGTTTGTGACATGTTTAAGTGATGACCATGATGAACTTGGAGATGGCTGTGATTTGTATTTATTTGACTACTGAGGGTGAACATTTTTTCACATTTATTGGCCGTTTTTATTTTGTGTGTGTGTGTGTGAATTGCCAGTTCATATCCTTTGACTATATTTTAATGGACTGTTCGCTTTTTTCCTATTGATTTGAAAAGAAAATCCGTGTTACATATGAAGGATAATATATTAGCACTCCTATAGTGCTTATGTGCACTAAGTCCTTGTAATGTATGTTCCTTTAATCCTTAGGTTGGTTCTCTGAGGGAAGCACTGCTGTAATCCCCCATTTTACCCTTCCTAGGCATAGGAAGAATAAGCAGCGTGCCCAAAACTGTGTCGTGGTATAGTCCAGGGAGTTAGAACTGGGATTTAAACTCAGCATTCTGGTTCAGGTTCTCGCTCTTAACCACTGGACATTTTAACTCATGTTTTGCCAGCTATAGATTTTACAAAATTGGTTTTTCCAATGTGTCATTGGTCTTTTCATTGTAAGGTTTTTGTTTTTAAATTGGTTTTTAACATACATGGTCAAGTCCATTAATCTTTTCCTTATGGACTTTGGAGTCCCTGGGTGGGCACTATCTGGAAAGTAGGGGGCAAAGTGTTTCATATGTACTTTTGCAAACTTGCCGAGAACTTTTTGGTAAGTGAAGAAAATGTCAGAAAGGCGCATAATGCTACGGGGCCCCCAGCCTGGGCCGTGTGGGTGAAGCCTGAAGCCCATGGCACCTGTTGCCCAGGTATGAGCTGGCCTCCTCGCTACCCTTTCCTCCCCCCATTGGGGCAGCACGACTCGGGCCACCCCTGGCTGCTGTGCAGATGCCAGTCATGGGTGAGTACTCCGTGCGCTCCACAGCAAATCTGGCTTCTCGGCTCCTTTCTGAGCACCTCTTCCACCCAGAAGTCCTCCCAAAATGCTGCCCCGCTTCCAGGCCCAAGCTCAAGTTTACCCTCCTCTAGTTTCTTGCTCCCTTCAGCCCTCCAAACGACTGTCTCGACTCTGGCATTTGTGGCAGGTGCACTGCGAGAGCTGGAAGGGCAGTGCACCTGCGACCGTGGGGGCAAACGCTAGGCGGTCAGCGCTCGGGGCTTTCTTTCGACTTCAGCCCTTGAGTACGGAGGTGCAGCGGCCTGCAGAGTAGCGCGGACCCACCCGCAGGGGCCCGGCCGCGGGGCTGCAGGGAGCAGCGCGGACCCACCCGCAGCGGTCCGGCCCGGGGGATGCAGGGGCCTGGCCCGGGAAAGTCGCAGCGCGCCTGAAGGATCTACGCTTGAGGCCGACTTTGAAGTGCAAAGACTAACGCTCGCTTTGAAAAGCGTTCGAAGACAAAAAATCTCCGAAAGCTGGGGCAGCCTGCATACACCGCGCCGCCGCCACAGACGGCTACACTGAGGCACCGAAGCAGCCCGCCCGGCCTCTGCCCCGCACACGGCCGCCCCGCGCGCTCTCGGTGCCACGTGACGGCGCCCCTCCATCACGCGCGGGGGGCGGGGCGCCGCCGCCACTCTCTCGCTCGTCCAATAGGAAACGGGGAGCGGGTGGGGAAGGCGGGCCCCCCCGCCCCTCCGCCGTCCGCCCAGCGCGGGGCGGGCCCAGCCGCCACCCACCAGTGGGGTCCCGACGAGCCTGGCTGGGCCGCGGCGAGGGGGCGAGGCGCATGTCAGTCAGGCAGTCCGGCCAATGGATTCGCGCGCTGCCCTTGTGCCCGCCCCCGCCTCGGCCTCCCGGCGCCCGCGCTGCCTTCCCTCAGGCCGCCACGGCCCGCCCGCCCGCCCGCGCCTCCATCCGGGTCCTCGCGCGCGGCTCTCGGGCGGCGGCGGGCGGTGGGCGCGAGGGCTGGGCCGTCCCCGCGGAGGGCGGCGGCGGGCGGCGGCCTCTTCTGTGAGCTCGAGGTGGGTACGAAGATGGACGGCGAGCGTGGGCCTGTCGCCATTTTCCTTCCCTCCGAATCCTAGGGCGGTAAAAGAGGGCAGCGCTGCGGGCCGGCCGGCGCGGGCCTGTGGCCAGGCTGGGCGGGTAGCAAGCGGGGGCCGTGGCGGCGGTGGCGGCGGCGGCGGGCGGGCGGGCGAGCGAGCGAGCGGGGGATGGGCGCCGCGTGGCGCGGACGGCCGGCCCCAACCCCCTCCGCTTCCCGCCCAGCGCCTCACGGACCGGGGGGAGGGGTCATTCTTCACATTCTTCACCCCGCCCCTCCCCCTGCTTCAATCAAACTTGGGCGGGGGAAGTCCCGCCCCCGGGCCGCGCCCATTGGCCGGCGCCGCCTCCCGCTGTGGCGTGACTGGCTCTGGGCACAGCTAGGTCTCCCTGACGTCACCTCCGCTATCAGGTTTGTGGGCCGGGGAGACCTTGGCCTTGGGGGCTGGGATGCAGGAGGAAGGTAGGAAGTGCGGGGGGAGGGCCGGCGCGGGCGGGCGCAGGCGGGCCCTGGGCTGGCTCGCTGCCCCTAATCCGCCCGGCCGGGCGCCGCCTCGGTCCCGGAGCAGCTGTGCGGCCGGCTCCGCTGCGGCGGCCGTCCTTGGCGAGGGAGCGGGGCGGGCGGCGGGAGGAAGCGGGCTCCCGGGAGACGGGCTCGTGCGCGGCGACCTGGGCCACCGCCAGCGGCCGCAGCCCTGAGTCGGGGCTGGTCGCCCTGCAGGCGGGCCGGCCGGGGCCCGTCCCCGGCGCGCTCCGGTGAGGAATGCGTAACCTTTCTGTCCTTGGCCAGCAGTGGCCTTCCGTCTCCAACTTTTACAGTAGGGCCTGGCCCCCTGCCTTCCGTGTCAGGGGAGGGCGTGTGCTCCTTTCCAGCCCTTCTTTCTCGGATAGACTTCTCGCTCGCGAGAGGCTCGGCCGGCGGGAAGAGGCGGTGGGAGGCCGTGAGTGTTACGTTCCTGCCGCAAATTAGGAGACGATGAGTTTTCCTTTTTTAGCTTTGCTGGTAAATACTGCTGCCTTGGCCCTCAGTTCCTAAAGTGAAAACCTCGGTTAGCAGTCCCCGCACTTCCTTCTGTTGGCCTGAGAATCATGCAATAATGTAAGGAGATTTAGGGTCAAATTTTAGATTTGTATGTAGTTTAGAAAATAATCGTATCCAGGTTTTTGTGCTGAATGGAGTTTAGGTTCATTTACAGTATGTTCAGGGAGTGTGTAGTTAAGGAAGTGAAAACTTGTAAGATACTTCGGGTTTTGTGAGGGTGTTTGATTTATTATACACAGTTGCTCAAAGTGTTGTCTTGAAACTTGTGAGTTTTTTGAGAGACAAATCTCTCCCATTTCTCCTGAATTCAGTTATAATTAAATAGTATTTTTAAATGTGTTGCTTGGGTACAGGCAATTATGGTTGATAGTGGGAAAAGTAATGCGTTTGGGTAGTTACTTTGCAGTGATAGCTAGGAGATCCTTTTCTTCATGTTGAAAGGGGCCGTTCGTCCTTCCCTCTTCACTAAATTGAAGCTCTGTTAAATTTGAGAGACTGGAGAATTATGCAGGTGTGAGGGAAACAGAACACCTGTTCAGAAATGAGAGGAAATTTGCAAACGACGGAATCCAGACTTCTAGAATGAAGAGATCAATATTATACAAAGTAGTCTCAAATGGTTAACTCTTTAAGGGCATTTTATTTTTATCATGAACTAGTATTTCTTGCTTTAGAGTACAGCACACTAGATATTTGTGCTTTTTTTTTCAATAGCTAATACAGTAATAGCTTTACTAATAGTGGGAATTGTTTTGTATTAAGAGCTCTACACCATTGTTTCAAACTGTAGGTGTTGACTCCTTGGGTCATGAAACCTCTTTAGCGGCTAGTAGTCAGAATTTTAAAAAACCAGAATAGAAAATATTCGTGTGTTACATGAAACTTGATTCAGTTCTGTGCATATATATATTTTTCCCCCCAAATCTTTTTCTGAGGGTGTCAAAAAGGTTTGAAAGACAGTACTTCTCAAAGATATTTTTCTCCCTTACAGGACTGGTCTTCTGCAAGGAATACTAAAAGCCCTGTTCATTTATATTTGGTGGAGGGTGGTCCCCTTAACTCTTACTTTCAGGAGTTAGGAACATAGATTTGTCACCAATGACCCGATACGTTTTAATCATTTAGAATTTTTAATATTCTGAGAAGCTTTTATTTAGACAGTAGGATCTCAGGATATTAATTCCAGTGATTTTTTTTTTTTTTTTCCCCATGTCTAGATGAGAGTAGAAGAATTTGGATCCCCAGTAATGAGTTGTCAACATTGCCTCATGTGACCTCAGGACTGGAGTAAAAGGAGGCCTGGTCACTCTTGCCCTTTGCCTGTTTGGGTGTTCTAAGCATTGCACAATCACTTAAGAGTGGACTTCATTAAATAATCAGATAAAACGAGACTCCTGACCCCTTTTTTTGGTGCCAAATCTTTGAAATCTAGAGTGTATTTCCGGGTTGCAGCACATCTGGGCTAGTTGCATTATTGTGCTCAGGAGTGACAAGTGGTTGATGGCTACCGAATGAATAATGCAATTCTAGTGGATTGTCTATCTGCTTTTTAAAAATTAGCTTTCTCTAGCTGTTTGCAGTTTCATATCAGCAGAAATGTTCCCTGTCTCTACAGCTTCATCTCAGATGTGGGGAAATTGCATTAGGTGATTTCTTAGGCTCTTTCTAGGTCTAAGATGTATGTATTCTGAGTCAGCTGACAACTACACTTTTGTGAAGTGTTACTTTTGTTGCTCTAAGAATATTTTAAGAGACTTTTAGATGATCTGTTTTAAAATGACATGTTAATGATGAATATGATTTGGGAGTATTTTGTTCTGTTAAGTAGTCATTATTTTTTGCTTTGTGTCAGTATTCATATATCAGGAAGTTATATACCAGCTTTCTGTTCACTTAGGAGGTGTTCTCTCCTCCCCCAGTAGTTTTTATTTGGTCAATTACATGATAACTTAATGTATAGGAGGGAGCGTGTTTTCTTAGAATTCACTTTTGTACATTGTAGACTATGAATTGTCTACCTAAAATATAGATAATTATAGGAGACTGGAATCTAGATTTAAAAACCAGAACCTACCAGAACCTTTTCTGACTTTTGTGGATGTGTAAAGAATACAGTGATTTTTCAGTTTGGGAACATATCAGTATAATGAAAGGAAGACAGCAGATTCTAAAGGATTGAGAAATAATGGTGTATATATGAGGACTGTCGAGCAGAACAAGTCACCCAAGTGGAACACTGCCTCACCCTTAATATTTGCATAACATTGTAGGACTTATAGCAGAATTTTTGTAAGTATACAGGTGTAGCATAGAATGCAGTTGTGGTAGCAGGGAGCTTGGCCCCAAATTAACACTCTGCATTGGAAAATTTACAAAGGAATACCAGGAATTGAGGTAGCATTAGTTACCTTTTTAAAAAATTTCAGAAAATGAGATATTGCAAGAAGAAGATACAATCAAGAACATCTATGTACCTGCTGTATATTTAAGTGAATGAAAAGGTATTGTTTTGGAAAATAAGACCAAGTATTTTGCTACATAGAATTTGACATGGATCCTCAGTACAGTGTTTGGTAGAATAAAAAATTGAGATGTTAGATTAGAATTAGGTTAATTTTCTTTTCTTTTCTTTTCTTTTTTAATTTTTTTAACGTTTTTTTATTTTTGAGACAGAGAGAGACAGAGCATGAACGGGGAAAGGTCAGAGAGAGAGGGAAACACAGAATCTGAAACAGGCTCCAGGCTCTGAGCCGTCAGCACAGAGCCTGACGCGGGGCTTGAACTCACGGACCGCGAGATCATGACCTGAGCCGAAGTCGGCCGCTTAACCGACTGAGCCACCCAGGCGCCCCTAGAATTAGGTTAATTTTCATTAGAAAAACATATCTAAAAACATCTTGTCAATTTCACATGTCAACTTATGTTGATGGAGTGATCCCTTGCTAAATGCTGCGTATCCTCTGCCAAAGGAATGGAAATAATGTTTTTACTATTCAACCAGCATCATCAGATAAATAGCTTCATTAATATTCAACTGGATATTCGAAATCAAAGGAAATCTTTATGAAGTAGTCAGTATTCTATTTGGTTACAAGTGAAACTGAATGATGGGCGTGAAGGAAATGTTTTACTTTATTTGTATGGAGGTTTGGCAAAAATGAAATTTATACAACTGTAGATGGCATCTGAATACATTTTTTTTTTAATATGAAATTTATTGTCAAATTGGTTTCCATACAACACCCAGTGCTCATCCCAACAGGTGCCCTCCTCAGTGCCCATCACGCACTTTCCCCTCCCTCCCACCCGCCATCAACCCTCAGTTGAATAAAAGTTTTTTAAAAATAAACTTTCTGAGCTACTTTGATAGTATGTAAATTAAGGTCTGGGAAACTAGACTTCTAGAAAGTCAACTTTTTTTTTTTTTTTTAATATTGTGAGAGAGCGCAAGCAGGGGAAGGTCAAAGAGGGGAACTGAGGATCCGAAGCAGGCTATGTGCTGACAGCACAGAGCCCGATGGGGGGCTCGAACTCATGAACCATGAGATCATGACCTGAGCCAAAGTTTGTGCTTAACCGACTGAGCCACTCAGGCACCCCTAGAACATGAACATTTTAGCTCAAGTTCAAATTCTTAATAGGTATGAAGTATGTCAGAGGTAGAGTAGGCCTGTTACTGAACTGAGTTTAGCATATTTTAAGAATTTAGAAGCTAGTTTGTTTAAAATACTATATTTGTAAAATTGATAAATGCAGAAGTGAAATTTACATATTTTACTTCATTAATATGTAGCCTTCAGAATGTGTATTCAAATGTGTTTTTCAAACTATGATGCTTAACCTTTTGGTCGTACACTTTCTTGCAAATGTTGATAAGAGCTATAGATTATTGCAGAAAAATTGTATATACAATTTCTGGGGGTTACTGTAGCCCTTTTTGAAGCCTGTTATGGATGCAGGTTAAGAACCCTGACTTTAGGCTGTTGACTATACAAGTAGTGTGTTAAATAGTATGACATAATATCATACACTGTCATTTACTGAAATAAGTGGATTTTAAAAATAAGTATAGATATAGGCAAACAAGCTTATTCATAATAACTAGATTTGCCTCTTCATAGCACATTGTAAATTGACAAAGCAAGTTTTACATTGAACATAAGTATTTCTATCACGAGTATATCTAGCAAAAGGAACTTTCTCTGAGACAGTTTCTCAAATTGATACAATTTGGTAAAAAGGAAGAGTTACTTGTTGAGTACTTCTGGGTCATTAAGGTGCTTTGCACATGTTCCCAGTTCGTAAAACAACCCGCATGAAGTGTGCGTGTTCGTTCTCTAACCTGAAATAAGAGAATTAAACCTTGAGGAGGTTACGTAATTTACCCAAAAACATAGTCACTGAGTACCTGCTTGACCCCAAAGCCATTGGCCTGAATTCCTTCCCTATACTGCTATGTTGTGCTAAAATCAGTTTCTTAAAATACATTTTGTCCAAGTTCAATTGTGACTTTTAATCATAATTTTTATTTTTTAAAACTTTATATTTTGAGAGAGTATGTGTGTTAGCAGAGGAGGGGCAGAGAGAGAATCCAAAGCAGGCTCCTCACTGCCAGCACTGAGCCTGATGTAGGGCTCAAACTCCCAAAACCATGAGATCATGGCCGAAGCTGAAACCAAGCCTGATGCTCAACCGACTGAAACACCCAGATGCCCCAATCACAGTAATTTTTAATGGGTGAGGGGTATCAAGCTACAGATTGAGATAGGATGTGAATAAGCATAGAAAGTGGATATATAAGTGTTACTTCCCCAGAAATTTATCTGAAAGATCAAATTCACATAGTTTTAGCTAATAGCATCTTGTCCAAGAATGTTTTAGTTAACAGTCCAATAATAACAGGTATTATTATGTACTTGGCATTGTAATTGGTGCTTTTTGTATTTTATTTTGAACCCCTCTTAACAGCCATGTAAAATTTGGCAGATTTTTGTAAGTTAAAGTAACAAAGCCTCAGAGATTACATGATGTAAATAAATATATGGGGAATAAAGAGCCAGGATTCAGATCAGGTCTTTGATTCTGAAATACACTTTACAGAAGGAAAAGTTTCAAGAGCTGAAAATATGCTAGCTACTTACCCAAACTTCTTTCTCTTTCCTGGTAGCCAAGCATTATATAGTTGTGATTGTGTACATGTTAGGGTTTTTACTTAACCTTATTTCTTAACGAACATTTCCATGGGTCCTGATAATGTGTTAAGTTCTAGTATATGGATTGTGTTCTGTGTTTCTGAAAGCTTGCTTAATTAAACACGGCCTCCTCTCAGCTGTCAGATTTTATTTCCAAAATTTGCTCTTATCCATGCTTTCTGGAAAGCTGAGGCTGAGAACCATCAGTGGATCATAAAATCAACTTCCTGTGTATAATGAAATAGAAAACATAAGAATAAGAGATAGTGTTGATTTGTGAACATAGACAATTTATTGTATTGGTAATACTTAGGTATAGACATGTATGAATACTGTTTATTTTTTATTTCTATTTTTTTTAAATGGCATCAGGTGACGTTCCCATTTTTTAAAAAATTTTTTTTTTGGGGCGCCTGGGTGGCGCAGTCGGTTAAGCGTCCGACTTCAGCCAGGTCACGATCTCGCGGTCCGTGAGTTCAAGCCCCGCGTCGGGCTCTGGGCTGATGGCTCGGAGCCTGGAGCCTGTTTCCGATTCTGTGTCTCCCTCTCTCTCTGCCCCTCCCCCGTTCATGCTCTGTCTCTCTCTGTCCCAAAAATAAATAAAAAACGTTGAAAAAAAAAAATTTTTTTTTAACGTTTATTTCTGAGACAGAGACAGAGCATGAACGGGGGAGGCTAAGAGAGAGGGAGACACAGAATCTGAAACAGGTTCCAGGCTCTGAGCTGTCAGCACAGAGCCCGATGCAGGGCTCGAACTCACGGACTGTGAGATCATGACCTAAGCCGAAGTCGGCCGCCTAACCGACTGAACCACCCAGGCGCCCCTTTGAATACTGTTTAGAAACATGAGATGTTTTTCTTGCTGTAGGTTGTGGAAAGAGGGAAACCACTGCTGTAATGAATACTGATGCTACATAGTAGATATGTTTCCCCTGCCCCTTGTTCATAAACATCCAACTTTATGTTGTGTATATTTTCCCACAAAACTGAGGAATATTTTAGTAGTCCTTGGTATGTAAATTGCCACATTACTTTCTACCAATATGGTACTGGATTTACATTGCTGGATCAGGAAAAATAGTACAGAGTAAGCTAGATTGTACATTTATTTCATTTTTAGATACCTGTGTTTGAGGAGAATTCAGACATGTTTTAAATGAGAAAATTATTTGGAGTTGAGGGTTGGGGTAAAGGTACCAGCCAGTTTTACTGCTGGCTGTCATTTCTTTTAAAAGAACCATGTGGGTTCTGAGGAAAGGTTTTGGCTTATAAAGGCTTGACTTTTTAGGAACAGTTGTCTGCATGTTCATACTTTGGATCTTCTGGCCTTGTAGAATGTAAACGAGCTCAGCTGTAGTACCTTTGGAGATGCAGTGCTATCATCTGTAATCTGGGGCAAGTTATTAAATTTAGCACCAGTTTCCACCTATGGAAAATAGAGATGGTGGCTATTAAATAAGATGGCACCCGTGAAGGCTTGACAAATGGGGCCTTATGTATGTCGGCATGGTAAATCTTTCCCCTTATTCGTACAGATCATTTAGTCCAGTGTACTGAAGTTACAGCTAAGAAAGTCGAGGGACTAAAAAGGCTGAATTACTTGTACAAGGTTTTGGTTGCAATGAGTGACCTGGGCCAGGATTTGAAGCTTGGTTTTTGACGATTCTGAATGAATATTGCCGCTCTGAAACATTTGTGTACAAGTGTTTGTGTTTAATTTTCTCCTGAATATACCTATGACTTGGAATTGCTAGGTCAAGTGGTAACTATTAACTTTCTAGTGAACTGCTAAACTTTTTCAGAATACCTGGTGCCATTTTCCATTCCCACCAGCAGTATATGAGGATTCTAATTTTAATTTCTCCACATCCTCATCAACACTTTTGTCTTTTTGATCCGAGCCATCCTAGTGGATTTGAAATTAGCATACCTTTGTGGTTTTGGTTTAGGTTTCCCTAATAACTACTAAATCATGTTGAGCATCTTAGACACTTGGCCATTTGTGTGCTTATTAATCGTTGAAGAAATGTCTGTTTAAATCCTTTGCCCTTCTTTAAGTTAGGTTGTCTTAAGTAACTTTTACATATGTTGTGAGGTAGGGGTCTAAATTCATTCTTTCAGGGGCGCCTGGGTGGCTCAGTTGGCTGAGCATCCGACTTCGGCTCAGGTCATGATCTCACAGTTCGTGAGTTCGAGCCCCGCATCAGGCTCCGTGCTGACAGCTTGGAGCCTGGAGCCTGTTTCGGATTCTGTGTCTTCCTCTCTCTCTGCCCCCTCCCCCGCTCATGCGCTGTCTCTCTCTCTGTCAAAAATAAATTTAAAAAAATTTAAATTCATTCTTTCATCCAGTTGTCCCAGCACCATTTGTTGAAAAAACTACTCTTTCCCCATTGAATTGACTTGGCACTGTTACTGAAAATCAGTTTTCTCATTCTGTGGGGTTTATTTTTAGACTTTCAATTCCATTCCATGTTGAGTTGTATTGTCGAAGAGTGTTTTTGATTACAGGTTTTGGTCACTAAGTCACTACTTAGTAACTTTCTTTGTCATTAAAATCAGTGTATGCCTTAAAAAAAATAATCTGTAGTGGCTACCTCTCAAGTATGAAGTCTGTATATTGAAGACTAATATTTACTGTGATTTAGACTAATTGGGATTTTAAGGTTTTGATGATAAAACTAAAGCGATCATATTGCTTAGTTCAAAAGTATTTTGCCAAGGTGTTAGATAGCTTGGTCCCTACCTTTGACACCATCACAGCACCTTTCCAGTTAAAGGAAGGATCCTGGTGAGATCCAGTTAATTTTCTTTTACAAAGACCACGTAGTGTTTGTTGGCATGGAATTATGTGCATTACGTTAATTTAAAAATTATGTTCTCAAGGGGTACCTGGTGGCTCAGTCGGTTAGATGTCTGACAGCTCAGGTCACGATCTCATGGTTCAGGAGTTTGAGGCCCACGTTGGACTGTCTGCTATCAGCACAGAGCCTGCTTCGGATCGTCTGTCCCACACTTTCTCTCAAAAATAAGGATTAAAAAAATTTTAATAAAAATTAGGTTCCTTCTACATTTTTTATATCCTCCCTTTGTATATAAATGCATTTAATCATAGATTATGCAAGCTGTACAGCACTTCTGGGTTTTGAGGGCATAAGGATTCAGTAGAGGTTCTTGTGTTCTTTTATAATGGATTTTGTTTGTGTCTCATGGAAGGATATGTGATTTTATGAATTTTCATTTGTGGCAACTATAAAAAATCAAAAGTTGATAGTAATAAGTGATTTCTGAATCTTGTAAATATATGGTATATTGGGAGCACATTCGTATAACAGCATTTATGACTATTCAGTCATAATGGGAAATGAGGGCACCACATAGATCATACATGTAGCTATAACTTAAAATGCTGATTTCAGGTTTGTTCAGTTACACTTAGTTCAAGTTGAGCGAATGAAATTGTTCTAATACTTTTCTTTTTTTCCTTTGATCACACAGGGGAACCAGGGTTACTGAGGAGAAAGCCTTCCTGTGGTGCTCAGCTGTGGTCCCTTTCCAGCATTTACCCTGGACCTTGTCTTCACTGTGGGATGAGGTAGTAGGTTGTATAGTTTTAGGGTCACACCCACCACTGGGAGATAACTATACAATCTACTGTCTTTCCTAACGTGATAGAACAATCTGCATCTCAGCGACCTCCTAGAAAGTTAATAACTGATTGTACAGTGTTTTAAATTAACTTGTGTAAAAATGCTGTGGTGCTGCATTTCTTTGTGGTGTGCAAGTTGCTTGCGTGTTTAAAAGATTAAAAACTTGAGCAAGTAGACTAGATGGTGATGGGAATACTTCTTTTTCTCATTTCTGTGTATAAGAGTAACTGTATATTTTAATTTGATTGATGCTGATGATTTTACGTTACATTTTTCTTTTGAGAAAGATTATGTTCTCCATTCCAGAAGAAAAGATTGCTCTATCAGAGTGAGGTAGTAGATTGTATAGTTGTGGGGTAGTGATTTTACCCTGTTCAGGAGATAACTATACAATCTATTGCCTTCCCTGAGGAGTAGACTTGCTGCATTTTGGTTTTATCTAGATGATATTAAAACTCAGAAGAATTAATTTTGACATTGTTTTGTACTCCGTTTACATCAGTTACTGATTTTCTCTGTTCAAGAAGGATAGTGTACTACGATAGAGACAGTGATCAAATATTTTTCCGTTTCACATATGGTATGTTTTCAGGAATTTGAAATTAAACAGAAATCTCAAAGAGTGGAGAAAGCAAATTTTCATAGGGGACTAAGCCCTTCTGGAATTAGAATAGGTTCATCACTCTATATCCTGCCACACGTGTCCAGTGTGGCAGTGGTAAATACAGACCAGAAAGGCACTGCCTGAGCTGAACCGGGGTCAGGTCACTTATCACCCCCAGTTTGGGTTTGAGGGTGGCCTTCGGCAAAGTTGTGACCACTGTTTCACTGGTATGTTGATTTGGACAGCTTAATCTCCAGCTTGGGAAATGAGAAATGGGCCCTGGGTTCTACCCTTGCTTCTGATAAGTTGCGAAGACCTCACCTTAGTCGCCCCAAACCTGAAGGGGTCCTTCATTCGCAAAGAGGAATCTCCTGAAGCTGTCAAAGAGGGAAATCCACAGGGTGTTGTTTCAGAGGAAACGGGAGGATAATGCCAGAAAGGGCTCCTTGAGTTGTAACACCCATGGAGGCCTGTGTTTTGGCTTTCTTCCGTGGTCAAGCCATACCCTACCTTGGGATCAACGCTAAAAGCTCCCTTTTTTAAGTACTTGCTGTTTATTTTGTTGTGGGAGAAGAAAAAGAGGTGCAAAGTGTGGCGGTGAGGGAGAGGTCATCTCTTCCCAGATAATTCCATCTGTCCTGAACCTTAATGTCTAGGATAATTCCAGTTTATTGCATTTGGCAGCAGGAACTTTGCATGAGAGAAAACATCGATTCTCTTGGATGGGCCGGGCCCAGGTGATCTCTTTGGGCTGGATTTATGCTTTTTATTTCATTCCTAGTGTATATAGATGGATACCTGCGTGGTCCAGAATTGATCTTTGTCATACACTGGACAGATGGGGGAACGCTTTTACGTTCGTTGCTTTCTGGTGTGCCAAAGAAAAGCAGGAATGTTCAAGAAATTCTCTTTGGCTTAATTTTTGTGAAGCCGACAAGTTGGATAATTCTCACTGTGTGTCTAGTGGAGTCATGGGGTTTTGTGGTTTTCCGACGCACGTACTGCCCCTAGTGTGGATATCCTGCTGTTCTGCAGCCGAATAATTAAGGTCTGGGGAAACATGAATCTGTATCTTTCATTAATTAAACAAGGACCCACTTCAGATCTTACTTAGCGCAACCCAGTAAGTAAATCAAATTGTGGAGAACGGCTACATTTTATGAAAACACTTAGGTCAAAAACCGTGGGCTCCAGAGGGGACTTGGTGTGATAATGTGCTCCGGTAGAAGTGGCAAACAGCATGTACACGAGTATCACCTAATTGTCTGGGGTACCAAGAGAGGCTGGGGATGTTGTGAAATTTGATACTTAAGTTGTAATACTTCAAATGTTTTTAAAAGTCTGTGGTTCCAACAACGTACGGTGGACTGGGTTTTAGGCTTCTGCGATTTGCATCTTCGGATGCAGTTACATTTTTGTGCCTTTGTGACAAGAGGTTTGGTTTTAAGCAAATGGATTTGTGAGTTTTACCAGGGTCATGGCCAGTACCTTTCTGAAAGCATCAGTGAAGAAATCGTAATTGGTTTGAATTTGAACTGAGAGCCAAACAGGATGGCCTTGACCTAACAGGTTACTGTGCCGTGCACCTGCCACGTGGATGCCCAGCGGGGACGTGGGCCCCTAGGAAGAGGTAGTGGGTTGCATAGTTATTAGGGCAGGGGTTGTGCCCACAAGGAGGTAACTATACGACCTGCTGCCTTTCTTAGGGCCTGATCATTCCACGCTTGCGGGTTCCTGGCACCTTGGTTTGACCTGCATGTCCTCTTAGGAGTGAAAACATTGCAGGAAGACCCAAGGAAGCGATGCTTGTGTTAGTGACTTACAAACGTGCAGCGTGGCACCAACGTCGATAACTGTGAGTCCTCTCGTAAGAAGTTAGGACTCTGAAGAATTAGGTGCTTGTGTGCCTGGCTTTGAGGTCACTGGGAAGTTATGGCAAACAGGCTTTTTTTGTTTATGGTGAAGTTCCTGTTTCTGATCTAGAAACTGCCAGCTGTTTCCCCCTCTGTGGCCTCTGTTAAACCTGAATGAAGGCATATAACAAGGCTGTGGAAATGTTTGCTGTATTTGTAAGTATTTTTTGCAGTAGGTCTGGGTCTGGACTTAGGATTTGGGGCAGCTCTTTGGTGTTGCATATTGTGGCAACCCATCGTCGCATTGGGCACCATTATGATATGTACCCCTGTGGCTGAATCTTAAATGTGTGTGAGGGCTGAGTAGTGGAGTTACTATATTTTGTTAAATATCTTTTCAATAAAATACTATTTTAAGACTTGTTTTAAAATCATTCTTTCACCTCTGTTCTTGCAGAACTAGATACATTTATTTGTATGTAGGCTTGTTTTAAGATCTGTTAAAGTACTCGATTTCGTTGTTTTATTCGTAATAATTTGCTGATCTGCTCTTCACAGATGCACGTTAATGAAGCTAACTTGCGCCGTATCTGGCATTTCCATTTTTACAAGTGCTTGCGTGTCTCCACACACAGTCGCATGTGCTTGGGATGCCCCACTGTCTGGCAGTGATTTTTCTGCATCGACTCAAGCAGACGGTACCTTGCAGAAACTGGTGTGTCCCTCCCTTAATTCCCCAGTGTGGTTCAAACGTTGAGCCTGGGATGTGTGTGCATTAGTATCCCGGCACTAGGTATAATTTATTTCAAGCTATGTTAAACTATAATTAAAAGACTCCAGGGTGGAAAGTTTGCAAGGGAATTTCAATGGAGTTTCATATCCTGTCCCCTTAAGAGGATGTTCAGTGGAGGAAAAGGTCAGGAGGTGCTTCTAGGCATAGTACGTACCTGTGACTGGGGCTTTAACTTCCGCTGTAAATTGACATAGTTGGGTGTGGTTTCTAAGGCACATTTTACATTATGTATCCCTTTAAAGATTTCAGTTCATGAGTGGCAAGATTGTCAATCCCCTGTACACTAATTTGAGTGGAAAATGCATAGGGAAAGAGCCAGAAAGTGGAAATGATATTGGCCATAGTAAGGTTAGGGTGGTATTTTAATCAACATCTCAAATTCCTTCTAGTATTGCCTGTAAGAGTATTCTAAATTACTTCTAGTTATCCTCAAATCAGGTGGGCCACACTAGCCAGCCCTCATTTTTTCTTCCGTTTCCTTGAACTGATTTTCCAGGCATTCCTTGCTTTCCCCACTTCATGTTTCCTATTCTGCCTTCCACTGTTGGGATGTTGGCAGGAGGGGAGTGGTGGGACCTGGGCAATGGCGGGGGGTTGCTCGGCCACCTAGGGGAAGCATCTGTATTCGATCCCTTTGGGTTATGGAGTCCTCCATCTTGCTTAAAACCCTTAACTAAAAATTCTAGTTTGACTTGAAGGCTATTTTTCCCTAAGTCAGAGGGTGTGGGGCAGAGTAATTACATTTATCCGCTATTAATCATGTTTCACACAACTCCCAAGACTGACTGCCTACAGCCTGTAGGGGGCGTCCTGACAGACGCCCTGAGCTCTAGCTTCTCTGCCATCTGACACATGGTTTCCCTTGTTAAGGTGTCGCCTCTTCATCATGATGACTGCCTGCCCTAAACTGGCCATCGCCCTTCTCTCAGGCTTGAGGATGGAAGGGGAGGGCAGACCTTTCAGCCGCCAGCCTTCTGGAGAGTTCTCTCGGCAGTGCCACCTAGTGACCCCTGTGTCCACAGTGGGTGTCACGCGGGGCAGACTGGGGAGTGGCTTTAGGCGTGTGGCTTGGCCCAGTGGGTCAGTGGTGGGACAACACGCATGTAGGGCACCACAGCAGAAGGGGCAGCCAGAGGATGAGTGGGCTCGGTCCCACCCCCAGTGTTCACATGTGTCAGGCACCCTTTCGGCTGAGACCAGTTCTGCCCCCAGGACTGTGTGGGGCCCTCGCCAGGTGCCACCTCCCCGCTTAGTGCAGCTCAGAAAGCCTTTAACCCTTTCACAGACTCTCCTTTTATTTAGGATGGTTCTAGGTCCGTGGCAAAACGGGGCAGAAAGTAGAGCTCAGGGGCCTTGGCCGCTCCCTGCCACCGCCACCTGAGCTCCTTGTTGCAGCCTAAAGCGCCTTTTCTTCCCTTGCTCGAAACTTCTGTGGCAGGAATTAGGCTAAGAAGCTTAGCTCCTTGCCCCATGGAAGCAGCAAGGACTAGGGGACAAATGCTTGATTCTGAGCGCCAAATCAACTGGAAAATAAGTGGCAAAAGTAGGCACTTGAAATGAGGGGTTTTTTTTGCATTTCGTGTAAACTTGCTAAGTGGTAAACCCGGAGGACTGAGGGCAGGGAGTCGCATTGTAGCAGCAGGTGGAGGACACTGCGATCAGCTGTTTTCTCCACCCGGAAAGGAGGTTTAACCAGCAAGCAGTAAGGGTGGGAATGGTTCTGGGGAGGTGCTGGGGCTCAGCAATCTGGGACAGGCCCTGGTGGGGCTCCCTGGGTGGCCTAGGGGGAGTGCAGGGGCTGGGGGCGCTTTTGCCGCCCTTCCCCAGGATATGCGAAGTTTCCAGGGAGCCGGTACAGGGTGGCTGGAGGACAGCCCCAAAGGGCTTCCTGCAGGGTCCTGGATTCACTGAGGTGTGAATCTTACCTGGGGTGGGGGAGGTGTGCCCTAGCTCTTGGTCTAGGGATAAGTTGTGACTTGGTCCAACCATTGATAATGTAAGGAGTGGTGGAGGGGAAGAGGGTTCCTTAGGAAGGTTGTGGAGGAGAACGCTGCTGCTTCCCTTTGAACACAGTTGTGTGATGACCCAAAGAGCCCGAGGAGGGGTTCAGGCCCACCTACTCTGACATCACTGAGCTCCTGGGGCAACGCCAGCACTTGCTCACCTCCACACCTCAAGTTGTGTGAGAAGAATGAACTGTACCACAGTGAGTGGGTGTGCTGTTCCCTGCAGAGGAAATCACTGGATCCCACCCAGGTCAGGAAGTGCAGGGCAAGCCCCCAGGCATGCCGGCCTGCGAGAGAGGAGCGAAGGTGCCCAGGTTATCAGCTGGGAAGGACCCTTGTGGCTGAGATAAGGATGCTGAAGAGTGGGTCTCTGGCATCCGAAGGCCTTGGTTGAGCCCTGACTATAAGCTTGACTTACGATGGGGATTGACAAAAAATCATATTTATTTAAGATGTACAATTGGTGTTTTGATGTAAACACACCTGGTAACCAGTGCCACAAATTAACATGTCCATCACCTCATAGACATACCGTGTGTGTTAAAACCTATTCAGATTTAATCTCACAGCAAATTTCAGGTATATGATACATTATCAACTGTAGTTGCCATATGTACAGTTGATTTCTATAACTTACTTTATAACTGAAAGTTAACTGAAGTTTGAAGAAAGTTAACCCTATGACCAATATTTCCCACATGTCCCAACCCCTGACAACCACCATTCTGTACTCTATTTCTCTAAGTTTCAACTTTTTAAAATTCCACAGACAAGTGATATCCTGCAGTATTTGTCTCCCCGCATCTAGCTTATTGGATTTAGCATCAGGTCCTCCCAAGTTCATCTGCATTGTCATACATGGCAGGATTTCCTTCTTTCACATGCCTAAATAATAGTCGATTGCACATATATACCACATTTTAATCTGTCAAGGGGCATAGATGGTTTCAATACCTTGGCTATTGTGAATATTGCTGCAATTAACATGGAAGAGATATCTCTTCAAGATACTGATTTCATTTCCTTTGGATAGATACCCAGAAGTGGGATTACTGGATCATATGGTAGTTTCAATTTCAAGTCTTTGAGGGACTCCCCATGCTGTTTTTCATGGTGGCTGCACCATTATGTATTCCCACCACCAGTGCACAGGGTTCTCTTTTCTCCACATCCTTGCCAACACTTGCTATCTATTGCCATTTTGATAATGGCTATCCTAACAGGTGTAAGATGATATTTCATTGTGGTTTTCATTTGCATTTCACTGATAATTAGTGATGTTGAGCACTCTTTAATGTAGTTGTTTGCCATTTGTATGTCTTCTTTGGAGAATGTCTGTTAAAGTCCTATGTCCATTTTCTTAAGAATTTTAATCCCAGTATAATTAATATACAGTATTAGTTTCAGGTGTACAATGTAGTGATTCAACAATTCTATACATTAATCAGTGCTCATCAAGAAAAGTGTACTCTTGATCCCCTTCTTCTAGTATACCTCCCAATCCCCCCTACCCCCACCCAATCTACCTCCCTGTCAGTTCTCTATAGTTAGGAGTCTGGTTTTTTTGGTTTATCCACTCTTTCTCTATTCATCTATTTTATTTTTTAAATTCCACATATGAGTGAAATCAGACAGTATTTGTCTTTCTCTGATTTATTTCAGTTAGCATTATACCCTTTAGATCCATCTGGCAAGATTTTCATTATTTTATGGCTGAGTAACATTACGTTTGTGTGTGTGTGTGTGTGTGTATCACATCGTTTATTTATCAATGGACACTTGGGTTACTTCCATATCTTACCTATTATAAATAATATTGCAATAAACAGGGGTGCATGTATCTTCAAATTAGTGTTTTTGTATTCTTTGTGTAGATACTCAGTAGTGGAATTACTGGATCATATGATAATTCTGTTTTTAACGTTTTTTTAAAAAGATTTATTTTGGGAGAGCACAAGGTGGGGCAGGGGCAGAGAGAGGAAGACAGAGGATCCAAAGTGGGCTCTGCATTGAGAGGCTGACAGTGGAGAGCCTGACGTGGGGCTCAAACTCACGAGCTGCAAAATCATGACCTGAGCCAAAGTCAGATGCTCAACTAAGTCACCAGGTGTTATTTCTTGTGTTTTTTATTTTAGCCATTCTGACAGGTGTGAGGTTGTATCTCAGTGTGGTTTTGATTTGTATTTCCCTGATGATGAGTGATGTTGAGCATCTTTTCATGTGTCTATTGGCCTTCTGTATGTACTCTGCCCATTTTAAAATTAGATTATTTGTGGGTTTTGTTTGTTTTGGTGTTGAGTTGTATGAATTCTTTATATATTTTGGATAGTAACGCCTTTTGGATCTATCATTTGCAAATATCTTCTCCCATTTAATAGATTATCTTTTTGATTTGTTGGTGGTTTCCTTTTCTGTGCAGAAGTGTTTTATTTTGGTGTAGTCCCAATAGTTTATTATTGCTTTTGTTTTCCTTGCCTAGGAGACATATCCATAAATATATTGCTAAGGCTGTTGTTCAAGAGATTACTGTCTATGTTTTCTTTTAGGAGTTTTCACATCTCATACCTATGTATTTAATCCATTTTGAGTTTGTTTTTGTGTATGCTGTCAGAAAGTGGCCCAGTTTCATTATTTTGCATGTCGCCCTCCAGTTTTCCCAGCACTTTTTATTAAAAAGACTGTCTTTTCTCCATTGTATATTGTTGCCTCCTTTGTCTAGATTAATTGACCTTAAAAGTGTGGTTTTATTTCTGGGTTTTCTAGTCTGTTCCATTGGTTTGATTGTCCATTTTTGTACCAGTATCATACTGTTTTGATTACTGTTAGGCTAATGGTTTTTAATGTAAACAATATGAGAATTTATTGATTGGTATTCAGATTCTACATTGCATTCCCTTAAAAAAAACTACCAGTTACTGTGTTTCAGTGTAGTATTAAAGTAGAATACCCAGGAGTGCCTGGGTGGCTCAGTCGGTTAAGTGTCCGACTTCAGCTCAGGTCACTATCTCATGGTTCGTGAGTTCGAGCCTGGCATTGGGCTCTGTGCTGACAGCTCAGAGCCTGAAACCTGCTTTGGATTCTGTGTCTCCCTCTCTCTCTGCCCCACTCCCACCCATGTTCTGTCTGTCTCTCTCAAAAATAAACATTAAAAAAAAATTTTTTTTTTAATTAGAATATCCGTAATTATCTAAAAAACAAAACAAAATGGGCACCTGGGTGGTTCAGTTAGTTAAACCTCTGACTTTGGCTCAGGTTATGATCTCACAGTTCGTGGGTTTGAGCCCTGTATCTGGCTCTGCGCTGATGGTGTGGAGCCTGCTTGGGTTTCTGTCTCTCTGCCTTGTTCTCTCCCCCTCCCCAACTTGTGTTCTCTCTCTCTCTCTCTCTCTCTCTCTGTCTCTCGGGATAAACAAACTTGAAAAAAAAAAGCCATTAAAAAACACTATTAAGAAAATCCCCTCATTCCAACTGCATACTGGTATGAAGCTAGATTTTTATCAACAAAAATAGTATTCTCACCACAGACTGGAGAAGTAGATATGAGAATGCACTTGTCTTCTACTAAGTCAGACGTTGAAGAGTGTTTTGCAAATGTAAAGCAATGCCACTCTTTCCCTATTTTTTTTTGTTTTGAAAAATATATTTTTTAAATATTTAAACATTTTCTCAATCTTAACTTTTAATGTATAAATATTGATAGGCTTAACCAATAAATGAAATTCTTTGGCATCTTCAATAATTTTAAGTATCTAAAGGAGTCCTGAAACCGAAAAATTTAGGGGCCACTGCTCTGGAGATTTCAATATACTCATGCAACTTATCACTATCACAAAATAGGCTATGTTGCTTCATGGGCAATATAAGAACTTTATATTTCCAGTTGCAACCTCCGTGCCTTTGTTGTCATATATGTTACTTCTCTATAGGGTAAAACCCCCATGTTATGCTATCTTCACTTTATACAGTTTAGGAATCCATAGACTAGGTGTGCCTCTCAGAGCTGTCTTTAAGAAAAAACTCATGGTTCCTGTGAGAAGTGCAGTTATATGAGAGCCTCTGGTTACAGAACATCCAGGACTTGCCTCAGCTTTAGAACTGAGGCCATGGTTCCTTAGGCAACCTGCAGCCAATGAACGAGCATGGTGGGCTGGCCAGGACTTGACCATTCCAGCACAGTGTCTCGCTCCTATGGTGGGTTTTCTTTGCTGTGGAGCTCCCTGTTAGATTGGCTACAATTTCAGCAGATCTTCCTGCCAAATCCTGCTCCTTCTCCCATTCCTTTCTCAGATGTTCAATTTACATTGTGGTCTGAAGGCTTCCCCTGCCAAATTCTGACCCCTCTTATCTTTCACAGACAACACCTTCAATAAACCTCTTGCGTTCCTAACTCTGTCTTGTCATTTGCTTTCTGGAATATCCAGCTGATACAATGGTATGTCGTTCAAAAAGATTTTACTGTCAGGTGTTCTATTTCTCCCTGCAGATTTGAGTTTCTCCCTGTATCCTTTCTTTTTTACCCTGAAGGACTTCTTTTCACATTTTGTGTAGGTCTGATATACTAGAGACAAAATATTCCAGCCTTTGTTTGTCTAATAGTATCCTTATTATGAAGAGTATTTTCACTGTATATGGAATTGTAAGCTGACAGTCTGTCTTTCATCTCTTTAAAGATGTAGTTCCATTGTCTCTGGCTGTCATTGTTTCTGATGAGATGTCAGTCATTTTTCTTCTCATTCCTCTACATGCATTGTCTTTTTTTTTTTTTTTCCTGACTGCTTTCACGATTTTGTTATTTTTGGTTTTTAGCAGTTTGGCTAAAATGTGACTGTGTGTGGATTTCTTTGCATTTATTTACTTGTGGCTCACAGATCATGCTGGATTTATGGGTGGATATATTTCACTAATTTTGTTACATTTTGGCCATAATATCTTCAAATATTTCATCTGTCCAATTCTTTTTCTTGTACTGCAATAACACATAGGTTAGACTGATATTGTGTCAATTACTTCAGAGGCTTTACTCCATTTTTAAAGAAAAACTTTAGTGAAGAATAATTGACATGTAATGACATATTTAAAATGTACATAAAATTAAGGGGCGCCTGGGTGGCGCAGTCGGTTAAGCGTCCGACTTCAGCCAGGTCACGATCTCGCGGTCCGTGAGTTCAAGCCCCGCGTCGGGCTATGGGCTGATGGCTCAGAGCCTGGAGCCTGTTTCCGATTCTGTGTCTCCCTCTCTCTCTGCCCCTCCCCCGTTCATGCTCTGTCTCTCTCTGTCCCAAAAATAAATAAACGTTGAAAAAAAAATTTTTTTTTAAATGTACATAAAATTTGATAAAAGTATACATTAAAATTGGACATAAAATTTTAAATTTAGTAAGTTTTGACCTATGTATGCATACAGAAAACTATCACTTCATCATCTCCAGTTATAAACTTGAAAGGCTTCAAGTTTAGCCATTCTAGTAGGTGTGTGGTGGTATTTTATTGTTTTCATTCCCTAATGACTAATGATGTTGAGCTTCTCTTCATGTGCCTATTTGCTATCCATACATCTTTGGTAAAATTTCTGTTGAAACTTTCCCCCTTTTTAACAAGTGAGTCACTTGAGTCCTTATTATTGAGTTTTGAGTGTCCTTTCTATATTTGGATATGAGTTATTTTTCAGATACTTGGTTTACAAATATTTTTTTTAAGTTTATTTTTATTTATTTATTTATTTATTTTAAAAATTTTTTTTTCCCAACGTTTATTTATTTTTTGGGACAGAGAGAGACAGCATGAATGGGGGAGGGGCAGACAGAGAGGGAGACACAGAATCGGAAACAGGCTCCAGGCTCTGAGCCATCAGCCCAGAGCCTGACGCGGGGCTCGAACTCACGGACCGTGAGATCGTGACCTGGCTGAAGTTGGATGCTTAACCGACTGCGCCACCCAGGCGCCCCTATTTTTATTTATTTTAAGAGAGACTGAGACAGTGTGAGTAGGGGAGGGACAGAGAGAAAGGGAGAGCAAGAATCCCAAGCAGGCTCAGCACTGCCAGTGTGGAGCCCCACATGGTGCTCAAACCCACAATACCATGATATCATGACCTGAACCCAAACCAAGAGTCAGATGCTTAGCTGACTGAGCCACCCAGGTACCCCAACAATATTTTTTTCCAGCCAGTGATTTCTTTTCCATTCTTCTTAACGGTGTCCTAGGGTGTCCACTATCATATCCAGGAAATTGACATCGGTACAACACACCAACCTTTCCTAGATTTCACATTTTCCATGCCCTCATTTGCATTTGTGTGTGTGTGTGTGTGTATGTTGTTTTATGTAATTTTTATCACATGTAGATTCATGTGATTAGCACCACTGTCAAGAAAAAAAACTGTTCCATCACAAGGATCACTGATGCTAATGTTTTATAGCTACAGCTACTTTCTTTCCTCCCCCTTCCTCATCCCTGGTAACCACTAATGAGATCTCTATTTCTATAATTTTAGCATTTCAAGAATGTTATGAAGTGGAATTATTTGTATGTAACCATTTGAGGTTGGCTTTTTTTCACAGCATAATTCCCTTGGATCCATCCAAGCTGTTGTACTCCTATTGATAAGTAACATTCACTCATTGAAGGACAGTGGGTTGTTCCTATTTTTTGGTCATTAGGAATAAACCTGCTGTGAACACTTGTACACATGTTTTTGTGTGAGTATAAGTTTCTGTTTCTCTGTGATAAATGCCACAAAGCAATGTATGAGCAGTCCAGTTTTTCCATATCCTCACCAGCATTTGGTGTTATCACTGCTTTTATTGTGCCCATTTTGATAAGTGTGTAGTGATATCTCGTTTTAATTTGTATTTCCCTAATAGTTAGTGATATTGACCAACTTTTCATGTGTTTATTTGCCATCCATATATCTTCTTTAGTGAAATGTCTTTGCATATTTTTTGGACCTTTTTAAAAATTGGGTTGTTTGAGTTTGAGTTTTAAGATATTCTAGATGTATATCTTTTGTTGGATTTGTGGTTTGAAGTTATTTTCTCCCAGTGGGAAGCTTGCCATTTTTTTCTCTTTTACAGAGTGGAAGTATTTTGATTGGGTTCAATTTATGAGTTTTTTCTTTTTATGAATCATGCTTTTTGTGTCAATGCTAAGAATTGTAGGCCTAGACCTGCTAGTCTTAGGTCTCAAGGCTTTTCTCTCTCTCTGTTTTTGTTTTTGTTTTTTGGTAAAAGTTTTATGTATTACATTTAAGTCTGTGATCCATTTTTTTAAAATGTTTGTTTATTTAATGTTTATTTTTGAGAGAGAGAATGTGAGCAGGGGAGGGTCAGAGAGACAGGGAGACACAGAATCTGAAGCAGGCTCCAGGCTCTGAATTGTCAGCACAGAGCCCGACACGTGGCTTGAACTCACGAACAGCGAGATCGTGACCTGAGCTGAAGTCGGACACTTTACTGACTGAGTCACCCAGGCACCCCTTAAATGTTTGTTGTGTTTTAGAGAGAGAGTGGTAGCAAGGGGAGGCTCAGAGAGACAGGGGGACAGAGGATCCAAAGCAGGAGCCATGCTGACATCAGAGAGCCCGATGTGGGGCTCAAACCCATGAGCCACGAGATCATGAACTGAGCCAACGTTGGAAACTCAATGGCTGGGCCAGCTAGGCACCCCAAATCTGTGATCCATTTTGAGTTAGTTTTTATATAAAGTGTGAGGGTTAGTGTGAGGTTCATTCCCCCTATCCCCAGGAATGTCCAATTGCTCCAGCACCATTAGCCCAAAAGACTATTCTTGCAATGCTTTTGCAACTTTGTCAGAAATCAGGTGAGCATTTTTGGGGTCTATTTTGGGATCTCTTGTGTTGATCTATGTATCTAACCTGCTGCCAGCATCACACTATCTTGATTACTGTAACTACATAGTAAGCTCCCACTTTTGCTTAGCTATTGTTTTAGCTATTCTAGGCCCTATGCCTTTCCATTAAACTTTAGAATAAATTCACAGAACCTTGCTGGAGTTTTGATAGGAATTGCATTGAACCTAACAATCAATTTAGGTAAAATTAACATCTTTACTGTATTCAGTTTTCCAATTTATTTAGATGTTTTTTAAATTCTTTTTTCTATCAGCATTTTCTAATTTTCATCGTACAGATCCTGTACATGTTATTTATTTATTTATTCATTGAATTTAAACTCAAGTTAGTTAACTTATTGTGTAGTATTGGTTTCAGAAGTCGAATTTAGTGATTCATCACTTACATGTAACACCCAGTGCTCATCCCAACAAGTGCCTTCCTTGATGCCCATCACCCACTTAGCCCATCTTCCCCCTCACCTCACCTCCAGCAACCCTCAGTTTGTTCTGTGTAGTTAAGATTCTCTAATGGTTTGTTTTTATCTTATTTTTCCTTCCCTTCCCCTGTGTGCATCTGTTTTGTTTCTTAAATTCCATATGTGAGTGAAATCATTTGATATTTGTCTTTCTCTGACTGACTTATTTCGCTTCGCATAATACACTCTAGTTCCATCTACATTGTTGGAAATGGCAAGATTTTATTCTTTTTGAGTGATATATACCACAAATTCTTTATCCATTTGTCAGTCAGTGAACATTTGGGCTCTTTCCATAGTTTGGCTCTTGTTGATAGCGCTGCTGTAAACCGTGGGGTGCATGTGCCCCTTTGAATCAGCCTTTTTGTATCCTTTGGATAAATACCTGGTAGTGTAGTTGCTGGGTCATAGGGTAATTATATTTTTAACTTTTTGAGGAACCTCAATACTGTTCTTCAGAGTGACTGCACCAGTTTGCATTCCCACCAACAGTGCAAAAGGGTTCCTCGTTCTCCGCATCCTTGCCAACATCTGTTGTTTCCTGAGTTGTTAATTTTAGCCATTCTGACAGGTGTGAGGTGGTATCTTATTGTGGTTTTGATTTGCATTTCCCTGATGATGAGGGATGTTGAGGATCTTTTCATATGTCTGTTAGCCATCTGGATGTTTTCTTTGGAAAAATGACTATTCATGTCTTTTGCCCATTTCTTCACTGGATTATGTGTTTTTGGGGTGTTGAGTTTGATAAGTTCTTTAGAGATATTGGATACTAGCCCTTTATCTGATATGTCACTTGCAAATATCTTCTCCCATTCTGTTGGCTGCCTTTTAGTTTTGCTGCTTGTTTCATTTGCTATGCAGAAGCTTTTTATCAGCCCAATAGTCCATTTTTGGTTTTGTTTCCCTTGCCTCCAGGGACATGTCTAGTTAAAAAATGCTGCAGCTGAGGTTAAAGAGGTTTCTGCCTTCTCTAGTATTTTGATGGTTTCCTGTCTTACATTTAGGTCTTTCATCCATTTTAAATATATTTTTGTGCATGGTACTGGACAGTGGTCCAGTTTCATTATTCTGCATGTCGCTGTCCAGTTTTCCCAGTACCATTTGCTTAAGAGACAGTCTTTTTTTTCCATTGGATATTCTTTTCTGTTTCATTGAAGATAAGTTGACCATACATTTGTGAGTCAACTTCTGGGTTCTCTGTTCTGCTCCATTGATCTGCATGTCTGCTTTTGTGCCAGTACCATACTGTCTTGATGATTAAAGCTTTGTAGTACAGCTTGAAGTCTGGAATTGTGATGCCTCAGGTTTGGTTTTCTTTTTCAAATTACTTTGGCTATTCAGGGTCTTTTCTGGTTCCATACAAATTTGTTTTAGCTCTGTGAAGAATGCTGGTGTTATTTTGATAGGGATTGCATTGAATGTGTAGATTGCTTTGAGCATTACAAACATTTTAACAATATTTGTTCTTCCAATCCATAAGCATAGAACACTTTTCCATTTCTGTGTTGTCTTCAATTTCTTTTGTAAGTTTTCCATAGTTTTCAGCATACAGATCTTATACCTCTTTGGTCAGGTTTATTCCTAGGAATTTTATGATTTTTGGTGCAGTTGTAAATGGAATTGATTTCTTGATTTCTCTTTTTGCTGCTTCCTTATTGGTGCACAGAAATACAACAGATTTCTGTGTGTTTATTTTCTATCCTGCAACTTTGCCAAATTAATGTATCAGTTCTAGCAGTTTTTTTGTTTGTTTTGTTTTGTTTTGGTGGAGACTCTCGGGTTTTCCATGTAGAGTATCAGGTCATATGAGAGGAGTGATAGTTTGACTTCTTCTTTGCCAATTTGTGTGCCTTTATTTTTCTTGTGTCACTGCTGAGACTAGGACTTCCATTACTATGTTGAACAACAGTGGTGAGAGTGGACATCCTTGTCATGTTCCTGGCCTTAGGGGGAAAGCTTTTAGTTTTTCCCCATTGAGGATGATATTAACTGTGGGTCTTTCGTATGTGGCCTCTATAATGTTGAGGTATGTTCCTTCTATCCCTCCTTTCTTGAGAGTTTTTATCAAGAAAGGATGCTATATTTTGTCAAATGCTTTTTCTGCCTCTATTGAGAGGATCGTGTGGTTCTTGTACTTTCTTTTATTAATGTGATGTATAATGTTGATTGATTTGTGGATATTGAAGCACTCCTGCAACCCAGGAGTAAATTCCATACCTGGTCATGGTGAATAATTCTTTTTTTTTTTTTTTTTTAATTTTTTTTTTCAACGTTTATTTATTTTGGGGACAGAGAGAGACAGAGCATGAACGGGGGAGGGGCAGAGAGAGAGGGAGACACAGAATCGGAAACAGGCTCCAGGCTCTGAGCCATCAGCCCAGAGCCCGACGCGGGGCTCGAACTCACGGACCGCGAGATCGTGACCTGGCTGAAGTTGGATGCTTAACCGACTGCGCCACCCAGGCGCCCCGGTGAATAATTCTTTAATGTATTGTTGACTTTGATTTGTTAGTATCTTGTTGAGAATTTTTGCACCCATGTTCATCAGGGAAATCCATCTGTAATTCTCCTTTTTAGTGGTTTTTAGTGGTCTTTGGTTTTGGAATCAAGGTAATGCTGACCTCATAGAATGAGTTTGGAAGTTTTCCCTCCATGTCTGTTTTTCTGAGACAGTTTCAAAAGAATAGGTATTAATTCTTGTTTAAGCATCTGGTAGAATTTCTCTGGGAAGCCATCTAGCCCTGTACTGTCATTTGTTGGGAGATTTTTGTTTACCCATTCAACTTCTTTGCTGGTTATAGGTCTGTTCAAATTTTCCATTTCTTCCTGTTTCATTTTCGGTATTTTTTATGTTTTTAGAATTCATCCATTTCTTCCAGTTTGCCCAATTTGTTGGCATATAATTGCTCATAATATTCTCTTGTAATTCTTTGTATTTCTGTGGTGTTGTTTGTGATCTCTCTTCTTTCATTCGTGATTTGTTTTACTTGGGTCCTTCCTTTTTTCTTTTTGATAAGTCTGGCTAGGGGGTTATCAGTTTTGTTAATTCTTTCAGTGAACCAGCTCCTAGTTTCATTGATCTCTTCTGTTTCCTTGATTTTGATATCATTGCTTTCTGCTCCAATCTTTATTATTTCCCTTCTTCTGCTGGCTTTGGGCATTATTTGCTGTTTTTTTTCCAGCTCCTTTAAGGTGAGGTTGTGTTTTTGAGACATTTCTTCCTTTTTAAATAGTTTTATTTGGGAAGAGAGAAAGGGAGAAAGAATCCCAAGCAGGCCCTACCCTGCCAGTGCAGAGCCCAACGTGGGGCTTGAACCCATGAACCGCAAGATCATGACCTGAGCTGGAATCAAGTCCGATGCTTAACCAACTGAGCCACCCAGGCTCCCCACATTTCTTCTTCTTTAGGAAGGCCTGGATTGCCAAATCTTTCCCTCTTATGATTGCCTTTGCTGCATCCCAGTGGTTTTGGACTGTCATGTTTTCATTTTCATTGGTTTCCATGTACTTTTTAATTTCCTCTTTAATTTCCCAGTCAACCTGTTCATTTTTTAGTAGGATGTTCTTTAACCTCCAAGTACTTATGGTCTTTACAAATTTTTTCTTGTGGTTCGTTTCAGGTTACATAGCATTGTGGTCTGAAAATATGCATGGTATGATCTCAATCTTTTTGTATTTGTTGAGGCCTGATATATGACCCAGTATGTGATCTATTCTGGAGAATGCCACATGTGCACTTGAAAAGAATGTGTATTCTGCTGCTTTAGCATGAAATATTCTGAATATATTTGTTAAGTCCATCCGGTCCAGTGTGTCCTTCAAAGTCATTGTTTCCTTGTTGATTTTCTGCTTACGTGATCTGTCCATCTCTGTAAGTGGGGTGTTAGAGTCCCCTACTATTATTTTATTATTATCAATGAGTTTGTTTGTTATTAGTTGATTTATATATTTGAGGCATACATATTTATAATTGTTAGCTCTTCTTGATGGATAGACCCCTTAATTATGATACAGTGCCCTTCTTTCATCCCTTGTGACAGTCTTTGTTTTAAAATTTAGTTTGTCTGATACAAGTATGGCTACTCCAGCTTTCTTTTAACGTCCATTAGCATGACAGATGTTTCTCTCTCCCCTCTATGCACTTTCAACATGCAGCATGTCTTTAGGTCTAAAGTGAGTTTCCTGTAGACAGCACATGGTTGGATCTTGTTTTTGTTTTTTTTTTTTTAAATCCATTCTGATACCCTCTGTTTTTGATTGGAGCATTTAGTCCATTTACATTCAGAGTGATTTTTGAAAGATATGTATTTAGTGCCATTGTCTTCCCTGCAGAGTTGGTGTTTCTGGTGATGTTCTCTGATCCTTTCTAGTCTTTCTTGTATTTGGTCTTTGTTTTGTTTTTTCTCCAAAGAGCCCCCCTTAAATTTTCTTACAGGCCTGGTTTGGTGGTCATGAGCTCCATTAGTTTTTGTTTGTCTGGGAAAGTCTTTATCTCTCCTTCTATTCTGAATGGCAGCCTTGCTGGATAAATAATTCTTGGCTGCATATTTTTCCCATTCAGCCCATTGAATATGTCCTGCCCCTCCCTCTGGCCTGCCAAGTTTCTCTGGACAGATCTGCTGCAAACCTGATCTGTCTTCCCTTGTTGGTTAAGGACTTTTTCCCTTGCTTCTTTCATGATTCTTTCCTTGTCTGTGTATTTTGTGAATTTGATTATGATATACCTTGGTGATGGTCAGCTTTTGGTGAATTCAATGGGAATTCTGTGCATCTTTGATTTTGATGTCTGAATCCTTCTCCATATTAGGGAAGTTTTCACCTGTAATTTGCTCATATAGACCTTCTACCCCTTTTTGTCTCTCCTCATCTTCTGGAATGCCTATGATATGAATGTTATTCCTCTTTAGTAGGTTTCTAGGTTCTCTAAGTCTTGTATCATGATCTTTTGCCTTTGTTTCTCTCTCTTTTTTTTTTTCTGCTTCATTATTTAACATGACTTTATCTTCTATATCATTGATTCGCTGCTCTGCTTTATCCATCCTCCCCATCATGGAATCCATTCCTCATTGTTTCTGGGTTATACCATTTTAAATTTTGGCCTGACTAGATTTTAGTTCTCTCATCTCTGCAGAAAGGGATTTTCTGGTGTCTTCTATGCTCTTTTCAACCCCAACTAGTATTCTTATAATTGTGGTTTTAAATTCTAGTTCAGATATCTTACTTGTATCTGTATTGATTAAATCCCTGGCCATCATTTCTTCCTGTTCTTTCTTTTGGGGTGAATTCTTTCACCATGTCATTTTGGAGTAAGAAAAAAAATTAGTAAAATAAAATTAAAAATTAAAATTAAAAAAATAAAAACAAAACCAAATAATCAAATAAAGAAGCTAGATCCTAGGTGTGTTTTTGTCTGCTTGTTAAGAGAAGTGTGACAAGAAAGAGAAAAAAAAATAAAAAAAATTTTTAAAGAAAAAAAGATTAAAACAAAAAAATTTTAAACAATAAAATAGAATAAAATAAAGAAAGAAAATACAACAAAAATTTACTCTTTCTGTATCCAAGAAAGAAAAAGAAAGAAAAAAACCTCAACATAAACAAAAACAGAAGCAAAGAAGATGAACAAACAAAAAGAAACTGAAATGAAGCTAGACCCAGTTTCCCGTAGATCTGAAACTTTGCAGCACACTGTGATCTGTAGACTAAGCCTGGGGGAAGGGATTTATGCTGATCCTCTGGGGGAGGAGCCTGCTGCTCTGGTTCTCAGGCTTACATGCCCTACTGGAAATGTGCCTGGAGGGCTCAGGTTGGGTGGGGGGGGGCGTGGTGCTTGGTGTAATGACTCCATTCTCCACTTAGTGGTACTGCTTAGCTCTCTGGGGTTGATCAGTGCTGGTGTGCTAGTAGTGAAAATGGCTTTACCCTGCTCTCTAGTCTCTGGAGCAGGAATTTCATGCCCTCACAGACACACGATCAATCACCCCTCCTTTGTCTCAGGCTTCCGTCAACTCCCTGCCTCTATCCGTGTGTGTCCAAGCTGCCCACCTGCTAGGCAGTGCCTCTCTCCAGAGTTTTATCTCAGATGGGGCTGTGTTTCAAAACCCCATACTTCAGAGACCCCTGCCGCTTGGACCTGCACTGAACTTCTGTGGGAGGGTCTCACTGAGCAATGGCTGGGTACTGACTTGTCCCAGAAAACATCCACACGACTGTGCAGGGGCAGAGGTTCAGAACTTAGGGAAAATCACAACACACAGCTGGCACCAGGATTTGCCGCCTTCAGCTGACGTCTTTGTTCCTGTATCAGTAAACATAGCAGCTCTCCAGCATCTGCCAGGACTTTACCCATGGGGAGGCCATAGGGCCTCTACCAATTGCACTCTAAGCAGGGAAACTGCTTCTCTCCATCCAAGTGGCATAGGGGTGCCTCAGACCGTGCTGGCCACTCTTGGGGATTCACCCTACTTCCTCACCGGAGCAGCGCCTGGCACTGAGCTCCAAAACTGCAGATGTTGCACTCTTCTGTTTAAAAAAAAAAACTGATAGTATTGAAATCCTCCCCTTTCTCACTTACAGTGGTTTTGGGGAACAGATTTCTCGTCCAGTCTCCTGTGAGTGTTTTCACTCTCTCTCTCTCTCCTTTCCAGCTACTTTCAGGGGGAGTGCTTTTCTTGCATGATCCCAACGCGCTTCATTATCTCCCCTTTTCTCTTTCTCTCTCTGAAGTCAGCTTCCTACCCTTTACTGTTCTGTGGCTTTTTTCTCCCCTAGTTCACCTCTCCACACTGCGTACCTGCCAAGATCTCTCACTCAAATTATGCAGATTGTTGCATTAATCCTCAGATCAATTTCCTAGGTGTTCAAAAGTGGTTCAATGTTGATGTAGCTGTGTTTCAGGGACAAGACAAGCTCAGGGTCCCCATACTACGCTGCCATCTTAACTGCCCTCCCCCAATCCTGTGAATGTTTAATTAGACTTATATCTAATTATTTCAGTTTCTTTGGAAAAATTATAAATGGTATTGTGGTTTTAGTTTTGGTTTCCAAATGTTTGTTGTCAGTATATAGAAAGGCATTTCGGGGCACCTGGGTGGTTAAGCGTCCAACTTCGGCTCAGGTCATGATCTTGTGGTTCTTGGGTTTGAGCCCCACGTTGGGCTCTGTGCTGACAGCTCAGAGCCTGGAGCCTGCTTTAGATTCTGTGTCTCCCTCTGTCTCTACCCCTCCTCTTCTCGTGTTCTGTCTCTCTCTCCCTCTCTAAAAAAACAAACATTTTAAAAAATGCAGTTCATTTTTGTATTTGATTTTGTATCCTATAACTGTGCTGAATTTCTGCTATAAGTTTTATAGTTTTGGGTTTTCTGATTAGGTCTATAATCTATTTTGAATTCATTTTTAATACGGTAGAAGGTATGGATTGAAATTCCTTTTTTTGTTTTGCATATGGATATATAATTCCAGCTCTATTTGTTGAAAAGACTATCCTTTATCCACTGAATTGCCTTTGTATCTTTATCAAAATTCAGTTTTCTGTATATGTGTGGATCTATTTCTGGACTCTCAATTCTGCTCCATTTACTGTCTGCCTATCTTGATGTCAATACCACACTGTCTTGATTACTGTGGCTTTTTGGTAAGTGTTGAAATTAGATTTTCTAAGTCTTGAGATTACAACTTTGTTCTGTGTTTTAAAAGTTGTTTAGACTCTTATAGGTTTTTGCATTTCCATATGAATTTTGGAATCAGCTTGTCAGTTCCTACAAAAATATCTTCTGGTATTTTGATTGGAGTTTTATTGAATCAGTAGGTCAATTTAGGGAGAATTAACATCTTTAAAAAAAATTTTTTTTAATGTTTATTTATTTTTGAGACAGAGAAAGACAGAGCATGAACAGGGGAGGATCAGAGAGAGGGAGACACAGAATCTGAAGCAGGCTGCAGGCTCCGAGCTGTCAGCACAGAGCCCGACGCGGGGCTGGAACTCACGGAGTGTGAGATCATGACCTGAGCTGAAGTCGGATGCTTAACTGACTGAGCCACCCAGGCGCCCCAAGAATTAACATCTTAATAACATTATGTCTTCCTATGCATGAACAGGGTATCTTTAAAATGTCTTTTAAAAGCAATGTTTTGTAGTTTTATATCTTACAAATATTTTGTCATGTTTATCTGTCAGAATTTTATACTTTTGATGATATTATAATTATTATAATAAAATATTTAATTTCTGATCATTCTTCATAAAAAGGGTTCATTAGCAAACACACTTTTAAAAATATTTTTTGCAAGTTGCTAAACTTAGTAGTTTCATTGAAACTAATCATTGGATTTTCTACATAGATGGTCATGCCATTTGTGAACAAAGACATTTTTACTTTTTCCTTTCCATTTTGGATGCCTTTTATTTATTGTTTTACAGTTATTCCACTGGTATTGAATAGAAGTGGTGAGAGTGGACATTGTTTTCTTCTTTTTGTTATTAGAGCAAAAACCTTTCATTCAGTATGATATCAAGTATGGGTTCACAGGTTGAGACAGTTTCCTTCTGCTCATAGTTTGCTGAGAACTTTTAAAATTACATATGGATTGGATTTTGTCAATTACTTTTTCTGTGTCTGATAAAATTTTTTCCCTCTTTCAGCTTATTAATATGGGGTGTTACACGGACTTTCAAATGTTAAGTGAACTTTGCATTTCTAGGATAAACCCACTTGACTGTGATGTATTATTGTTCAATTAAAAAATCTCAACTGTTTTTTTCACTGTTTACTTTTTTATGTTTCAATTTGAATATTTTCTCTTGACTTGTCTTGAATTTATTGATTCTTTCCTCTGCTGTGTTGTGCTGGTAAGTCCATTGAAAGATTTTTTTCTTCTCTGATGTATCTCTTCTAGCATTTCCTTTTGGCTCTTTTTGAAGGAAAAAAAAGTAGTTTTCATCTGAGTGCTAAAATTTCCCATTGTTCATGTTGTCCTTTCTTTCCACTGGGTTCCTTGAAATAGTTGTCATAGGTATTGTAGTTTCTGTCTTTCTGCCCCACTGCTGGAGCCTCCCTGGATCCAGAATCTTTCCCGTCTTGAAGCTGACCGCTGTAGACGCCACTGTCTCAGAGTCCCCTCCGCCCTCCTCCTGTCCCCCAGACTTCAGCAGACACTGCCTGCCCCCTCAGCCAGTTCTCTCGGCCCCCTGGCCCGTCCCCACTCTGCGGACCACCATAGACCCATACCAGTGGAACACCCAGAGGTCCTGTGGAGTTCCTCTGTTTTGCTTTTTGTCCCCATTTTTTCCCCAGCAGTCTATGAGTGTCTGTGCCTCAAGGGGGTCTCTTTCAGCTCTGTTGCTCTGCCCCCATCTTTCTGGAGAGTGTTCAGTGAAAGCCTGTGTGGTGGCTGTAGGCTCCCTTTATGTCTGGGGCTCCTGAAGATTCCAAACTGTCAAACCAGCCCCAGTTGGGCCTTCAGAAAGTCTTCCTACTCATGTCTGTGGCACCCTCCTCTTCTTCCTGCTGCTCTTGGCAATGCTAAAATAACTGGGGTGCCTTTTCTTTCAAGAGGAGTCTGTCACTTTTCGTATTTTAGCTTAGCAGATTTCTTGGTGACCTCAGTTTTCTTATGGGCTAAACCATCATTTCAAAGAAAAAAATCCTATGATTTTAGGGGCACCTGGGTGGCTCAGTCAGTTAAGTGTCTGACTTCAGCTCAGGTCATGATCTTGTGGTTTGTGAGTTCGAGCCCCACATCAGGCTCTGTGCTGACAGCTCAGAGCCTGGAGCCTGCTCCAGATTCTGTGTCCCCCTCTCTCTCTCTGTCCTTCACCTATTTGTGCTCTGTCACTCTCTCTCTCTAAAATAAACATTAAAAATTGTTTAAAAACGCATGATTTTGTAGGGTATCTGGCTTTTGTTGATCTTAAGGGTAGGAGAGATATTTCCTCGTGACTTGCTGTGTCCTAAGCAGGAGTGGAAGCTCCTAGTGTCTCCTGAGTCCCAGTCCCAGTTTATGAGGGAGCACTTCCACCCCATCATCCTGCCATCCTCCCCTTTTGCTGAGGTTGAGGCGGCCCCCGAGCCCTAACAGCAGGGGGCACCGTGGAATACTGTGCAGCTGCCTCTACCAGAAATGCCTCTGCTTGTCTTCTTGTAAAGCAGCGATGAAATTCCCTGCTCTGTCTGCTCATGAATCTCTGGGGAGATTCTTCTGGAATAACAGACGTGAATGAGCTCGATAAAATGTACAGTCTGCATACATGTCTTTGCTAACGATGAAGTGCTTTTTTTCTGCAGCTTCAGTATCTGTGGAGCCTAGGGCTTCTCTCCCATCAGTACATCCACGCTTTGGTTCAGGGCTGCATTTCTCACTTGAAGCTTAGTGTATGATAGGTGCCCTGATGGTCACTTAGGCATCTGTGCTATTCTTTTTTTTTTTTTTAAGTTTATTTATTTTGAGAAAGAGAGCATATGCATGCATGTGAGCAGGGGAGGGGCAGAGAGAAAAGGAGGGAGAGAATCCCAAGCACTGTCTGTGCACTATCAGCACAGAGCCCCACATGGGGCTTGAACTCACAAACTGTGAGATCACGACCTGAGCTGAAATCAGGAGTTGGACATTTAAATGACTGCTATTCTTATTACAGATGTGGCCTATGGATTCCTGCGACTAACTCTTACCAGATATGTGGTGTTAGATAGTACAGCATCCAAAAGCCTTGGTTTCTTTATTTTAAACCGGGGATAAAAGTAGCATATAATCCCACAGATTAATTGTAAAAATTAAGCATTATGTTTGTGATGTTTGCCTGTCACACTGGAAGTGACCTGCCCAGGGCCATGTGGATGGTTTGCATCAGGACTAGGCTGCAGCCCACGTCTGGGATGCCCAAGGCATCATTTGGAATCACTGAGTTCTGTGGTCTCTGAATAACTTCCTGGGCTCTCTGCCACATATTCCAAAAAAGAATGCTCTTAAGGTCTCTCACCTGCACCCAAACCTTTGCTTGTTCTTCATCGCCAGGAGCTCTCTCAAGTTTAATTACCTCAGCATTCAAGTCTCCTGACAGTCCCACACAAACTTACCTGTCAGGCATGCCTCATTGCTATGTTCAGCCCATGCGCGCTCTGGCTGTGCCTTGAATGGTGGGCGAGCTGAGGACAGGCCGAGGGCTGCTACAAGTCGTGTGGGAGAGAACATTTCTAGGAGGAAAGTAATGGGAGAAGAGGCCAGGGGACAGGTAAGCAAGATGGCGTGTATGGAAATCAGGAAGCAGGCTGCCCGGGGTGCACAGAAGATGTGTGCTGTGAGAGTGTCATCCACAGCTGGACCATTTGGACCACGTGTGCAGGTCTAGGATGCCTGGCTCTTGTTCGGCAGGTGAAGAGGAGTCCACCCATGTGGTCTGGGGGGAAAAGACATGGCCATCTGCGTCCCCTGCAGGGCATCTTTCTCCTGGTTTTGCTGCAACCGTCGCAGAGGTCACTCAGAGTGGATTCTAGATGCTCCCCTCCCTCTTTGTTCCCCTCATGGGCTCTGGGAGGCCGAGCCTCACCTGCCATCAGAAAGGTAATGTCTGCATACTCACTGCTGAGACACCACAGCCTGAAGACCCGAGAAAGGCACAGATTGTGACCACAAGGTCTCAGCTTATCCTGCTTGTCCACACAGATCTCTGTATGCCTCAGTTTCCTCAACTGTGAATTGGGCTTAACAGCATCTACTTTGGGAGGGTCCTATGTGGATTGAGTGAGATAATGTAAGAGAAGTGCACACACAGCACAGGGTACGGCATGAAGCCAGCCTCCAGTAAGGCCTTCTGCTCGGGCCTCGTCTCAGCCAGTCTTTCCTCCAGCATGTCCCACCCACGGGCAGTGCGGTCTGAGGACACAAACCAGCTATTCTCCCCGCGTTCACTATGTGGCCATCACCTGAGAGGTAAGCCGCGCTGTTTCTGCCACCAGGGTCTCCCAGGCAACCCAGGAGCAGAGCAGAGCTGAGATGACTGGCGGCCCAGGTTTCTAGCTCAGTCATGTCTGAGGATGGTTCCTTCCCTGCTTGCGGCCTTAGTGGCCTTGGTGGGTTTGCTAGGAGCGATGTGATGCAGGGGAAGACACAGTCTGCATCTGATGACATCTTGTGACAGCTCTGCGAGTCACTGCTGGGGAACTTGGGCAGATCTCTCCACTTCTCTGATCCTATTTCTACCCCGAACTTGGGCTGATGAGAGAGGCCAGGGAGAGAATCCAGGAAAAGTGCTGCATATGGCTGGCCCTGCCAGCGCCTAGTGGGGCGGCCTTCTCCTGCACGGGCTCCCCATGAGACCAGACTGAGAGCAGGAGCCGGCAAGATGGTCAGAGTCCCCTTGTTGCTCCAGGGCCTTGCTGTGACCTGGAGCTCTGGGATGGGGAAGGAGTTCTGTGACATCCACGTGCCATGCAGCAGTCCGTCTTCGGTTCCGTGCAGATCCTGTTGGGCGGTCCTATAGAGGGTCTAGCACAGCACCGTCCAGTAGAAATGGAATGTGAATCACATATGTAAGTTCATATTTTCTGGTAGTCACATTAAAAAGAGTAAAAAGAAAAAAAAGATGTAAATTTTAATGTATTTTATTTAAACTCATATCTAAAATATTATTTCAATATGTAACAAATGTAAAAATATTAATGAAGTACTTTATGTTATTTTTTCATATTAAGTCTTCAAAAGCCCATGAGTATTTTACATGTAAAACAATCTTAATTAGGACTTGCTTGCCACATTTCAAGCACTCAATAACCATTACATGGCTAGTGGCTACCATATTGGATAGATTCAGCAGCTGAGACCTGGCCTCCTGAGACAGAGCCATGCTGCCATCTGGTGGTGACGCCATCACATAGCGGCCCAAGTACCCACCCTTGGCCAGGTTTTGTGCTGGCACCAAAGAAGAGAAAGTTACCTGCTTTCTGCTCTGGAGTGCCCTTAAACTAGTGTGAGAGAAAAGAGGGCAGAAAGAGCCAACGTGCAGAGGTACCCTGGGATTTTGAAAGACCCAGGATGATACTCAGCCAGAGATGTGCCAGGGCTCTAGAAACAAGGAGTCCTTTCACAGATGTGGAGATGAAGGGGAATGGCCTGCTTGGAGCCACATGATAAATAAACAGCTGCCCTGAGGGAAGGAGACCTTTGACCAGGACACTAGCACCTCTCTCCGAGACCATGGAAATTGCTTTAAAAAAAAAAAAAGTAATGAATACATTCAGTGATTTAAAATCCAAAAAATACAAAAGCAAAGAAAGAGTTTCCCTCCCATCTGCTCCCCTAACTACCCTGTTTCCCCTTCAGTAGGCATCACAAACAATGGTGTGATAACCCCGTGTTCAAATTATTCCACATGTGCAAGTGTATCTGTAGAATGTTTCTGGAAATGGAATTACTGGGCCCAAGGATATGTGCATTTGTAATTTTAATACCTAAGGAGTAGCTTTTTTAATGTTTATTTTTGGGAGAGAGAAAGACAAAGAATACAAAGCAAGCCGGCAGCTGAGCTGTCAGCACAGAGCCCGATGCGCGGCTTGAACTCACGGGCCACGAGATCATGACCTTGAACCCAAGTCGGACGCTTAACCAACTGAGCCACCCAGGTGCCCCAGGAATAGCTTTTTAAAAAGAAATAATCAGTTTTATTTAGACATAATCTGCATGCAATAAATTCATGATTTTGATTGTACAATTCGATGAGTTTTGAAGAATGTATACAGTTGTGTAACCACAACTATAATCAGGGCACAAAACATTTCCATCTCCCCATAGAGTCCCTCATGGCCCTTTGCAGTAAATCCCCTCGCCACCACCTCCAGCCTCTGATCTATTACTGATCTATTTTCTGCCCTTATGATGTGGCCTTTTCCAGAATATCACACGAATGATATAAAGTGTAACCTTTTCTGGCCGGATTCTTTCACTTAGCCTATGGATTGTATGATTCATCCATGTTCTTATGAATCATGTATCAAAACAGAACTCTTTCTTATTGTTCAGTTGTGTTCTATGGGTACACCAAACTTTATCCACTGGATGCACATTTGGTTCATTTCTGGTTTGGGGCTAGTATGAACATTCAAGTATATGTCTTTAATCTCTCAGTTCTCCCAGGTAAATGCATAGGAGTGGAATTGCTGGGTCATGCGTTAAGTGAATATTTAACTTTGTATGAGGAACTGGCATACTTTTTTCTAATGTAACTGCACCATTTTGCATCGCCACCAGCAAGTAGAGTTCCAGTTGCACCACACCCTTGCCAACACTTGGTACAGATAGTCTTTTTAGTTTTAGCGATTCTAGTAGATATGTAGTAGTATCTCACCAAGGTTTAAATTAACATCTGACTGATGCTGCATGCTGCCCGTGTGTTGCTTTGCTATCTGTATACATTCTTAGGTGAAGTGCCTTTCAAATCTTCTGTCCATTTTTCAATGGAGCTGCTTGTCTTATTGAATACCAAGATATCATTGTATGTTTGTAGATACAGATCCTTTGTCAGAAACATGCTTTGCAAACATCTGTGGTCTGTGGTCTATTCATAATCTTATCAGTGTCTTTTGATGAACAAACTTTTTAAAAAATGTTTATTTTTGAGAGAGAGAGGGGCAGAGAGAGGACCTGAAGGAGGCTCTGTGTTGAGAGTGGAGAGCCTGATGCAGGGCTTGAACTCACAAACCGTGAGATCATGACTTGAGCCGAAGTCAGATGCTTACCTGACTGAACCACCCAGGTGCCCCGATGAACAAACGTTTTTAACTTTGATGAAATGTTTCTCCAGTTTTCCTATCTGTTGTCCTTAGGCTGCTCCTGTTCTTGGCTTCTTCACTATGGGGCAAGAAAACCATTGTCCTGGTCTCACTGTCTAGGGTGGAATTCTCCAGCATTGCTTCTGGGCTGCAGCTGTTGTATGAGACCATGTCTTCCATTAACTGCTTCTTGTTCTAGTCCTCTGCTTTCAAAGAGTTGTCATCTTTTTTGGTCAAGGGATAGTATTCTTTTTGTTTTCAGGTTTAGTATTAAAATTTTAAAAATTGATAAAGTCATTGCCCAAAGACCATCAGGAACACACCTGTAGTCAAAGTCATATTTGTTACTATGCAGAACGGGGAGAACAAAGACCATACGGAACTGTGTGGGGCATCTCAGAATGGGGCAGGGCGGGGCTTGCTAGAGTAAGTCTGGGGGCTGGAGTTGGTCATAAGATGACATTGGCAGGGATTAGTCCAAATTTATAAATTAGGGACTTTAATAAATAGTGATCTATTTTTTAGAATGCACAAGTTTCTTCAGGTTCCTCTTGGGCTTCATCTGTGGTTCTATCCCAGAACGTATTTGGGTCTGTCAGAACAAACTGTTGTTACAAGAGTTGTACAGAGTTGCCAACAGACATCGTAGTTTTGGTTCGATAGTTTCTTTTGTGAGTCATGGGACGGTTTATAAACTGTGCTTTTTTTCTTGATTTTTATCTATTATGTCACTCCTGTGGAGTTTTGATTACTGAAGTGCAGGGATCAGGAATATAAAATTAAGACAGCCTACCAAATAAGTGGTTAAGACCCAGAACTTGGCAGAGGCTATCAGGCTAAGTGGATGGCTATTTTGGAAAATATTCACACCTCTGCTACCTGGATGATTCATACCATATACAATGGATTATAAGTAGATTAAGTGTCTAAATGAATTAGAAGAAAATATGGGAGAATATTTTTATAATATCAATAATATATTTTATAATATCAATGTGAGGAAGGCATATCTAATAAAGACACTAAAGCTAGGACACAAAAGAAAACACTTATACAACAGAAGATTCGAAATCATAATATATAAAGAAAATCAGCAACCCACTAAGAAAAAGGCAGCTTCTAGGGTGTGGTTAGCAAATGGCCTCAGCTTCTGACTCCTTCAGATTCACTTAAACTCTGGAGCTGAGGCCACACTTTTCTTGGGGTGGCCCCATCACTGACTCAGCAATGCCGTGGTCTGTGGGCCAGCCATCTCCGCCCAGCCTGTGTTGTCCTGGCAGCCCCTTGCCTGGTCCTGCTATTTTTCTTTCCTTTTCACAGGAAAAGTACTCCCTAATCAGCCCTTTTCCACCCATAATTCTATCTCAGTATCCGCTTCCTGGAGGACCTAATGGCACACAAGTTTAAAGAAAAATATGACAGGGGCACCTGGGTGGCTCAGTTGGTTAAGCATCCAATTTTGGCTCAGGCCATGATCTCGCAGTTTGTGAGTTCGAGCCCTGTGTTAGGCTCTGTGCTGACAGCTCAGAGCCTGGAGCCTGCTTCGGGTTCTGTGTCTCCCTCTCTCTCTGCCCCAACCCCGCTTGTGCTCTGTCTCTCAAATAAATGTTTAAAAAATTAAAGAAAAAAACAAAAATAGGACAATTTATAAACAGGCAATTCACAGAAGTATAAACATGAGGAGATGGGGTCAACACCATCATATTTCAGTGATGAAATATAATTAAGGAAATGAAAACTTAGGGATAATAAAGATAGAAAAAAAGTTGAAAGAAGTTGAATAATGTCTGTTTTGGCCAATGTGTGTTGGAAATGTAAATGGTAAAATGTGTGGTAATGTAAATTCCTATAGCCATGTTGGAAAGCTGGTGTCCAAAATATTTAAAAAATACATAAAAACCATAGGACTCGAAAAACTTCACTTCTTGAAATGCATTTTACAGAACAGTTTTTACTGTGCAAAATGAGGCATATTCAAGACTATTCATTGTGACATGGTTTGTAATTGTTAAACAGTTCTGGAAAGAAACAAATGAAACTAACAATAGTATATACCTCTGAGGTAGTTTTGTAGAACCAATTGAAATTAGAGATCCTAGGGACGCCTGGGTGGCTCAGTTGGTTAAGCATCTGACTTCAGCTCAGGTCATGATCTCACAGTCCATGAATTCAAGCCCCATGTCGGGCTCTGTGCTGACAGCTCAGAGCTAGAGCCTGCTTCAAATTCTGTGTCTTCCTCTCTCTCTGCCCCTTTCCTGCTTGTGCTCTGTCTCTTTTTCTCTCTCAAAAATAAATAAACATTAAAAAAAATTTTTTTAATAAAATAAAATTAGACATCCTGTCATTGTTTGGCCAGCAATATACAGGTGAACTTTCAACAACATGGTTTTGGGCTGTGCAGGTCCACTTATACATGGAATATTTTCAATAAATATATTACTTTAAATGTATTTTATCCTCCTTATTTTTCCTTCATATATATATGAAATTATACACATACATATATATACATATATATGTATATATATATATATATATATATATATATATATGTAATTTTAGAGATGGAAAAAGGCAGAGAGAGAGAGAATCTGAGAGAATCTTAAGAAGACTCCATGCTCAGCGTGGAGACCAATGTAGAGCTCAATGCCACGATTCTGGGATCATGACCTGAGCCTAAATCAAGAGTCAAGACACTCAACTGACTAAGACACCCAGGCACTCCGCTTCCTTATGATTTTCTTAATAACATTTTCTTTTCTCTAACTTACTTTATTGTAAGAATATGGCATATGATCTTAGGGTCGTGGGATTGAGTCCCATGTTGGAGCCCAGCATGGAGCCTGCTTAAGATTCTGTCTCTTTAGGGGCGCCTGGGTGGCACAGTCGGTTAAGTGTCCGACTTCAGCCAGGTCACGATCTCGCGGTCTGTGAGTTCGAGCCCCGTGTCGGGCTCTGGGCTGATGGCTCAGAACCTGGAGCCTGTTTCTGATTCTGTGTCTCCCTCTCTCTCTGCCCCTCTCCCGTTCATGCTCTGTCTCCCTCTGTCCCCAAAATAAGTAAACGTTGAAAAAAAAAATTAAAAAAAAAAAGATTCTGTCTCTTTCTGCCCCTCTCCTCAGCTTGTGTGTGCATGCTCTCCCCCTCTAAAATAAAAAATAAATTAAAAACATTTAAGAATACAGCATATGATACATATAACATACAAAATATGTGTTAATCAACTATTTATGTTATTGGTAAGGCTTCTGGTCAACAGTAGGCTATTAGTGGGTAAGTTTTTTGGGAGTAAAGTTATATGTGGAATTGTGAGTGTGTGAGGGGTCAGTGACTCTAGCGCTGGTATGGTTCAGGCGCTGTACTGATTAAAAAAAAACCAGTTTTTTATTGTGGTAAAGATACATAACATAATACTTATCATTTTAACCGTTTGTAAGTGTACAATTCGGTGGCACTAAATATATTCACCATGTTTTCAAGGTCCATCTACGTTGCAGCACATATAAAAATTTCATTTCTTTTTATGGTTGAATATTCCATTGTGTGTATATAGCACATTTCATTCATTCATTGAACTGTTGATGGACACTTGGCTATTGTGCATAATGCTTCTATGAACACTGGTGTACAGATATCTGTTCAAGTCCCTGGTCTCAACTCTCTGGATATATACCTAAGAATGGAATTGTTGTAGCCTCTGGATATATACCTAAGAATGGAATTGTTGTAGCATATGGTGGTTCTGTTTACTTTTTTGAGAAATAAAACTATTCATCAAACTGTTTTTCACAGCAGCTGCACTATGTTACATTCCCCCAGCAATGCACAGGGGTACAAATTCACATATTTGCCAATGCTTGTTTTTAATTTTCTTGATTATAGCTTAGAAGGTATGAAGTGGCATCTCATTGTGGTTTTAATTCATATTTCCCTAATAGCTAATGACGTTGAGCATCTTTTCATGTGGTCATTAGCCATTTGTGTGTCTTCTTTGGAGATATGTCTATTCAAGCCTTGCCTATTTTTGAACTGGGTTGTTTTCTTGTCACTAAGTTGTCGGAGTTCTTTATATTGTAGATCTAATCTCGTATCAGGTATATGATTTGCAAAAATTTTCTCCCATTCTGTGGATTGCCTTTTCACTCTTGATTTTCACAAAAATTTTTAATTATGATGAAGTCCAATTTTGTTATTGTTGTTGCTGGTGCTTTTGGAATCATACCCATGAAATTGTTGCTAAATCCAATGTCACATAGACTTTCCCCAACATTTTCTTCTAAAAGTTATATCGTTTTAGTTGTTATGTTTAGATCTTTGATCTATTTTTGAGGTAATATTTGTATGTGGTATAAGGTCAGGAGCCAATTTTATTCTTTTCCATGTGGATATTTAATTTTGCCAGCACCATTTGGAAAAAATATCATTCTTTCTCCGTTGAATAATGTTGGCACCCTTGGCAAAATCACCCCTGTCAAAAATCTTGTTTTCTTGCCTTTGTGTCCATGTTTTCTTTTAGCTCTTTGAGTATCTTCAAAATTATTTTTAAAAAGTATTTGGTAGTGAGTTTGATGTGTGTGTTTCTTCAGGGCCACTGTCTGTGGATTAATTTTTTCTCTAAAATGGGCATTTTTTTTCATGTGCCTTGTAGTTTTTCATTGTTGTTGTTAAAAACTGGACATTTGAATCTTATAATGTGGCAACTCTGGAATCAGACTCTCTTTCTTCCCTAGGGTTTGCTGCAAGAAAATCCTTTTCTTCTAGCCAAAGGACTGAGAAAAATATGGCTTGGGAAGATAGCAAAAAAAACTTTGACAGTATATACCTTACCGCAGCCAAACACCATTAGAACTACCACTATCCCCATGGAGTTAGTGGGCTGAGCATGAAGTTAATCTTACACCCACATTCCACTCTATGTAGCAAGAGGTGGCACTCATATTTCCTTATCTCTCCTTTATTTTTGAAGGATAATTTTACAGGGTACAGAATTTTAGGTTGGTATTTTATTTCTTTCAACACTCAATTCACTCTATTCTTGCTTGCATGGTTTCTGAAGTCAGATGTAATTCTTGTCTTTGTTTCTATATATACATGGTGCTTTCTTCCTCTGGCCTCTTTAAGGATTTTTTCTTCATCTTTGATTTTCTGTAACTTGAATTATAGTACCTCCTGATTCCACTAGGCAAAGGATAAAATATTAGCTCCTTACTTGGTCACACTGACACCACTGACAAGAATTTCAAAGCAGCAATCATAAAAATGCTTCACTAAGTAATTATAAATTCTCAAGACAAATGAAAAAATTTAGAAAATCTCAGTAGAAAAATACATAATCTTAAAAAAACAAAAAGAGCGGTGCCAAAGTGACTCAGTGGGTTAAGTGACTGACTCTTGATAATCAGCTCAGGTCATGATCTCATGGTTTGTGGGTTAGAGCCCCATGTTGGGCTCTGCGCTGACAGCACAGAGATGCTTGGGATTCTCTCTTCCTCTTTCTACCTCTCTCCTGCTTTTGCTTGATCACGTTCTCTCAAAATAAATAAATAAGCATTAAAAATTATTGGGGGCACCTGTGTGGCTCAGTCAGTTAACTGTCAGACTTCGGTTCAGGTCATCATCTCATGGTTTGTGAGTTTGAGACCTGTGTTGGGCTCTGTGCTGACAGCTCGGAGCCTGGAGCCTGCTTCATATTCTGTGTCTCCCTCTCTCTCTGCCCCTCTCCGGCTCTTGCTCTGTCTCTCTCTCTCTCTCTCTCTCTCTCTCTCTGTCTCTCTCAAAAACTAAAGAATAAACATTAAATTTTTTTTTAATTTATTAAACTGAAATATAATAACTGAAATTAACAACCCATTGATGGGCAAAACAATAGATTGGATGTTAGAAGGAAGGATTAATGAAGTCAATGAGATAAATAGAAATTACACAATCTGAACAACATAGGGAAAATAGAAATGAAATGAGAATAGAAATGATAAAGAATGAATAGGACCTCAGTTCTGTGGGACAGTAACACAAAACCTTGGTGGTAAGCAATGAAAGCAACAAGCTAATTGTAGACCAGCTAGTTTACTAGAGAGAACCAGGGAAAGACAGCTAGGAACAAACTTCCAGGGGTTAAAACAAACCTCAACTACTGGTCTCAAAAAATAGCTCTTCCTGGGGCGCCTGGGTGGCTCAGTTGGTTAAGTGTCTGACTTTGACTCAGGTCACGATCTCACGGTTCATGGGTTCAAGCTCTGAGCTGTCAGCTCAGAGCCTGGAGCCTGCTTCAGATTCTGTGTCTCCCTCTCTCTCTGCCCCTCCCCCACTCACACTCTGTCTCTCTCAAAAATAAATAATCATGAAAAAAAATTTCCTGAATTTATTATATCTGACTGTGGGGCAATTTTTGCCCCAGGAATTTGTTGTAAACAGTAGAGTGATAAACCAGCAATTAGTGGAGCTTAACAGATGGGTGTAATATGAGGCAAGGGAAAGAGTAACACGGAGATCAGGAAAGCCTTTCCTTTTCAGCAGTTACCTTGCTAAAATTTTTGTCACTCCAGGGTAACTGTGTGATTACCCAGTGCTGTACTGTCTGAGGAGTTACATCAGGGCCTTCAAACTTCAGAGGAAATAGAATCATCTATTCATTAAATTTGTCCAGCCCAAACCACTAAACAAGTAAACAAGCAAATGATAACAAGCCATAGAGGGGGTAGGATAATCAAAATTCAATTATTACACTATATTACCTAAAATTCAATTTTCAACAAAAAATTATAAAACTTGCAAAAAAATGTAGCTGTGATCCATACACAGAAAAAATAACAAGCAAAAGAAAGTGCCTGTGACAGAACCCAGATGTCAGATTTAGCAAAGACTTCAAAGCAGCTGTTTTAAATATGTTCAAAGAACTAAAGAAAAAACTATGCTTAGAGGAAACTATGATAACAATGCCCAAATAGGAAATACCAATAAAAAAGAAATTGTTAAAAATAACCGTATAGAAATTCTGGAGTTGAAAAGTGCAACAGGAAGAATGAAAATTACCACAAGAAATTATTCTAAAAAATTATAAAAATTATTACAAGAATGAAAATTATTACCATAGATTTTAAATGACAAGACTAAAAAAAATTAGAAATATATTTATAGAGGTTATGCAATCTGAATAGTATAGAGAAAAAAGGATGAGGAAAAATGAACAAAACTTCAGAGAAACATTGAACGCCATTAAGTGCACCAACATACGCATAATAGGAGTACCAAAGAGGTGAAGGAGGAAGGAGCAGAAAATAATTAGAAGAAATAATGGCTGCAAAATTTTCCAAATTTGATGAAAACCATGTATTCACATATCCAAGAGGCTTAATGAACTCCTAGTAGGAGATCCATACCCAAGTATGTAATAGCAAAAATCTCGAATGACAAAGAGAAAAATTTGAAAGCATCAACCCTCCCAACTCATGACATGTAAGGGAACGTCAACAAGACTTAACTAGGTGACTTATCAGAAATATTGGAGGCCAGAACATATTGACATATTCAAAGTGATAACATCAAAGTGCTGAGACTTTGGAAGCCAGAACAAATTAACACATTCAAAGTGTCAAAAGAAAAAAACTATGAAACAAGAATTCTATAACCAGAAAAATCATCTTTCAAATGAAGGGGAAATAAACACATTCCCAGAAGCGAATACATCCACAAGAAGAAACACATTCACAAGAACTGAATTCAGAACAGAGAAAATTCATTGCTAATATACCCAACTTACAAGAAATATTAAAGGAAGACTTTTAGGCTGATCACAGATGGTAATGTGAATCCACATGAAAAAGACAAAGAGCAACAGTAAAAGTAATTATGTAATTATAAAAGAGTATAAATTCACATTTCTTCTCCTCCTATTAACTGATTATAAAAATAAATATATTGTTGAATATATAACATATAGAAATGTAATATATTCAACAGCACAAAGGTAGTAGCTCAGAGCAAAGCTGTATTGGAGTAAGGAAATCATCCAATGGTAAGTTGAACCAAATTAAGAAAGCCAAAAATGGTGAATAGAAAGGCTAATATAACAATATTAACAATATTAATATTATATACAATTTTAATATTAAAAACTCTAGAAATTTATATTTCCTTTCTTTTCTCAGCTTATATAATAGGCATAAAATTAGATGTAGTATGTTGGTTTTTAAACATATATAAAAGCAATATTTATAAGACTAATAGCTGGGGCGCCTGGGTGGTGCAGTCGGTTAAGCATCCGACTTCAGCCAGGTCACGATCTCGCGGTCCGTGAGTTCGAGCCCCGCGTCAGGCTCTGGGCTGATGGCTCAGAGCCTGGAGCCTGTTTCCGATTCTGTGTCTCCCTCTCTCTCTGCCCCTCCCCCGTTCATGCTCTGTCTCTCTCTGTCCCCCAAAAAATAAATAAACGTTGAAAAAAAATTAAAAAAAAAGACTGATAGCATAAAAAAACAGAATAGAGCTACATGGAAGTAACATTTCTGTATCTAATTGGAATTAAGTTAGTATAAATCTGAAGTAGATTCTAATAAGATATATGTGGTAAGTCCTAGGGATACCACTAAGAAAGGAATTTTTAAAACATAGTAAGTCATTAAATATTATACTAGAAAATATTTAATGCAAAAGAAAATAGTAAAGGAGGAAAAAGGAATAAAAACCACATGAGTTATGTAGAAAATAAAATAGCAGATACATATGGAACAAAATAATTATGTTAAATGTGAATGGATTAAACATTCCAATCAAAAGGCATTGTCAGGCTGGATACAAAAGTAAGATCCAAAAATATGCTGTCTACAGAATACAGACCTCAGATTAAAAATACAAATATTTGGAAGCAAAAGAGTGGAAAAAGATATATCCTATTGAACAGCAACCATAGACACCTGGAGTGGCTACACTAATCTCAGAAAAATAGACTTTTAAACATAAACTTTTAATAGATAAAAAGAGATATATGTTATAATGTCAGGAGGACCAATCCCTCAGGAATTTATAATGATTATAAATATAGATGCATCTAGCATCAAAACTCAGGACACATGAAGCAAAAACTCACAGAACTGAAGTGAGAAATAGACAATTCAACAATACTAAAGAATTTAATATGCCACTTTTAATAATGGATATAACAACTAGTCAGAATATTGATAAGTAAATAGATGACTGAAACAAGATTATAAACCACATAGTCCTAACAGACATCTATAGAACACTCTAGACCCAACAATAGAATACACATTCTTCTCAAGAACTAGGATAAATGCACAAAGTCTTCAAACAAGACTCAATAAATTTAAAGGATTAAATAATACAAAATATGTCTCTGACCACAATGGAGTAAAATTAGATATTAATAACAGACTGAGAGTTTGGAAATACACAAATATGTAGAAATCAAACAGACTTTTAAATAACCAATAAGTCAGAAAAACCACAATGGGAGTTAGAAAGCACTGTACTTTGAGATGAATTAAAATAAGGCCGCAATACACCAAAACTTAAAAGATGCAGCTAAAGCAGTACTTAGATGAACATTGATAACTGTACACACCCATATTAAAGCTGAAGAAAGAGGGGTGCCTGGGTGGCTCAGTCAGTTAAGCATCCCACTTGGGCTTAGGTCATGATTTCATGGTTTGTGAGTTCCAGCCCCGCGTGGGGCTCTGTGCTGATAGCTCAGAGCCTGGAGCCTGCTTTGGATTCTGTGTCGCTGTCTCTTTCTGCCCCTCCCCCACTCACATTCTGTCTCTATCAAAAATAAACATTAAAAAAACCCTGAAGAAATATTAAATTAATAAGCTTCCATTTTAAGACACTGGAAAAATAAGAGCAAATTAAATTCAAACCAAGCAGAAAGGAAATAATGAAAGGAGAGTGAAAATCAGTGAAATGGTAAATAGTAGTAATACAGCCGACAAGTTGGATGAAACCAAAAGTTGGATTGAGGGGAGCGGCTTAAACATTTCTTTCTCAGTTCTGGAGGGTGGGAAATCTAAGATCAAGGTGCAGGAAAATGTGGTGTCTGGTGAGGACCCACTTTCTCATTCATAGATAGCTGTCTTCTCACTGTGTCCTCACTGGGTAGAAGGGGTGAAGGAGTTCTCTGGAGTCTCTTTTACACGGACACTATATCCAATTCATGAGGGCTCCACTATCATGACCTAATGACTTCTTAATACAATCATATTGGTGATTAGATGTCAACATGTGAATTTGGGGGGATGGGAAGGAAAATAAAAACAAAACCCAAAAGTTGGATCTTTGAAAAGATTAACAAAATTGACAAATGGTTAGCTACATTGATCAAGGAAAAAATAGAGAATACTGAAATAACTAACATGAAGAGAGAGGGGATATTGCTACTGACCTTATGGAAATGAAAAATGATCATAAGGAACTACTATGAACAACTGTTTGCCAATAAATCATACAACTTAGATGAAGTCAACAAATTCTCAGAATGATACAAACTACTGAATCTGATTCAAGAAGAAAGAGAAAATGTGAATAAGCCTATAATAAGAAATATGTTGAATCTGTAATCAAAATACCACAAAGGAAAAGTTGAGGCCCGGATGCCTTTGCTGATGATTTCTACCAATTTAAGGATGAATGCATAGCAACTCTTCATCAACTCTTCCCAAAAATAAGAGAAAACATTCTCAACTCATTCTATGCCAACATTACCCTGATATGAAACCAAAGCCATCACAAGAAAAGAAAACTATGGGGGCGCCTGGATGGTTCAGTAGGTTAAGCATCCAACTCTTGGTTTTGGCTCAGGTCATGATCTCATGGTTTCATGGGTTCAAGCCCTGAATTGGGCTCTGTGCTGACATCATGGAGCCTGCTTGGGATTCTCTGTCTCCCTCTCTTTCAGCCCCTCCCTGATTTGTGCTCTCTCTCTCAAAATAAATAAATCTTTAAAAAAGAAAAGAAAACTATGGACCAATACCTCTTAGGAATATAGATGCAAATTCCTCAATAAAAAACCCACCAAACTGAATCCAACAACATATACAAAGTGTTATGTACCTCATCCAGGTGGGATTTATCCTCAGAAAGGCATCAAAACTTTGATTTAATGTCTGAAAATTAATGAACATGGTATATCATATCAATAGAACAAAGGACAAAATTTACATGATCATTTTAATAGCCTTAGAAAAAGTATTTGACAGCACTTAACACACTTTCAATATAAAAACATTCAACAAATTTGAGGAGAAGGTAAATTTATCAACCTAGTAAAGGGCATATATGAAAAATCAACAGCTAGTATCATACTAAATGTTCAGACACTGAATGTTTTTTTTTCCTATGATCAAGAACAGAACAAGGATGCTCTCTCTTGCCACTTTTATTCACATTTCCCTAATGATTTTAGCTAGGGGAATTAGGTTAAGAAAATGAAATGGAGAGCCTGGCCAACTCTTGATTTAGGCTGAGGTTATGATCCCAGGGTTGTGGGATTGAGCTCTGCGTTGGGCTCTGTGCTGACAGCATGGAGCATGCTTGGGATTCTCTCTCTCTCCCTCTCTCTCTGCCCCTCCCCAACTCACGTATGCATTCTCTCTCTCTCTCTCTCAAAAATAAATAAATAAACATAAAAAAGAATGAAATAAAAGAGGCCCATATAAGAAAGGAAAAAATAACACTTTCTCTATTTGTAGATGACCTTTGTATATAGAAAATTTTAAGGTATCCGCCAAAAAGTTAACTGATAAGTGAGTTCAGTAAGGTTGTAAGATAAAAGATCAAGATATAAAAATCAGTTTTGTTTCCATAAATGTATAATTAGCAATCCAAAAATAAAACCAAGAAACAATTTCATTTTATAAGAGCATCAGAAGAATAAAATTCTTAGGAATAATTTAATGGAAGAAATGTAAACCTTATATGCTTAAAACAACAAAAATTGTTGAAATAAATTAGGGAAGATCTAAAGAGTTGGGACAACAACCCATATTCATGGATTGGAAGATTTATTTTAAGATGGCAGTCCTACTCAAATTTATCTACAGATTCAAAGCAACCTCTATTAAAATCCCAGCTGGCTCCTTTGCAGAGATTGATAAGCTGATCCTAAAATGCATATAGAAATTCAAGGAGCCTAGATTTCAAAAAAATCTTAAGAACAAACTTGCAAGATTCACACTTCTCTATTTTAAAACTGACCAGAAAGCTACTGTATCAAGACAAGGTGTTACTGACATAAAGTAGACAGTAGATCAATGGGATAAAATTGAAAGTCCACAGATAAACCTGAATGTATGTGATTCACTGATTTCTGACAAACATCCAAGATAATTCAGTGGGGGTAACAATTCTTTTCAATAAATGGTGCCAAGAGAATTGGATGGCTACATGGAATAGAAAAAAATTGAACTTCCTCTTACACCATACCCAAAAATTAACTCACAATGGATTGAAGATGTACATATAGGAGTTAAAATTACAATACTCTTAGGATAAACATAGGCATAAATTTCTGTGACCTTAGATTAGGCAATGGTTTCTTACATATGACACCAAAGCATAAGCAACCAACAACAAAATAGATACATTGAACCTCACTCATTAAAATATTTTTGCTTTAAAGTACATCATCAGAAAGTGAAAAGACAATCCACAGGCTAAGAAAAAATTTCTGTATATCACATGTCTGGTAAAGGACTTTAAAGTATGTAAAGAATTCTTACAACTCAATAATAAAAAGATTGTCCAGTTAAAAAATGGGCAAGGGTTTGAATAGACATTTCTCTAAAGAAGATATACAAATGTACCATAAGCACACAGATGCTCAGCATCATAAACTAGTAGTCAAATGTAAATCAAAACCACAATGAGATACCACGTCACACCCACTAGGATGTGATAATAAAAAAGACAATAATATTTATAGGTGATGATATGGAGACCTGCATATACTGCTGGTGGAAATGTGAAATGTTGCAGCCACTTTGCAAATGGGATTGATTTTAGTCATTCTGACAGGTGTGAGGTGATATCTCATAATAGTTTTGATTTGCATTTCTCTGATGATGAGTGCTTTTCTTTTTCAAATTTTCTTTAGCTATTTGGAGCCTTTTGTGGTTCCATATAAATTTTTGGGTTGTTTGTTCTAGTTCTGTGAAAAATGCTGCTGGTATTGTCAGTTTTGTTGATCTTTTCAAAGAATGATATATTGGTTTCATTGATGATCTCTATTTTTTTTCTATTCTCTACTTCATTTATCTCTGCATTATTATTTCCTCCCTTCTGCTAGCTTGGGGTTTGGTTTGTTCTTTTCCAATTCCTTAAGTTGTAAGGTTAGATTGTTGATTTAAGATCTTTCTTGTTTTTTGATGGAAGCATTTATAGCTATAAATTTCTCCTTTAACAGGCTTTTTCTGTGTCCCATAAATTTTGGTATGTTGTATTTTTGTTTTTACTCATCTCTATTTTCTAATTTCCTTTGTGATATCTCTTTGATCCATTGGTTGTTTCAAAGTGTGTGGTTTTGTCTCTACAATTTTGTGAAGTTTTCTTTATGTTATTGATTTCTAATTTATCCTCTTGTTGTCAGAAAAGATACGTTGTGTGATAGGTATCTTTTGAAATCTTTTGAGACTAAATTGTGGCCTAATAGATGGTCTATCCTGAATGTTCCAATGTGCATTTCAGAAGAATGTATATACTATTGTTGGGTTGAGTATTCTGTATGTGTCTATTTGGTATACTGTGTTGTTTAAGTCCTCTATTTTCTTCTGTCTAGTTTTTGTGTCCATTATTATAAGTGGAGTATTGACAATTCTAATTATTATTGAAGAACTGTCCATACATCCCTTCAATTCTGTCAGTTTTTGCTTCATATATTTTAATGGTCTATCAGTGGGTGTGTAAATGTTTATTATATCTTCTTATTGCATTGAACCTTTTATTAATATATAGTGTCCTTCTTTGTCTCTTGTAAACTTTTTAATTCAAAGTCTGTTTTGTCTGATATTAATATAGCCACTCCTTATTTCTTTTGGTTATTTTTTACATGAAATATCTTTTCCCAGCCTTTCACTTTCAACTTGTTTGTTGATCTCAGGTTAGTCTCTTATAGACAGCGTATGTGGTTTTATTCATTTTGCCAATCTCTGGCTTTTGATATGAGAGTTTAATTTGTTCATATTTAAAATAATTACTGATAGGGAAGGAATTTATTCTGTCATTGTATTGTTTTCTATATGCCATATAGGTTTTTGTTGTTGTTGTTGTTGTTTCTTATTTCCTACATCCATGTCTTCTTTTGTGTTTAGTTGATTTATTTGTTGTGAACCATTTAAATTCCTTCTTAATTTCCTTTTGTGTATATTTTGCTATTCTATTTGTGGTTACCATGGGGATTACATTCAACATTCTTAAGTTATAACATTCTAATTTGAATTTATGGCAATTTAACTTCAATAACACAGAAACTATGTTCCTTTACAACTCTGACCCCACCCCTTTCAGTTGTTGATGTCACAAAGTTACATCTTATATATCGTGTGTCTGAAAACCTAAACTACTAATTCCTTTAAGTGAATTAGTCTCCCAAATTATGTAGAAAACAAGATTTGGAGTTACAAACTAAAGTTATAATGGCAGCTTACATTAATAATCATTGTTTCTTTAATTGTATTAGTATCAAATCATGAAGAAAACAAAAAGTATAGTTATAAACCATTGTTACAATAATACTAGCTTATATAATTGTATATGTATTTACCTTTATGGAGACCTTTATTTCTCTATATGGCTTTGAGTTAGTCTAATATCCTTTTGTTTCACCTTTCAGGACTCCCTTGAGTACTACTTGCAGGGCAGGTCTAATGTCATAAACTCCCTTAGCTTTTATTTATCCAGGAATGTCTTGATTTCTCCCTCAGGATGTAGAATTCTTGGTTGATAGTTTTTTTTTTCTTTTAGCACTCTGGTTATATTGACCTACTATTTCTGGCCTCCAAAGCTTCTGATGAGAAGTCTGCAGATTTTCTTACTGAATATCCCTTGTATGTAATGATTCACTTCCCTTTTGCTGTTTTTGAGATTTATTCTTTGTCTTTTGAAAGTTTGATTATAATGTGTCATAGTGTAGGTCTCTTTGGGTTCATCTTATGTCGAGTCTATGAAGCTTTTTAGATGTTCATATTCATGTCTTTAATCAAATTTGGACAATTTTCAGCTTTTATTTTTTCAGATATTCTTTCTGTCCCTTTCTCTCTCTCCTCTTTCTTTCCTCTCCCACGATGCGAATGTTGGTACTTTTGGTGGTGTCCTATAGATCTCTTAGGTTTTGTTAAACTTTTCTTCAAACTTTTTTCTTTATGCCCCTCAACCTTGATAATTTCCAATGTTCTGTCTTTAAGTTCACTGATTCTTTCTCCTGCCTGCTCAAATCTGTATTTGAATCCTTACAATAAAATTTTCATATCAGTTACTGTATTTTTAGCTCTAGAATTTCTTTCTTTAAATTTAGGTTTTCTATTTCTTTATTTATATTTATTTTTTATATTTCTTTATAATTCCATTTAGCTCACACCTTGTTTTCATGATTTTCCCCACAGCTTCTTTTAGTTCTTTGAGCATCTTTAAGGCCACTGTTTCAAATTCTTTGTCTAATATATCTTCCATTAAGTCTTTTTCAGGGGCAGATTCTGTTATTTCTTTCTCCCTTTGAATGGGCCATACTTTCCTGTTTCTTTGTGTGTCTGTGATTTTCTGTTGAACACTAGACATTTGAATTTAATAATGTGGTAAATCTGGAAATTGAATCCCTCCACTTCCCTAGGGTTTGCTGCTCTGTTATTGTTATTGGGTTTTTAAAATTTTTATAGCCTCTCCATGCCAAAAGTCTACCTGAGGTATAAACCTAATGTCTTCTTATGTTTTTCTGAGCTTTTCCTTGGGCATACACTGTCACTTTGTAATGTTCTCCATATATGCAGTTGTTTTTGAATGTCCTAGTCATTAATATCTCATTCCCAAGGGAGAAAAGCAAAAAATGAAGGAAAAATAATGAGTTCTAGACTTTTAAATCTTCTGGAAGTCACTTGAGCCAGAGTGGGGAGGGGCTTGCAACAATAGGGGGCAGTGCAGCAACAATGGCTGCCCACCTCTTTGCACCTCTGAACTCAGAAGCAGCAATCAGAGCACAGAACTCCAATACTTGAGGGACAGAGTTCTTTTTGCCTACCTCAACTTTCACAAGCTCTGTGCAAGCTGCTACAGGAACACTAGTACAGCTTCCTGGTATGTGGGATATTTGTTACTGTGCTAAGAGCTGGAGTTGAATGAACGTGGCCACAATTTACTGTCCAATCTTCCCCTGGAACTTGTGATCCTTCAACAGACTCCAGAGTTCCAAATAATTACATTTGATAGATTCTTCCAGTGCAATTGTTTGGATGAGGAGACAGATTCCTGGTGCTTCCTACTTCACCATCTTCCCAGAATCGTCTAGGAATAGAATCTTAAGGATGAAATTTCTGAATTGCTTCTAGGGTTTCTAAAATTGGCTCTCTAACCTGATAAGACTTAGAGATACTAATTATTCTATTTCTGTTAATAAAGAGAGCCATGATGTGATTTGGCAATAGAGATATATAAAATATCATCATTGGATACTTCTTATTTTATTTTTTAAAATTCCAGTATAGTTGGGGCACCCATATCTCTTAATCAGTTGAGTATCTGACTCTTGATCTCAGCTCAGGTCTTGATCTCAGAGCTGTGAGTTCAAGCCCCGTGTTGGGCTCTGTGCTGTGTGTGAAGCCAACTTAAAAAAATAATAAATAAAAATAAAATTCCAGTATAGTCAACATACATTGTTATAGTAGTTTCAGGTCTACATTATGGTGATTCAACAATTGTATACATTACTCAGTGCTCTTCATGATACACATACTCTTAGTCCCCTTCACTTAGTTCTCTTAATCCTCTTCACCCACCCCTACCCACTTCTCCAGTAACCATTGGTTTGTTCTCTGTAGTTAGGAGTCTGTTTTTTGGTTTCTTTTTTTCTTCATTTTGTTTCTTAAATTCCACATATGAATGAAACCACATCATTGGATACTTCTAATAAAACACTTATAAGAACTAAGAATCTAAGTGGCAATGTATATATTTTCAAACACTTTTGTCAAACTAATGAGTATAATGAACTTTGCTGGTTGCTCCTAATATCACTGAACAAAGTGGAGAAAGAAACAGATGAGTTCAGGGATTTAAATTTCTGGCTCAAGTGCCAGATAAATGACCTGAAAGTGTCTATGTCTTTCCTGAAAGAGGCTCTTATCTCCTATAGCCACAGGATTAAGATTGCCGAAAATCAAACCCAGAATTGCATTTTGCAAGTGGATGACTTACAGCGAATTTTGCAGCTTTGCAGGATGTCTCTTGATTAGGAAGAAATGAGATTCTGAAAGTTGGCACGGGGATGTGTGGAAAGACCTTGATGAATCTGGGGACATTGAGCACCTAAATTCTGATAAGCCTTGTTTGCCAGTAGTAGCAACCTCTTCACCCAGTCTGAGGAGACTAACTGTGTTGTCTCAGGAAACTGTTGATGGCGTCTCTTGAGGCAGTTGCCTTGCAAAACAATGCTGATTCTCTTCAGAATCCACCCCTACCACCCTTCTCTGCTTCCAGACCTATGACTTTGGCTAGTTGATTGTGGTGTCCTTAGAAGTGAAGTCGATTGGAAGCCTACTACATTTTTACTTGGTCTGTATAAGGAGAAAAGTTCTAGGTCAAGTGAACAAAAGTTGTACCTGAATAATAAAGATAGGGAGTCACAGCCCCTGAGTAGATTACCAGACTTGAGTTAGATCCAGAAATTCTTGAATGAAGAATAGGTTCCCTTGAGGAAGGACACTGGTATACTGCTGGTATACTGGTATACTGCTAAAATTTATTTTAGTTGTTTTCCCAGCCTTTCCCAAAGGAACCTATAGCCTCTACCAGGCTAACTCTGTACTGGGGAAAAGGGAATAATAATAATAGACTTTTTGGGGCTCTGAACTGACACCAATTCCAGGAGACTCAAATGTCACTGGTGTCCACCAGTTAAAATCAGGGATTTTGCATGTTACATGATAAATGGAGTTTTGGCTCATATTCATCTCACACTGGGCCAAGTGGGTCCCCAAACCATCCTGTGGTTATTTCCCCAGTTCTAGAATGCATCATTAAAATAGACTCAGTAACTGAGGAATTCTCACATGGATTCCCTGACTTGTGGATTAAGAGCTACCATGGTGGGAAAGGCCAAGTGGAAGCCACTAGAACTGTCTCTACTTAGAAAAATAGTAAAGTAAAAGTAGAACTGAATTCCTGGAGGGATTTCTGAGATTAGTGCTACTATCAAGGACTGGGAAGATGCAGGGGTGGTGATTCACACCACATTTCCAGTCAGGTGGCAATACATTGTAGGAATGAGACAAGATTCTTTAGAAGGCTAAATATACTCTGAATCACCACTCAATATATGGTGCTGTTACTCCCGTAGCCAGGATTCACAGGTCCAGGAATCTAGGGATGGAATTGGGAGTGGCATCACTCACAACTACCCCTAATAACCTGTTAACAATATTTTTGCCTCTTACACCCACAGTCTTATACTCTGCTGGCCTAGAAGTCTTAGTTCCAAAGGCAGGAATACTTCCACCGGGAGATACAACAATGATCTTATCAAACTGGGAAGTAAGACTGCCATCTGGCCATTTTGGACTCCTCAATGCGTCTGAATCAACAGGGAGAGAAAGGAGTTGCTATGCTGGCTGGGCTGATTGATTTGGACTACCAAGAGAAGCTGAACAACTCCACAATAGAGGTAAGGAAGAGTATATATGGAACAGAGGAGATTCCTCAGGGTATCTTAGTATTGCCATTATCTGTGGTTAAAGTCAATGGAAAAGTACAACAATGCAATCTAGGCAGGTTGGCTACTGGCCCAAAAACTTCAGGAATGAAGGTTTGGGTCACCCCACCAGGTAAATAGCCATGAGCAGCTGAGATATTTGCTGAGGGCAAAGAGAATACGGAATGGGCAGTGATAAAGGTAGTTATCAATATCAGCTGCAATGTTTCTTCCTTATTTTGTTATGAACATGTTTGTGGTTGTGGTTGTGTGTGTGTGTGTGTGTGTGTGTGTGTGTACATAATACAGTATCTTTGTTTTTGTTGTTCTCTTATCCCCTTATCATGTAATGTAAGCTGCATTGACTTTATATTATAGTCTTTAAATATTGTTAATTTTACATTATAGTATTTAAGTTATGTGATATCAAAGGAGAACAGTAAACATCATTTAAGGTCTTTGCATTGTCTTTTGGAAAAAGGGTTAGTGTCTTCATTTGTATGCAGGATAATTACATGTTAGGGGGAAGTATGACCATATCATTCCATATTTATGCATGTCTGTGATATAAGTTTTCTAAATATTGTTATTTTGAAAGCCCAAAGCTGTTTTACTTCTCGGCTCAGTGGCTACAGTGAAGCCCATGGAAAATAGGAAGAAAGTCAGTACTGGGTTCTTCCTGCACAACCTTCACTTCTTCCACTCCTTCCTATACCATAGTTTCCTTCACAATATGCTCTCCCTGTGTTCCTGCTGCCACCAAAATGTCCATTCTTCACTAGACCATAGTCATAAGGTTGCTAGTTGCAATATCCGAAGTCACTGTATTTTCCACTTCCATAATTTCTTCTACATAGTTGTCAAAACCACCTATGTAGCCCCCACCCCGGTTCCCACATCCAGGTCCCCCATCACTACATCTTCATTTTTGTCCCGCATAACCAGTACTGCCTCCAAAACTGCCACCGAAATCCTCTTCTATACCCATTATAGCTATCCCTAAATCCATGTCTTCTTCCTTATCCACAAGAACCTCCTCTAAACTTGCCTCCTGATCCATTGCCCCTGCATTAACCCTTCAAAGCAAAATACCTTTCTCTGCCATTCCTAGAACTCTTTACCTCCCGTGTTTCTTGTCTGCACAAAGCCCACTGGTGGTATGGTATTTCTGCAGTACAATTTTATCCACAGGATCATGGTCATCAAAAGGAATAAAACCAATGCCTCTTTTCTTTCCAGTCTGCCTATCAGTAATGATCTCAAATGGTATAAAGCTTTCTATATTCCTTGCATAATCTCTACGTTGATATTCTTTAGTGTTGTCTTTAATTCCATCACAAGCAGCTTCTTCATAGTTACATGAGCTCCAGGTTTTCTGGATTTCTCTTGCTACAGCACATTTGGACTTAACCGCTGCCCCATCATTTGAATGAGATCTTGCAGCCATGATAGCACCAATCTCTGCCATGTATGAAGAACTTACAAAACCCAATACTCTTGAGCTCTTGCTTGCAGGATTCCTTGTTACCTCACAGTCTGTAAATTTTCCCCATGGTTTGTAGTGGTTCCTCAAACTTTCTTCTGTGGTTTCAAAACTTAAGCCACCAGTAACGAAGTTCCAGAAATGTACCTTCTCTTTCTCCATAGCAGACTCAGTCACTTCCACTGAACTTCAGCCCAGTGAGATGAGAGAGATCTCTGTGTACAAGCATGAGCACATTTGTCCTGGTGCTGCTGTCTTGAGGCTTTCTTTTCGTGTCTCTGCTTTGTTATAATTCATGCAAAGCCCTTCCGTACCACCAGATGGAACAGAGTGGTTTGCAAAATCATTTATATTTCATCATGTTACGTCTCTGATTTCTCTTTTTACATTTCTTTTGTGAACCAACTTAACTTCCCGCAAATAACTATTTTCTCAACCACTTCAAACTGAATTGAAACTGTCTCACTTTTCCTCTCTCTTTCTCCGTCTCCTTCCTAGTTCCCTTTAGTTCCGTTCAGCTGACTCAGACCATCATCACACTGATTATTATAGTGTTGTATTAAAATGCTAATGATACAGAAAATTAAGCTCTATTGTTTGTCACCATTGTATTGAAAATGTAGTCATCCAGATAATTGCTTTGTGGTGTTGAAACGTATGCAAATGCTATTTGATTGGATCATATTAAGTGTACAGCTCACTTTATGGAGACCATGAATTCAGTCTTCTTTAAAATTTTATTTATATAAGAATATGTGTAATTCTGAATACATAATTCATGTAAAAATGAAAGTGACTTCTAAGATTCCTAAGACATATGTTTTCTCCCCCAAATTTAATATAAGAATTATCTATCAAGCATTCAGGTCTAATTTTGCCCCACTATTGAGACAAAACCTTTTGAGTACTTTTTTCCAGGCCATGTGAATTATGAAGATTTTTCACTCTATCTGGTGGGAACAGGGGTGGTTTCTGGCCTATGTGAGCTCACAGTATTTCTTTCTAATCCCATCCAGTGGTTCCTTGCTCGGGGTTGCACACACGTGTGTTGGTCAGCACTCAGCTGACACTTGAGGAGCATCCCCACTTGGGTTTCCCTTCTCTGGACTGTGACCTGAACTTTCTCTCCATCCAGAAAGTTCAAGGGCTCACCTCGTTTATTACTGACCTCCCAAGGGTCACTGCTCTTCATTGTCTTATATCCAATGTCTTCAAACCTACTTTCCGGTATATTTTGTCCTTTTAAAAGTTATTTTAGGCAGGAGGTTAAATCTGGTTCCTGTTACTTCATTTTGAGCAGAAGCTAATAGGAAGTAACTTGAAAACACTTGTTAAATTCCTAGAAAAAGAGGTGTGTCTCTTTATAAAGACCTTGATGTTTCTGAGCTCTCTGTTCTATTACATCAAATCAGTGATTTTTTTGTATTAGTCAAATAATTTTAGTTTTAATTAGTATAGATTTAAGTGTTTTCACATTTACTTTGTAAAAATTAATAAAAGGAAATCTGGTTTAGCGTTGAGTCAGGAGGACAGCAGGGAGAACTGTCACACCCTCCCGAATTACCACTCATGGTCAACTGCAGACCCAGCAGGAAGAGGTGCACTTTGAAAGCAGACACTACTGCAGCTACTAATTTACTAACCCAGCAGGAGAAAGTAAGATTTCTTCCTCCCTAGCAACTTCCCAGCCAATGAGAGACTGTCACAGTTCAGCCAATGAGAAGCCACTACACTTTCAGCTCCGTGTTTACACCAATGGACTTGTAGTTTACAACATCGCCTCCCAAATCCCCCTTTCCTCTATAAAAGAACTTTTCATTCTTTTAATTTCTGGGCTCGCCTACCATTTGCTGGAGCTTGCTTGTCCCAGATTGCAATCCTATGCTGTTCCCAAATAAACCCAGGTTTTGCTGGTTAAATAACTGGCTGTCTTATTTCTAAGGTTAACATTATTTGCTAATCAGAAGTGAGATCCAGCAAAGACCCTAAACCACTCCAAGACTAGGAAGCAAATGGGTGCTGGTCCCCTCGGCGCAAACCTGGCTCAATGGGTCCTGCTGGCTCTTTAGTTTGAGGGTAGATTTTCTCCTGGATTTTGAGCTCTTCTCTCTTTGTGTTCCAGCTCTCTAGGCTTTATTCAGGATCTGTTTTAAGGCTTTATTTTTTCTGAGAGTACTTATTTAGCCTTCAATCCAACTTCTTTTTGGAATTGCCTGTTCCTACTGGAACCATGCTGGCTTTGGTCTGATTCCTTCTGGACCCAGACTGTTCCTGCTGAAATTGTTTTTTTTTCAGGATTTTTCTCTTTGCTGTAGAGAAAAATCTCTAAGAAATGGGATCCCCATCATCAAAATACTTTGAGAATACTCCCCCCAACACACACTGGTACTCCAGTTAGTTTTATGTTTAAAAAGACTATGGTCAGGGGTGCCTGGGTGGCTCAGTTGGTTGAGTGTGAACTCTTGATTTTGGCTCAGGTCATGATCCCAGGGTTGTGAGATCAAGCCCTGTGGTGGGCTCCATGCTGAGTGTGGAGCCTGTTTAAGATTCTCTCTCTCCCTCTCCCATTGTCCCTCCCCTGCTCATGTGCACACACACACTCTTTCTCTCTCTCTGTCTCTGTCTCTGTCTCTCTCTGTCTCTCTCTCTCACACACACACACACACACACACACACACACACACACACACACACACACAAAGACTATGGTCCTTCCTCATGTGCACTGATTTAACCAAAAGTAATTTATTTTATTTATTTCAGTGTAATCGACACACTCTATTATAATAGTTTCAGGTGTACAGCATAGTGATTTGAAAAGTTTATACATTACGCTATATTCCCCGTAAGTGTGGCTACTATCTGTCACCATACATCACTATCATATTATTGACTGTATTCCTTATGCTGCACCTTTTATTCCCATGATTTATTCATTCCATAACTGGTAGCCTGTATGTCCCACTCCCCTTCACCCATTTTTCCTATGCCCTCACTCTCCTCTTCTCTGGCAACCATCAATTTCTTCTCTGTATTTAAAGTTCTGATTCTGCTTATTTGTTTATTCATTTTTTTTAAGATTCCACACAGTGAAATCATGTTATTTGTCTTTCTCAGTCTGACTTTTTTCACTTAGCATGATACTCTTTAGGTTCATCCATGTTTTTATGAATGGCGTGATTTCATCTTTTTTAATGGTTGTATAATATTCCAGTGTGTGTGTGTGTGTGTGTGTGTGTGTGTGTGTGTATACATACCACATCTTCCTCATAAATTTGTCTATTGATGGACACTTAGGTTGCTTCCATAACTTGGCTCTTATAGATAAATGCTGCCATAAACATAGGAGTGCATGTATCTTTTCACGTTAGTATTTTAGTTTTTGTTGGGTACTCAGTAGTAGAATTATCAGATCATATAGTATTTCTATTTTTAACTTTTACAGAACCTCTATACTGTTTTCCACAGTGGCTATAAAAGTTTACATTCCCATCAACAGTGTATGAAGTTTCCTTTTCTCCATATTCTTGTCAACACTTGTTTCTTATCTCTTTGATTTTAGACATTCTGACAGATGTGAGGTGATATCTCATTGTGGTGTTGATTGGCATTTTACTAATTATCAGTGATGTTGAGCATCTTTTCATGTGTCTCTTGGCCATACATATGTCTTTGGAAAAATGTCTATTCAGAATTTCTGCTCATTTATTAAATTGGATTTTTTTTTGGTGTTTAGTTATATAAGCTCTCTGTATTTTGGATATTAACCCATTATTAGATGTATCATTTGCAAATACCTTCTCTAATTCAATAGGTTACCTTTTTGTTTTGTTGGTGGTTTACTTTGCTATGCAAACCCTTTTTATTTTGGTATAGTCCCAATAACTTATTTTGGTTCTTTTGTTTCCTTCTCTTTGGTTTTGTTTTCCTTTCCTTTTGTTTTTTGTTTGGTTTTGTTTCCTCCCATAACTAGAAAAATGTCCCCTATATTAGAGAAATTGCTGCCTCTGTTTTTTTCAGGATTTTTAGTGGTTTCAGGTCTCACATTTATGCCGTTAATTCATTTTGAGTTTATTTTTTTGCATGGTGGTCCAGTTTCATTCTTTTACATGTGGCTGTCCAGTTTTCTCAATATTATTTATTTTTTTAAATTAAAAAAATTTTAATGTTTATTTTTGAGAAAGAGAGAGAGAGGGAGAGAGAAAGAGAGGGGGAGGAGCAGAGAGAGAGGGAGACACAGAATCAGAAGCAGGCTCCAGGCTAACAGCTGTTAGCACAGAGCTAGACGCGGGGCCCAAACCCACGAACCGCGAGACCATTACCCGAGCTGAAGTTGGGTGCCCAACCAACTGAGCCACGCAGTTGCCCCTCAGTATTATTTATTAAAGAGAATTTCTTTCCCCCCACTGTATACTCTTGCCTCCTTTGTTGTAGACTAATTGACTGTATAATAGTGGGCTTATTTCTGGGTGCTTTATTATGATCCATTGATCAATGTGTCTGCTTTTGTGCCAGTACCATACCGATTTGATTACTACAGCTTTGTAGTATATTTTGAAATCTGGAATTGTGATACCTCTAGCTTTGTTTTTCTTTCTCAAGATTGCTTTGGCTATTCCGGGTCTTTTGTGGTTCCACACAAATTTTGGTATTATTTGTTCTAGTTTTGTGACAAATGCTATTGGTATTTTGATAGGGATTGCATTAAATCTGTAGATTGCTTTGAGTATCATGGACATTTTAACAATGTTTATTCCTCCAATTCATTCTTCCAATTCATTCTTCCAATTCATGAGCATGGAATATCTTTTCATTTGGGTCATCTTCAATTTCTTTCATCAATGTTTTATAGTTTTCAGAGTACAGGTCTTTCACCTCTTTAAGTTTATTCCTAGCTATTTTATTCTTTTTTGGTACAATTGTAAATGGGACTGTTTTCTTTATTTCTCTTTCTGCTACTTCATTATTAGAGAATAGAAATGCTACCAATTTCTGGGAATTAATTTTGTATCCTGCAACTTTACTGACTTATTCTAGTTTTTTGGTGGAGTCTTTTAGGATTTTCTATGTATACTATTATGTCATCTGCAAATAGTGACAGTTTAACTTCTTCTTTGCCAATATGAACGCCTATTATTTTTCTTGTCTGATTGCTGTGGCCAGGACTTTTGGTACTATGTTGAATAAAAGTGGCAAGAGTGGCCATCCTTGTCTCGTTCCTGACCTTAGAGGAAGAGCTCTCAGCTTTTTACCATTGTATATGATGCTAGCTGCAGGTTTTTCATATGTGGCCTTTATTAAGTTGCGGTATCTTCCCTCTAAACCCACTTTGTCGAGAATTTTTATCATGAATGGATGTTGTACTTTGTCAAATGCTTTTTCTGCATATATAGAGATGATCATATGATTTTAATCCTTTCTCTTGATGTGGCAAATCACATTGATTTGTGAATAGTAAATATTTGTGAATATTCCTTGCATTCCTGAAAAAAATCCCACTTGATTATGGTGAATGGGTATTAACTCTTCTTTAAATGTTTGGGAGAATTCACCTGTGAACCCCTTTTACCAGTCAGGTGGTTTGACAAATCTGTGCTGTTTGGCCAGTTTTACAACATTTTCATGGTGCATACCATCCTCATTCCTCAGGGCTAGTTGAGCCGGACACGGGGGGGGGGGGGGGGGGGGGGGGGGGGGGGGGGGGGGGGCTCAGAATCATGATCCTGGGATCATGACTTGAGCCGAGGCCAAGAGCTGGAAGCTCAACCAACTGAGCCACCCATGCACCCCTATGTTTTTTTTTTTTTTTTTAAACTTCATGACCTTCTTTAACAAAGAAAAATGCCAGTACCTTTGGCGTTTTTTAAGAAGTTCGTTTATTTCATACTGTTATTCAAATTAAGATTCACAGGGGCGAATCTTCAGGATGGAGGACAAGCACACATCCAGGTAACTGACTTTATTATTATTATTAAACGAAAATTACAAGGCTCTATAAATTAAGACGACCTTCTGCTCACCTAAACCACCCTTCTCTTGCACCTGAAAGTCAGTTTGATTTTGCTCACCTGACTTTTCACAATCTCTTCAAGAGCCCAACGAACGGACCGTAACCCAATCCCTCCAGTTGAGGCATCCCATGGAGCTCAGGGGCAAGTACCAGACGAGGTCGCCCTAGACCCCGCCCTGTCCGGGAGGCGGCGGCGCAGCGCGCTGTGGTCTGAGGCATTGTGGGTATTGAAGACCCTCTCCCAGGGCACTGTGGGTAGCGCAGTCCCGCGTCCCGGGGCACTGTGGGTAGCGCACCCCGGAGCACTGTGGGTAGTGCTGCCCTGCGCCCGCCGGCGTCGCTGGTGGCTGGTGGCCGTCCTTGCGCGCTTGTGGTGAGTGATTCCGCCGCTGCCGCCGTTCCGGGGCACTTCGGTGGGGAGAGCCGGGCGAGAGCGGACGGGGTCGGTTCGCTGTCGCCGCGGGTTGCTGGAGGTTCGGGTTTCCCGGCGGGGTTGGGGCGGCCCAGCTGGGAGGGGCTGTGGGCGGGAGTCTGGGGGAAGCGCCGTCAGGCGGGGCTGGGGGCCCAGCGCCCCGTCCTGGAGGAGCCGGGCTGGCCTGGGTGACTCGGGGCACACGGGCGGTGGGGCGGCGCTGCTCGGCGAAGCCGGCTCTGGTGATGCGGGTGCCGCTTGGCCACCTGCCCCCAGGTTTTGGAGAAAGATTGGCCTGGGGCAGATACCCAACCTCGCCTCGATGGTGGGGGCAACCCGGGCGGAGACTCGGGTCAGCGGCCTCGGGACCGTGGGCTCCTCGGGGCGTTGGAAGGGCCCGGCGGGGTCAGACATCCCCGGGTTGCGTGGGGAGCCCTTGGGTCCCCTTCGGCGCTTTCCGCTTGTGTCAGCCCCCTCCTGGGGCCCTTCCAGGAGCATGGGGTGGTGCCATTGGAGTGGACCCTACCGGGCAGAGCACTTTCCCTAGATCCCCTAGTCACCGGAGGTGGGAGAGGGAATGAATGTAAGAACTCCGGCCTTAAACTTTCCTTTGTGAAAATGAAACTCGAGCGTACCCAGGAGTAGCCGTGAAGTTCTATGGGTTCATCAGTCTGATCCACCAGTTATCAATGAGAACCCTATCTTTTCTCCCCCAGCCTGCAACCCCCAAGTGTACATCTCTTTGGGCACTGTGTCTGCCCACGGGCCTATGCCAGGCTGGCTGTCGGAGCCCCCGACCCCCCTTCCTTTCAGGGAGAGTTCAAATCCAGACCTCCCCCTTTCTCACTGACTCATCCTGGGCAAGGTACCGAACCTCGTGGAGTGGAGTGTGGAAAGAGTTAAAACTGGTGTCTGACCCATGCTAAGTGCTCGAAAACATTCACGTGTGTTTTTACTAAGCCGTCCCCCCCCCCCCCCCCCCCCCCCCCCCCCCCCCCCCCCCCCCCCCGGCACATAGAGGATTAATCTACTGGGCGTCAGCATGCGTTGAGAGCAGGTTTGCTCTAAAAACCACACCCCGACTCTGTTCCTGGGGTGGTCCTTACCTTCCCTGCCTGCTTCCAGTACTTTAGTGGAGTGGAACCCCGTTGCATACTTGGAGGCTTCCAGCCTGCTCTCTGGGCCAGGAGAGACTCCTAAGGTGGGAACTACTTCTGGTGTGCCCAGGTGGGCCCTGAAGCAGTCTCCCCTCCCTACTCCCCCTCAATCCAGAGGGAACTAACTGCCTGCTAGGGAGGGGAGGACTCCTAGGGGCCTGGCAGCCTGTTGTGGATGGGCACCACCTCCTCCTGTACCTGTGGTGTCGACTTTAGTGTGTGTGTAGTATGCCCTGTGGGGCTCAGAGCTGCAGGTGGATTCCAAGGAAGCCAGGCTTGTTCTTGAAAGGACACATTCCTGCACAGGGTGTCCTCCTTGGGCACATCCTCTGCCTTCATTCAGGAGCTTTTCAGCATCTCCATACGTTCACTCTGCTGTATTCTCAGGGCCTTGTGGTGTTGCCAAAATAAAGATGGTGAGAAGTGCTGTTGTGAGAACAGTAGTCTTGTATTGGCCATATTTTTATTTCCTCAGCCATCTTGCAAATTATGTGGTAGAATATTCATTTTGTAGAAAGGTAAATGGTACAGTAGAGGATTAAATAACTTACCACGGAGCTAGCTGTTCTTTAACTTTCAAAGTTAATGAAAATTTAAAAAGAGAGGTGCTCTATTTTTAGACTGTCTCATACATCTAATGCTAATTAAATTCATTTTCATAACATTTTTTAATGTTTATTTTTGAGAGAGAGCGCGAGCAGGGGAGGGGCAGAGAGAGAGAGAGAGAGAGAGAGAGAGAGAGAGAGAGAGAGAGAAAGAGAGAGAGAAAATCTGAAACAGGCTCCAGACTCTGAGCTGTCAGCACAGAGGCAGATGTGGAGCTTGAACCCACAAACCGTGAGATCATGACCTGAGCCAAAGTTGGACACTTAGCCAACTGAGCCACCAGGCTCCCCACACCCCCAAATTTTCTCCTGATCCTTGGTCTCAGCCCCTAATGACATGAATTTCCGTTGGTAACATTAATGACACTACCTTTATTTATTAAAAAAAATTTTTTTTTCAACGTTTATTTATTTTTGGGACAGAGAGAGACAGAGCATGAATGGGGGAGGGGCAGAGAGAGAGGGAGACACAGAACTGGAAACAGGCTCCAGGCTCTGAGCCATCAGGCCAGAGCCCGACGCGGGGCTCGAACTCCCAGATGGCGAGATCGTGACCTGGCTGAAGTCGGACGCTTAACCGACTGCACCACCCAGGCGCCCCTAATGACACTACCTTTAAAGTTTCTTCTACTTTTCTTAGTTTTGAGGGTGTGGAGGGAAATGGGATTATTAAATTTAAAATTTATTATGAAAATTTTACAAATACAAAGGGAGAATTTTCAAAGAGCATCTGTGCATTGGCTTCAGCAGGTGTCAACATTCTTCTCTTCCCCTCTTCCTTTTTGGTTTTCTCTGCTGAAGTATTTTGCAGCAAATCCCAGATATCATTTTACCAGTGAATACTTCAGTATGCATCTGTTAGGAATTAAAACATTTTTTTATTAAATTTTATTGAAATATAATTACCATACATTATTATTATCAGTTGGTGTACAACATATTGACTTAATTCTATACATTATTCAGTGCTTACCACAACAAATGCCACCATCTGTCACCATACAATGTTATACTCCTTCTCATCTCCATAACTTATTTATTTTATAACTGGAAGTTTTTCTTAATCCCCTTTATCTATTTTGCCTATACCTCCACCACCTCCCCTCTGACAACCACCATTTTGTTCTCTGTGAGTCTGTTTTTTATTGGTTCATGTGTTTTTGTTCTTTATCCATTTATCAATAGGCACACATTGTTTCCGTATCTGGGCTATTTTAGATAATGCTGTAATAAACATAGGGGTGCATGTATCTTTTCAGATTAGCATTTTCATTTTCTTTGGGTAAATAATAGTGAAATTACTAGATCATATGGTATTCTATTTTTAAATTTCTGAGGAAACTCCATACTGTTGTACACAGTGGTTGTACCAATTTACATTCCTACCAACAGTGTGTATGTAAGGGTTCTTTTGTCATCATATCCTTACCAACACTTGTTGTCTTTTTAATACTAGCCTTTCTGAATGGTGTGAGGTGATATTTCATTGTAGTTTTGATTTGCACTTCCCTGATGATAGGTGATGTTGAGCATCTTTTCATGTGTCTGTTGACCATCTGTATGTCTTCTTTGGAAAAATGTCATTCAGGTCCTTTGACAATTAAGAAAATTATTTTTTGTGGTACTGTAGAGGTTCTTTATGTATTTTGGATATTAACCACTTATTGGATATATTGTTTGCAAATATCTCCTCCCATTCAGTAGGTTGCCTTTTTGTTTTGCTGATGGTTTCCTTTACTGTGAAAACTCTTTTTATTTTGATGTAGTCTGAATAGTTTATTCTTGCTTTTGTTTTTCTTGACTGAGGAGACATATTTAGGAAAATGCTGTGATGGCTGATGTCAAAGAAATTACTGCCTCTGTTTTCTTTTAGGAATTTTATGGTTTCAGTTCTCACATTTAGGTGAGAAACCCATTTTGAGGGGTTTCTCTCTTAAAAATTCCAGTATAGTTAACATACACTGTTGTATTAGTTCCAGGTGTACAATACAGTGATTCAACAATTGTATACATTACTCAGTACTCATCGGGATAAGTGTATTCTTAATCCCTTTCACCTGTTTCACCCATCCTCCCACCTACCTGTTCTCTGGTATCTATCACTTTGTTCTCTATAGTTAAAAGTCTTTTTTGGTCTCTTTTTTTCCTTTGTTCATTTGTTTTGTTTCTTAAATTCCACATATGAATGAAACCATATGGTATTTGTCTTTTGCTGACTGGTTTGTTTCACTTAGCATTGTACCTTCTAGATCCATTCTTGTTGTAAATGACAAGATTTCATTCTTTTTTTATGGCTGATTAATTCCACTATGTGTGTATGTGCGTGCGTGTGTGTATCACATCTTCTTTATCCATCCATCAATAGACAATTAGGTTGCTTCCATATCTTTGCTCTTGTAAATAATGCTACAGCAAACATAGGGGTACATATATCTGTTTGTGTTACTGTTTTCATATTCTTTGGGTAAATACCCAGTAGTGAAATGACTTCATCATATGGTAGTTCTATTTTTAATTTCTGAGGGACCTCCATACTGTTCCCACAGTGGCTGCACTTGTTTGCATTCCCATCAATAAAGCACAAAGTTTTCTTCTCTCCACATCCTTGCCAACACTTGTTGTTTCCTGTATTTTTTATTTTAGCCATTCTGACAGGTGTAAGGTGGCTTTTGATTTGCATTTCCCTGATGAGTGATATTGAGCATCGTTTCATGTGTCTGTTGGCCATCTGTCTTCTCTGGAGAAATGTATGTTCTTGTCTCTGCCCATTTGTAATTGGACTAGTTTTTGTTTTTGTTTTGTTTTTTTTTTGGTGTTGAGTTGTATTAGTTCTTTATATATTTTGCATTCTTTATATATTTTGGATACTAACCCCTTTATTGCATATGTACCTTGCCAGTATATATATTCCCATACAGTAGGTCTTTTAGGTTTTTTGATTATTTCCTTTGCTGTGCAGAAGCTTTTTATTTTGATGTAATTCCAATGGTTTATTTTTACTTTTGTTTTCCTTGACTCAGGAGACATATCTAGAAAAATGTTGCTATGGCCAGTGTCAGAGCCAAGGCACAGTGTCAGGTTCACAAGTTAAAAACAGGCTTGGCATACTTTCTCCGACACTGTGCCCTGGCTCTCTTATCACTACCACTTGCATGATAAATGCCTTTCCATCCCTTAACTTTTAATCTGTGTGTGTCTGGCTCTTTTGGGCAGCATATAGATGGATCTTGCTTTTTTTTTTTGTTTCGTTTTAATCCATTCTGCCACCCTGTGTCTTCTGATTGTAGCATTTAGTCCATTTACATTCAAGATGATTATTGTTAGGTATGTACTTACTACCATTTTGTTACTTGTTTTATGATTTTTTTTTTGTAGGTCTTTTCTGTTCCTTTTTTCTCTTGGTCTCTTCTCACAGTTTTCTGGTTTTGTTTAGTGATATATTTGGATTACTTCCTTTTTTTGCATATCTATTATTGGCTTTTGATTTGTGATTACCATTAGGTTTATAGATGACATCTTATGCATACAGCAGTTTATAATGAGTTGATGGCTGTAGGAGTTTGAACCCGTTCTTTATTCCTCTCCCTCCCATGTTTTAGTTATATGGTGTCATACTTTGTATCCTTTTATTTTGTGAATCCCTTGACTGATTTTTATAGGTGTACTTAATTTTACTGCTTTTATGCTTCCTACTTTTCTTACTCCTGGTTCTGTCCTCTTCTTTCCACTCATAGTTATGGCCTTTTCTTTCCACTCATGAAGTTTCCTTTAACATTTCTTACAGGGTTGGTTTAGTGGTCATGAATTTTTTTAACTTTTGTTTGTCTGGGAAGCTATTTATCCTTTCATTCTGAATAATAGCCTTGCCAGATTCTTTAAAATTTTTTTTTGTTTTTACATTTATTTATTTTTGATAGAGACAGAGCACAAGTGGGGGAGGGGCAGAGAGAGAAGGAGACAGAGAATCCAAAGCAGGCTCCAGGCTCCGAGCTGTCAGCACAGAGCCCGATGCGGGGCTCGAACCCACAAACTGCGAGATAGTGACTTGAGCCGAAGTCAGACGCTTAACCAACTTAGCCACCCAGGTGCCCCTAGCCTTGCCAGATTCTTAGTTGCAGGTTTTTTCCTTTTAGCACTTTGAATATATCATGCCACTCCCTCTGGCTTGCAAAGCTTCTTCTGAAAAATCAGCTGATAGCCTTTTGGGGTTTTGTTGTGGGTAACTTTTTTCTCTTGATGCTTTTAAAATTCTCTTGTTATCAGTATTTTCTGCCATTTTAATAACTATGTGCCTTGAATTTATTTTGTGGGGGACTCTCTGTGTCTCTTGGATCTGGAATTCTGTTCCTTTCCCCAGATATGGGAAATTTTTAGCCATTATTTCTTCAAATAAATTTTCTGTTCCCTTTTCTCTCTTTTCTTCTTTTTGGATCCCTATAATGCATATATTATTACTCTCGATGGTGTCGCTGAGTTTTTTGTTTTCATTTATTATTATTTTTTCTCCTGTTAAGCTTGATTGCTTTCCATTACTTTTGTCCTCCAGGTCACTGATCCGTTCTTCTGCTTCCTCTAGTCTAGGGCTTATTCTCTCTAGTGTATTTTTAATTTCAGTTAAGTTCACCTCTGATTGGTTCTTTTATGTTTTCTATCTCTTTGTCAAGGGTCTCACTGAAGTTCTCCAATCTTTTCTCAAGTCCAGTGAGTATTTGAATTTTTATAAAACTTACTTTAGATTCTCTATCAGGCATATTACTTATCATTGTTTCATTTAGCTCTCTTGCTGTGATTTTGTCCTGTTCTTTCATTTGGGACATACTCCTCTCTTCATTTTGTCTAAGTCTCTGTGCATTTTCTCTGTGTTAGGAAAGTCAGCTACATACAACTCCTGGTCTTGAAAGTCATGGCCTTATGAAGAATAGGTTCTGTTGTACCCTGCTGTGCACATTTATTAGAGAGAGAGAGCATGCGTGTGCACAAGAGGGGAAGGGGCAGAGAGAGAGAATCCCAAGAAGGCTCCATGCTGTCAGCACAGAGTCCGACATGGGGCTTGATCCCATTACCATGAGATCATTACCTGAGCCAAAATCAAGAGTCAGATGCTTAACTGACTGATAATCTCTCCATTTATTTAGATATTCTTTGATTTTTTTAAGAAGTTTTATAATTTTTCTCACACAGATTTTATGCAAATTTGTTTTAGATTTATACCTAAGTATTTCGTTTTTCTGGGTGTTAATATAAGTGTTGTGGTGTTTTAAATTTAAAATTCCATTTGTTCGTGGCTGGTATATAGGCAAATAGTTGATTTTTTCATATTACTAACCTTGTATCCTGCAGCCTCAATATAATCACTTCTTAGTGCCAGAAATTTCTTGACTCTTTGGTATTTTCTATATAGTCAATCAGGTCATCTGCAGACAAAGATAGTATTGTTTTTTCCTTTTCAATCTGTGTACCGTTATTTCTTTTTTTTTGTCTTCTTAGGTTAGGTAGGACTTCCAATGTGATGTTCATAGGAGAGATGAGAGGGGACATCCTTGCCTTGTTCCTGTTCTTCAGGGACAGCATCTGTTTTCTCAGCACTAAGCAGTACTGTGATTGGTGGCTTTTCCACCCTTTCTTTAAGCACGACCACAGTTATTTGCAGAGGCTGTCAGCACAGTCTGTTTTTAACCTGTGAACCTGACAAAATTAATGTCACTCCTTTACTGTTCTCTGACATTCAGTGTTCATATTTCCTGGATTGCTCAAAACTGCCAAAACAGTGTCCATGTGTTGCATTTGGTTGCTGTATATCTAAAGTCTTTTATTTCTACGAGAGCTCTCTTTCTTTTTATGCTGTTAACTTGTTGAAAGCTTCACATTTTAAAAAGATTAAACATATGTTAATTCACTCTTCAGTACTTCAGCACCACTTAATAACAATTTATTTTCCCCATGTGCAGAGTATCATGATCACAGCTAACCATGTTCATGATAATTAACACCATCTGACACCCACTTCCTCTTGAAGTGTCCTTTGTAATCCCCAAAATGCTTTCCAGTTCATCTGTGCAAAATAGGACCTAGTCAAAGCATATAAGGACATCTGAAGAATGGTTATCTTGTAAATATCTTTGCCTAAGGAAAGGTTTCCCTCTCCTATTTCTTCGTGATATTGTCGTGCTGAAGACCTGGGCCATTTGCTGACTGCCTCGTAAATTTCAAGTCTCATTTCAAATCTTGGGAACTCAGTCTTGGATATATAAATGAGGGGGGCAACCAGATAATGGTGTCCACCCTGCTTCACATTCCCCTCAAAGTCTGTGGAGACTTGTAGCACTCTTTCTGTTTGGATTTCCTAGGACTTGTCCTTTAGCTTTAGGGCAGATATAGATGGAGAGTTTCTGTTTTCCCCATGGTAGGTCACTTTGGCTTTCAACGTGAGTGCTCTCCTGTGGGTATTCTGAGGCCCTTTCCTGCTTAATAGAAACCCCACAGTGATAAAAGTCTCACCTAGCTGTAGGGGGCTGGAGGCTTCGATTCCCAACTGGAGATTGGGGCTGAGCCTGCTGCTGGCCTAGTTCTGGGGGGCCTTTTTAACAGGACACTGGTTAAGAATAGGCTGTTCTGATGCCCTCTGCAACCTGCTTTATCTCCCCTGAACTGGGAGGCTAATAGAAGGGTACTCCTCCCAAGCGCCCCCTCACTTTCTTCTCTTTCCCCAGCTCTACCTCTGCAACTTGACTCTTCTCTAGAAAGAGCACTCAGCTGACCAGGAATATGGCCCCAGGGCCCCTGACAACCAGGGATGAGGTGAGTCCTGAAATTTCTTCCTAGCTCTTGCAGGATGGACTCCTTGCCTTTCCTTGTCCTTGGAGCTCCCCTGGTGGTGTTAGGTCATATTTAGCCCCGATTTTGGAGATGTGGCCCATCTTAACCTGGAGCCCTTTCTCAGACTCTGCTCCATTCATGACTCAGGCATTCACCAAGTAGTAAAGTGTGACTATAATTAGTACAATTAACATACAGATATAGGACATTCATGCTTATGTGCCCAGTGATTCCCAAGGCCTGAAAAATTGAAGGAAGGCTTTCAGAAGAAAGCTCTTTTCAGAGTTGCCTGAGCTGCCTCTGATGGACTTGGCAAGTTGAAGAACTGAGAGAAAGTCTTCCAGTGGGAGTGTGACAGCAAGTCTAGTACATATCAGAGACTGGGTGACTGGGCAGGCTGTCCCTCACTATTTGGAAAGCTTGGAACAGCCAGTGGCCTTTGGTCATCAGTTTTCTCTGTGTAGAGGTGAGGATGCAGACCTGCTGTCTGCTTGGGAATCACGGATACATTTAGTTTGGCCAGCCCCATGCTTTATATTTAAATGAGTTTTCCACACCTAAAAATTGGAAGATTATATCTGAAGGTCTGGATTGCCAACCTCTTTGAGAAAAGATTCCAGAGTCCACCCTTTTGGTGGATGACAAGTCTGGATTGCCAACCTCTTTGAGAAAAGATTCCAGAGTCCACCCTTTTGGTGGATGACAAGTAGCTGCAGCCAAACAGTGTCTCCACAGTGCAGTCATGCCTTCACCCCCTGACCATGGCTGAAGAGTCTGCCTCACTCATTTTCCTGGCCTGTGAAGGTTTTGCCTTTACCTGCTCTGAGCCAGATTCAGCCAGAATCTACAAAGGTAGGCTGAGGAGTGGGGGCTTGGACTTGGAGCAAGCTGGATTTTGAAGGAGTTTGCCATGTTGAAATCAAGGATTTGGAAATAAGCGGTATAGTTGATCCCTGAACAACATGGACTTGAACTATGTGGGTCCACTTATATGTGGATTTTTTTCAGTAAATACAGGACAGTGCTATAAACATATTTATTCTTCCTTAAGAATTTCTTTTTTTAAACCAATTTCTTAATACTTTCTTTAGTTTATTGTGTGAATATAGTATATAATATACATAACATATTAAATAGGTGTTCATTGACTGTTTATGTTGCCAGTAAGGCTTCTGGTTAATCATAGGCTATTAAGTTTTTGGGGAGTCAAAAGTTATACGCAGGTTTCTGACTGTATGGTGGGTTGGCACCCCTCTCCCCCTATGTTGTTCAACTGTTAACTGTAACTGAGTGAATATATGTCCTTTCGGACAGATTTTCTCATCCTTAAGACTAGGCAGCATGTGAACTTGACATAATTGGATAAAGTTAACATTTACTAACCACCTAAATAGATACCAGGTAAGACACTTTTGTGCTTATTATATCAATTACACAAAATAGTGTCATTCAGTTTTTCAGTGCCTGTCATATCAAGTGTAGAATTTCTTTGCAGAAAATCTCAACTTGATCTTAATACTGGGTTCATATGGTGGACATTTGCCTGTTAATGTACAAATTAAAAATGACTGACGTCATCAGAACCATTGAGAACTGTGTGTCTCTCCTTTGTCAAATCTTGTATACCTTTAAGAGAACATGTTTATGTAGTGCATGCAGTTCAGAGTGTTCCTTAAAGTAAGAGAGAACTTTTTTATATTTCGCTTTACCATTTATGGTGTTAATAGAGAAGCATTCTTGGCCAAAATGGAACATGGCACTGGCTTGTTTCATAAAGGGACCATAATTTTAACTTATTTTGAAAGAATGAAAGAACAAAGGGGTTTAAGTTTGTTATTTGAGGCATAGAAATTACATATTTTAGGATTCCTTAAATTACATTTCCAGATACTTAGGTATGTGGCTGATCTGAATTACACAGAATATTCTGATCTATGTTCTAATTGAATATATTGTTGACTACATACACACACATGATATTTACACATGTCTAAAGGGTTTGGCTTAATAGGAGAAATTGTAGTGTGCTTTAGGATTGTGGCATAGATTGGGGCTGCCCTAAAGGCTCTTAGCTAGTATGAAATTAGCACTATTTTACTGAATCTTAAAATTTGTTTTGAATGTCTGCTGTGTGAAGGAGTCTTTGGTCAACAAATAGTGATACCTATAGCACAGCCTCCATTCTTTTTTTGTGTGTGTGTTTATTTTTGAGAGAGAGCACACGTGTGCACATGGAGCATGGGAAAAGAGAGGGGAACAGAGGATCTGAAGTGCGCTTTGCGCTGACAAACTGAGATCATGACCTGAGCCAAAGTCAGATGCTTAACTGACTAAGCCACCAGGTGCCCCACAGCCTCCATTCTTAAAAGACTCCCATCTTATTTAAGGGTTTACCTATCATTGGAATTAAACTTTTTTTTCTTTTTGAAGACAAACTGCACTTTTATTCTTTCAGTGGTGAAAACCTAAATGAGAAAATTCCTCCTGACCATTAAATCTCTAATAAAACAATGCACAATAGACCTCTTCCCACAAGATAGCACATTACTATACAATGCAGAATGGCAGTGCTTTTCCTCATAATCCCTACTGTGCTACATATAAACTAGAATTTATATGGTAAAAGCAAGGTATTAATTCTATACATGATATTTTTAAGAAATTATAAATTAGTCATCATTCTTCATATGGAATTAAACATTTAAAAGTTTCTTTCTACTGAGGTATACTTCACATCTGATAAATTTTGTCATTTTATTTTATTTATTTTTTTAATTTTTTTAAACGTTTTATTTATTTTTGAGACAGGGAGAGACAGAGCATGAACAGGGGAGGGTCAGAGAGAGGGAGACACAGAATCTGAAACAGGCTCCAGGCTCTGAGCTGTCAGCACAGAGCCTGATGCGGGGCTCGAACTCACAGACCGCGAGATCATGACCTGAGCCGAAGTCGGCCGCTTAACCGACTGAGCCACCCAGGTGCCCCAAATTTTGCCATTTTAAAGTGTATAGTTCAGTAGTGCAACCCTTACTACTATCTAATTCCATAATATTTTCATAACCCCCAAAGAGATCTCACACCCATTAGGAGTCACTCTTCTCCCCTTCCCTGACCTCTGGCAAGTGCTAATCTATTTTCTATCTCTATAGATTTGATTATTCTGGTTATTTCATATAAATGGAATCATATAATATGTAGTCTTTGTATCTGTTTTCTCTCACTTAGCATATTTTCAGGGTTCATCCATGTCACAGCCCGAGTCAGTAATATTTCATTCCTCTTCATGGTCAAGTAACATTCTATTGTATGGATATATGACATTTTGTTTTTTATTCATCAGTTGATAGACATGTCCTGTCACTGGAACATAATATCTTTGGTCTATGGACATTTTTGATAGATTTTAATGATAAAATTGTATTAAAACTAGTGACTACCCCAGTGTCAGATCTTTAAAGATGAAGAAACCACTTACATTCACATTCAAATCTATGACTCATTACAGGTTAAAAACATTCAGATTTTCACCATCCCATCCCACTATTTCTCAGTCATTGCAAATTTAACTTGTTCTTAATGTCTGAGAACCTGTTTCTGTGGGTAATTTTGTTCATGAAATGAATTTTAGGATTACAGTCAGTTATTCTCAACACAAATGACCAAGTAAGATGACACGAGTATTTTAAGTTTTATGAGCTACAACTCTGTAAAAGAGTGTCTGTGTTCTTTTTTTGTTGGCTTTCAAAACCATCTGCAGGATACTAGAACACCTCTGCTTTCTATTCTACCACTAGCTACCTTTTCCCCCTGCCAGGTGCTTCTCACCCACATCATGGGCTTTTTCCCTCTCTTCCTCTTCTCATGATATCTGTGTTCCTTACTTTCCTACATGCTTTATTTTAGATCCTCAGCCCTCTACTCTTTTCTTGATTATTCTGAATCTTACCCATCTTTCAAATTTTAATTTTTTAGAGATATAATTCACAGCCTAGAATTCATCCTGTGGATGAAATAATCAGATAGACTTCAAAGTCTCTATTTTAACTATGCTCAGTGTGGAACAGGAAAATGTAATATCAATAAAATCCACTTCATGACAAAGGGAAAGAAGACCATTTCAGAATGGTAATAAAAGAGTAGCTTCAGGAAGACATGACAATTATATATGTGTCTAATAACAAAGCTTTAAAATACTTGACAGACTTAAAGGGAGAAAAAGGCAATTATACCTTTAAAAGAGATTTAACCCCTCTGAGCAACTGATAGGACAACTAGGTGAAAAGTCAGTAAAGACATAGGATTTAAAGAAAACTAGCAAATGCATCATCTTGATCAAAAATTATAGAACACTGTACCCTACAACTGCAGAATATACTTTTTCAAGTACATTTGGTATGCTCAGCAAGACAGACTTAGTGAATTTGAAGGGATTTAAAGAATACAGTGTATATTCTGTAACTCCAGTTGAATTATATTAGAGACCCATAAGATATCTAAGTAAATCTCAAATATTTAGAAACTGAACGACACATTCTTTACTAATCCTTACATCAAAGGAGAAATTGCAAAATTAAGAGAATATTTCAAATAGAATGATAGAAATAGATCATTAAATCTTGTGGGAGGCCAATCTGGTGGCTCTGCCCCAGAGCCTATTACTTTATTGGGCTTCCGTGTTCTCCCTCCGTCTGACTTTCTGCTTCTTCATGTTGAAGCTTATGGTCTGTGACTGATGGTGAGGTTATAAGGGTCAGCACCGAGGATGAACAAGGGGGGTTAGCAGTTGGAAAGTGACTAGAGCCAACACCTGCTTGCTTTCTCAGACATGGACAGAGGTGACTGTGTGGCCACAGTGCTAGATTGCCAGTTTGGCTGATGAGCCCCTTTGGATCTGCATTTCTTAGGTCTTAGACACTTTGGCCAGAAGGCAGGGCATCCTTTGCCTAATGCAAACGAGAACTTCAGGACAGAAACTTCACAGGCTCTGCCTTCAGTGGACTCATTATTCAAGTAGGAGAAGATTCATGTATACAACCTAAATCAAAACAGGCAACTGTACAATAAAGACGGAGACACACAGTCTTGTTTTGTGAAAGAAGACATCTCAGATGATGGTTTCTTCTTGGCATTGAGGAACGGTCTTCAGGAACCTGGTGTGGAGACTGCTTGTGACACTGGCTCAGGTTAGATTTCTGCAAGTGTCTCCCCAAGGGACTCTTGTGTTCCTGGCAAGCATATATTCCACAAGAGAAATTCCATGTGAGCAAGAGCCCAGAGAGGTGATGAGCATGTAAACAATGTCAGTCTAAATGCAGACCTTCCTACAGAGTGAGACTTCAGAAAGAAGAACTCACAGTGTCTCATTGTGGCAGAAGCTTCCTACTCAATTTTGAGCTTAGGCAGCATGAGGAAATCTATTCTGGAGAGAAACCTTTTGTGTGTGACAGTAAGTTCTTCATTCAAAGTTCAAAACTTAGCATCAGAGGATTCACACTGGAGAGAAATTTTACAAGTGTACCAAATGTTTAAAAAGCTTCAGTCAGAATTCGAATCTTCAGTATTAGAAATTTCATACTGGAGAGGAACCCTATGGATGCAACAAATGTAGGAACAGAAAGGATTCAAATCCAGCTTAAATCTCTTTCAGAATCAGTGCACCCCCCTGAGAAACCCTAGAAATTCTGGAAGGGTGAGGAAGCCTTTAGTTAGAGCTCATGCCTTGTTCTCACAGACTCCTGGGGGGAAGCCTATGAGTGTATGGAGCGTGGAGGTACTTGATCTGTAGCTCACATCTGGCCCAACAACAAAGAATACTTCAGAGAGAAGCCCAACAGATGTGATAAATGTGGGAGGGGTTTCCACAATTTGGCCAGTGTCACAGAACCTGAAGCATGGGGAAAAAGCCATAAAAATGCAGCATCTGTGGGGAGCACTTCAGCCTGAGCTTTTACTGTCTCCACGACAGAACCCGCACGGGTGGGAAGCCCTACGGATGTGATAAATGTGTCAAAATGCAAACCTGATTCAGCATCAGAAAGTTTACACTGGAAAGAAACCCCACGCATTAGTCTGCTAGGGCTGCCATAAAAGAATACCACGCAGTAGGTGGCTTAAGCAACAGAAATCTTATTTTCTCACAGTGCTGTAGGCTGTGAAGTCCAAGATCAAGGTGCTGGCCAGTTTAGTTCCTAGTGAGGACTTTTCCTCGTTTGTAGACGGCTGCTTTTTTCACTGTTTGCTCACATGGTAGAGACAGAGAGCTAGAGTATCTCTTCCTCTTATGAGGTACCATTCCTGTTTGATCAGGGCCCCACCCTTAACCTTTGTTACTTCTTTACAAACACTGATATTGGAGTCAGGGCTTCAGTATATGAAATTTCAGTATATAATTCAGGCTGTAACATTCCACCCCTGGGACCCCCTCCCCCCCAATTCAATGTCCTTCTCACATGAAGATGAATTATTTTAAAATTTATCTGAAGGGGTGGGAGGGAGAGGGGGCGGGAGAGAATCTTAAGCAGGCTTCATGCTCAGTGTGGAGCCCAATGTGGGGTTTGACTGGGATCATGACCTGAGCTGAAATCAAGAGTTGGGCACTGAACCGACTGAGCCACCCAGGTGCCCCAGAAATACATTATTTCTTGCTAACAGCCTCCAAAGCCTTAACTTACCCAGCATCAGATTCATCAGATTTAAAGTCCAAAGTTTCATCTAAATGTCATCCAAGTCAGATATAGGTCAGGCATGAATCTAGGTATCATTCATCCTACAGCAAAATCCCTCTCTTGTGAGCTTGTGAAACTAGATAAGTTATATACTTCCAAAATAAAATGGTAGACAGACATAGGATACATACTCCCATTCCAAAATGGAGAAATGTGATGGGTCCCACCAAGTCTAAAACCTACCAAGGGAGAATGTATTAAATCTTAATGTTGATGAATAATCCTCCGTGGTTTGATGTTCTACCCTCCAGACCCACTGGGTTGAGTGTCCCTTTAGGTCAGATGGGTGACCCCACCTCTGTGGCTTTCTGAGAAGGCCCTGCCAAACTGAGGAGTGATGGGCATCCTTGCCCCTGGGCCTGCTGTGGGATTGGCAGCTCTGACAACCTCTGAATTGCCTTCAGGGTCGTTCTTTCCCCTTTTTGAAAGATAACGGGTGTCTGCAGCCTTGCTCATTCTGTCTTGTTTCCTCTGTTTAATCCCAGCTGGCAGTGTTTCTGCTGGTATAATTCCATCTCAATTCCTGGCTTCTAGGTGGCTGATTAAATTCATGGTTTACATCGATACTAATCTCTGTATCAAATTATTTTTCAGACGCACCTTCAGTGTTCTCTTCAGAACAAGTTTTCTCTCCCCTTCCCTCTCTCTCCCTCTTTTTGCAATGTGGATAAACGGAATTTTCCACATCTTCAGCTTGGGTTCCTTTTTGCTTAACAATTTTTTTCTTCAGCTCATCTTACGTCTCTTACATTTTACTGTAAGCAGTCAGGAGAAACCAAGTCATTTCTTCAACACTTGGCTCTGAAATCTCTTCAGCTAAAATATCCAGTCTCATTAATCACAAGGTCTACTTTATACAAAACACTGGAACATAGTTCAGTGAAGTTCCTTACTGCCTTATAAAAAAAAATCATATTTCCTGTGGTTTCCAGTAACCTGTACCTCATTTCCATCTGAGACATCAGAATGGCCTTTAATGTCTATATTTTTGCCAGTATTATTTTCATGATTATTTGTGTATTCTCTAAAACGGAAGTGTTCTCTCCAGCTCTTTTCTTTCTGAGCTCTCATCAGAATCACCTTTAACTCCTGTTATTTCTATTAGCAGTCCCTTCATGTCAATCTTGTGTTCTTTTACTATGTGGCTCAGCAGTCTTCCAGCCTCTATCACACTGTTCCAAAGCTGCTTCCACAGTTTTAGGTATGTGTTAACAGCGGCTCCTTGCTCTCAATACCAAAATCTGTATTAGTTTGAGAAGTCTGCCTGAACAAGTACTATAAACTAGGTGGCTTAAATAACAAATTTATTACCCACAGTTTTTGAGGCTGGGAAGTCTAAAATCAAGGTGCTGGCTGATCGGTTCCTTGTGAGGTCTCTCTTCCTGGCTTGCAGACGGCTATCTTCTTGCTGTGTGTTCACATGCAGAGACAGAGAGATAGGGAGCTGTGGTCTCTTATGTACCAGCCCAGCTGTACCAGAGTCCTACCTTTATGACCTCATTTAACCTGACTTCCTTGGAGGCTGTTGTCTCCATTAGGGGTTAAGGCTTCAACGTATCAATTTTAGAAGGACATAGTTCACTCCATAGCACCTGATAAATGTCATGAATGTGGAAAGGCCTTTAGTAAAAATTTATGACTTAACAATAGACAATCCATAAGTGAAAATACAGAGGGGTGAAGAGAACCCTGTAAATGCAGTCAGTGTGACTCTCTGGATTTGTTCAATGTCAGAATTGATAGAGGGAGAAAGCCCATAGCTACAAGTGACATAGAGGAAGCTTTTATGTGCTAAGCCCACATAGGGCTTAATTCCACATGAGAGTATTGACACCAGCAAGTGTAAGGGAGATTCTGAGGAAACTCAGTGATTGTGTATAGGATGGTGAGAATCATGTAAGTAGTCTCTGTTCCAGTTTGTTGAAACTATTCTGAGCCATCTACTAGGATATGGAAAGTGCCCTTCGAAACAGATCTCCTTCTTGAAAGTGACTTTAAAAAATTTTATTGATGTGCAATTCACATAACATAAAACTAACAATTTAAAAATGTTCAGGGGTGCCTGGGTGGCTCGGTTGAGCATCTGACTGTTAATTTTGGTTTGGGTCATGATCCCGGCGTTGTGGGATCAAGCCCTATGTCAGGCTCCATACTGGGCATGGAGCCTGCTTGGGATTCTCCCCCCACCTCACCTTTTCTCTCTCCCTCTGCTTCTCTCCCTGACTTACATGTGCACTCTCTAGAAAATAAAAATAAAAAAATTTCGTTACATGTACAATTCAGTGGCATTTAGGACATTCACAGTGTTGTGCAACCAAGGAGTCATTAAGCAATTACTCTTCATTTGCTCCTCTCCAGATACTGACAACCACTAACCTGCTTTGTGTCTCTATGGATTTAACTGTTGTGGATACTTTGTATAAATGGGATCATACAGTTAGAAACACTGTGACATCAAAATGTCAGAGTAAGGGGAGTAGGAGGTTCTGTGCCTGCCCCAAAGCAACTAATGAGCTGCTAAAATCTGCCAGAATTAACTTTTGTCGAACTTTGGAACCTAGTCAAAAGTGGAAAATTTGGTGGAGCAGCTCTTAATTTATGGCAGGAGAGTGCTACAGCATTTTAAACTACCTGCACTGTTTAAATATACACAAAAAGCTAAAGGAAACCATGAACACTGAACTAAAAAAACTAGGTGAACAATGTTTGAACAGATAGAGAAATTATAAAAAGCCATACAGAACTTTTAGAGCTGCAAAGTACAAAAACTGAAGTGAAAAATTTGTTAGGGGGTTTAACAGCTTATTTAAATAGGCAAAATAGAGACACTGACTTGCAAATAGTTCAACTGAGATTATGTACTCCAAGGAGCAGAAAGAAAATAATGAAAAATGCACAGAACTTGAGAGACCTGTGAGACACCAACAGATGTACTTGCATACACTTGCAGAGGGAAAGGACAGGGAAAGTTTTCAGGAATCATGTCCAGAAATTCCCCAAATTTGATTTAAAAAAAAAAAACCCAATCCATAAATATATACATCCAAGAAGCTTAGTAAACTCCAAGCATGATAAACTCCATAAAATCCATACCCAGACACATTATAGTCAAATTCTCAAAACCCATACACACAGAATTTTGAAAGCAGCAAGAAGTTATTTGTTACCTACAAGGGATCCTCAATAAGATCTGATTTCTCATCAGAAACCATGGAGACCACCAGTAAGTGGGATGACATATTTAAGGTCTTGGAAGAAAGACTGTCAGCTAAGATTTTTAAAAAAAATTTTTTTAACATTTATTCATTATTGAGAGACAGAGAGAGAGCACAAGGGGGGTAGGGACAGAGAGAGAGGGAGACATAGAAACTGAAGCAGGCTCCAGGCTCCGAGCTGTCAGCACAGAGCCTGACGCGGGGGTCGAACCCACAAACCGCGAGATCATGACCTGAGCTGAAGTTGGATGCTTAGCTGACTGAGCCACCCAGGCGTCCCAGCTAAGATTTCTATATCCAGCAAAATATCCTTCAAGAATGAGGGAGAAATTAGGAGGTTTGCAGACTTAAAAAAATGAAAACAAAAAACAAAACCTGAGAGAGCTCATTAACAGTAGACCTGCTCTACAAAAAATGCTTCAGGGGGCACCTGGGTGGCTCAGCTGGTTGAGCGTCCAACTTTGGCTCAGGTCATGATCTCACAGCTTGTGGGTTCAAGCCCCGCATCAGGCTCTGCTGACAGCTCAGAGCCTGGAGCCTGCTTTGGATTCTGTGCCTCTTCTCTCTCTGACCCTAACCCACTAGCATTCTGTCTCTGTCTCTCTCAAAAATAAACAAATATTAAAAAAAATTAAAAACAAAAAATGCTTCAGGATGAAATGAAAGGACACGGCAGTAGTTCTAAACCATAAGAAAGAAAAGTGAATGCTACAAAAGGTAACGTCATAGGCGAATGTAAAAGGCACTATAGCAGGCGCCTGGGTGGGTCAGTGAGTTAATAAGTATCCAACCTTTGGCTCAAGTCATGATCTCACAGTTCATGAGTTTGAGCCCTGCATCAGGTTCTCTGCTGTCAGTGTGGAGCCTGCTTCAGATCCTTTGTCCCCCTCTTTCTGCCCCTCCTCCGCTCGTGCACACACCCTCTCTAAAAAATAAACATTAAAAAAAGCCAATATTGTACTTTTTATTGGTTTGTAACTTCTGCTTTTCCTGTATGATTTAAGGCAAACAGACAAGAAAATTATAAATCTATGTCAATGGTTATAGTGTATAACAATGCAATCTGTGACAATTACAAAAGTAGGAGAGGGATTAAAAAGTATAGAAACAGTATATACTACTGAAACTAAGTGGATTTTTACAAGTTTACTATGTTAATTTTAATCCACAAGGTAAACACTAAGAAAATACTAAAAGAAAAACTGAAAAGAGAAGAAAGAAATAAGTGTGACACTACAAAAAAAATCAGTAAATATAAAAAAAGGCAAGAATGGAGGAACAAAAGACACAGACAACAAACAACTAAATGGTATAAGTAAGTACTTTTCAGTATTCATATTAAATGCAAATGGAATAAACTTCCCAATTAAAAGGTCCAGATCAGTAGACTGGATTAAGAAACCAAGATCTATGTGTATGCTTCCTACAAGAGAGTTACGATAAAGAATGAGGTTGAAAGTAAAAGGATGGAAAAAAAATATTGCAAAAGATTTTGTATTCCATACCAAAAAAAAGGCTGTATTATGAGACAAACTAGATTTTAAATCAAAAGAAGGTTAATGAAAACAGACTCCTGGATCAATGGAATAGAGAGCCCAGAAATAAACCCATGCATATACGGTCAATCTGTGATAAAGGAGGCAAGATTATACAGTGTGAAAAAGTCTCTTCAGTAAATAGTGTTGAAAACACTGGGCAGCTACATGCGTAGAAATGAAACTGGACTGCTGTCTTACACTATATACGAAAACCAAGTCAAAATGAATTAAGGACTTGAATGTAAGACCCAAAACCATAAAACATAAAAAAGGAAATGTGAGCAGTAAGCTTTTTGACATTGGTTTTCGCAATATTTTTTTGAACCATTCTCCTCAGGCAAGGGCAGCAACAGCTAAAATTAAAAGATGGGATTATGACAAACTGAAAAGCTTCTGCACAGGAAAGGAAACCATCAACAAAATGAAAAGGCAATCTACTGAATGGGAAAAGATATTTACAAATCCTACATCCTAGAAGTGGTTAATAACCAAAAAATATAAAGAGTGTATACATCTTAGTACTCAAAAAACAAACGGGTGCCTGGGTGGCTCAGTTAGTTGAGTGTCTGACTCTTGATTTTGGGTCAGGTCATGATTCCAGGATTGAGCCCTGCATCAGGCTCCATGCTAAGTGTGGAGCCTGCTTAAGATTCTCAGTCTCTCCTGCCCCTCTCCCTCGCTTGCGTGCTCGCTCTCAAATAAAACAAACAAAAAAAAAAACAAAACAAAACAACCCAGGAAACAAAAAACAAACAGCCTGATTCAAAATGGGCAGAGGACTTGAATAGACATTTTTTCAAAGAAGACATACCGGTGGCCAATAGACATCTGGAAACATGTTCAGCATCTGTAATCATCATGGAAATGCAAATCAAAACCATAATGAGATACTACCTCACACCAGTCTAACTGGCTTTTACCAAAAAGACAATAACAAATGTTGGTAAGGATGTGGAGAAAAGGGAACCCTCATGCACTGTTGGTGGGAATAAAAACTGGTGCAGCCACTGTGGAAAATAGTATGGAGACTCCTCAAAAATGTAAAAATAGAACTACTGTATGATCCATCAATTCCACTTCTAGGTATTTATCCATATAAGACAAAAACACCCATTCAAAGGGATATATGCATCACCATTATTTATAAAAGCCAAGATACAGAAGCAACTTAAGTGCCCAACAACAGATGAGTGGATAAAGAAGTTGTTTACTCACACATTCGGGAATATTACTTAGCCATAAAAGAAGAATGAGCTTGCTGTCTGTGGCAACATGAATGGACCTAGAGGTATTATGCCAAGTGAAATAAGTTAGAGAAAGACTAATACTGTACAATTTCACTTATATGTGGAGTCTAAAAAATACACCAAAATGGAAACAGGCTCACAGATAGACAAAACTATTGGTCACCAGAGTGGGGAGGGATTGAGAGTAGGCCAAAAAGGAGAAGGGGATTAAGAAGTTTCTAATTATAAATAATTCATGAGGACACAATGTATAGCAGAGGGAAACACTATGATATACACCAGAAACTAATGGGAAATTGTATGTCAATTATACTTCAATTTAAAAAGAAAGTTACAAAAGATTAAGAAGGATATCATATGTTGATAAAAGGTTCACTATGAAGAGAGGATATAACAATTATATAACTACCTGATAGTACAGTCCCAAAATATACGGAGTAAAAATGGGCAGAATTGAAGAGAAAACTAGTTCTACAATAATGGGTGTAGTTCAATAACCAACTTTCTATAACAGAGCAGCCAGACAGGAGGATCAAAGGCAATATAGAACTTGAACTGCACTAATACACACACACACACACACACACACACCATCTATCCAACAACAGCAAAATATATATTTCACTTAATTGTACCTGAAAGGATAGGTCATTAGGCCACAAGGTAAGTCTTAATGAATTTGAAATTACTGAAATCATGCAAAGTAACTTCTGATCACAGTGGAATGAAACTAGAAATGAACAGCAGAAAGAACTCTGGAAAATTCACAGATATGTGGAAATTGAATAGCGCACACAAACCTTTGTATCAAAGAAGAAAAATCACAAGAGAAAGTAGAAAATACACTGAGACAATGGAAGTGAAAACTTGACATACTAAAACTTAAGGAATACAGAAAAAGCAATGCATAGAGGGAATTTTATAGCTGTAGATGCATCATGTAAACAGTAAATCTCAAATCTGCAACCTAATTATACAATTTAAGAAGAGCAAACTAAACCCAAACTAGAAGAAGGAAGCAAATAATAAAAGAGGAAAGATGAGATAAAATAGAGAACAGAAAAATGATAGAGAAAGCAACAAAACTTAAAGCTGGTTCCTGAAAAAGATAAAATTGACAAACCTTTATCTAGACTAACCAAACCCCCCAAGTTACTGAAATCAGAAATGAAACTGGAGACATTACTGTTAATTTTTTTAAGAAGTGTTACAAGTAAATACTTATACAAGGGAATAGCTGTATGCCAATAAATTGGCTACCCAAGGTGAAATGGATACATTTCTAGAAATGCACCATCTATCCAAACCTCAGGAGAGAACAGAAATTCTGAAAAGACCTAGAAATAGTGAAGATATTAAATCAATAATAATAAAAAACCTCCCAACAGAGAAAAGCTCACAACCAAGTAAAGATGGCTTTACTCGTTAACTCTACCAAACATATAAAGAAGAATTAACAAAATCTTTCTCCAACTATTCCAAAATATTGAAGAGGACACTTCCTAACTCATTCTATGAGGACAACATTACTCTGATACCAGAAGTCTTAGACAAAGACACTATGAGAAAAGAAAATTACAGGCTAATATCTCTTATGAGCAATTGCAAAAATCCTCGCCAAAATATGCACAAAGCTAATTCAGCAGTGTATTAAAAGTATCGTACCTCTGGGGCGCCTGGGTGGCTCAGTCAGTTGGGTGTCCGACTTCGGCTGGTCCGTGAGTTCAAGCCCTGCGTCGGGCTCTGTGCTGGCAGCTCAGAGCCTGGAACCTGTTTCAGATTCTGTGTCTCCCTCTCTCTCTGACCTTCCCCCATTCAAGCTTTGTCTCTCTCTGTCTCAAAAATGAATAAACGTTAAAAAAAAATTTAATAAAAAAAAAGTATTGTACCTCTTGAGCAAGTGAGGTTTACTCCCAGAATGCAAGAATGTTTCAACCTGTTAAAATCAACTCTGTAGGGGCGCCTGGGTGGCTCAGTCGGTTCAGCGTCCAACTTCGGCTCAGGTCATGATCTCACAGTCCATGAGTTCGAGCCCCGCGTCGGGCTCTGTGCTGACAGCTCAGAGCCTGGAGCCTGCTTCGGATTCTGTGCCTCCTCTCTCTGACCCTCCCTCGTTCATGCTCTGTCTCTGTCTCAAAAATAAACAAACATTAAAAAAAAAAAAAATCAATTCTGTAATATATCACATTAAGAGAATGTATGATAAAAGCCACGTGATCTCAACTGAGGCACAAAAAGCAAATGACAAAACTGAACATACTTTCAGGAAAAAAAAACAGTAAACTAGGAATAGAAGGGAACTTCCTCAACATGATTAAGGCCACATGAAAAATTCACACTGACATCATATTTACTGATGAAAGACTGAATGCCTTTTTTTTCTGAAGACCCTGAATGAGATAAGGATGCCAGTTTTTGCCACTTCTGTTCACCACAGTACTGACAGTTCTAGCCTGAATGATTACACAGAAAAAAGAAAAGCCATCTATATTGTAAAAGAAGTAAAATGGTATCTTCACTGGAGCCACTCTCTCATATCCATATAACATTAGAATCCATACACATGAAAAAAATGTCAGCGCTAATAAATGAATTTAGCAGAGTTGCAGGATACAAAATCAACATGTAAAAAGTCAGTTTTATTTCCGTATGCTTTCAATGAACTATCCGAACAGGAAGTATATATTTTTTAAGTTCCAATAAAATAAAATTCCAAAGAATACATTCTAATAAAATTACAATTTATAGCAGAATCCAAAAGAATAAAGTACTCAGCAATAAATTTAACCAAGGAGGCAAAAGACTTGTTCACTGACACCCAAAGAATATGGCTGAAATTAAAGAAAACCAAAGTATATGAGAAGACTTCCCATACTTATGGACGGGGAGACTTAATATTGCTAAGATGACAGTACTACCCAAAGTGATCTATAGATTCAAAGCAATCCCCATCAAAATTCCATTTGTGTGTGTGGTTATTTTTACAGAAATAGAAAAAACTATCCTAAAATTCATTTCGAATATCACAAGACCCTTGAGTCTTGCAAAGCAAAAAGTATGGAGGAACCACACTGCCTGATTTCAGTACTCCGTACCAAGCTACAAACAGTGGCAAAATCGGTTTGCTACTGACATAAGGATAAACATATAGATCAATGGAACAGAACTGAGCCTGAGGAAAAACCCTCACATATATGGTCAATTGATTTTTGACAAGGGTACCAAGTCCATACAATTGGAAAAGGACAGTCTGTACAAATGGTGCTTGGACAACTGGATACCTATGCTAAAAGAACACAAGATAAATGAACAATTAGAAAGTCTCTTAAGAAGTAGATATAATGAATACATATGTGGAGGTTTCAGAACTGAAAAATACATACCTGAAAGAAAATGGTTAGTAGATGGCTTACTAGCACATTAGAGGTAACAAATCACTGAACTGGAACACAGAACAATAGAAATTATACTGGGAAAAAAGTTATGAAGAGAGCCTCAAAAACTATGGGAGTATAACAAAATAACATTTGTGTCACTGTAGTTCTGGAAGTAGTAAAGGTAGACAGTATTAGAAGAGCTAATGGCTTAAAACTTCCCAAATTTGGCAAGAGATGGAAACCTAAAGATTCAAAGAGCTTGAATGTATGTCAAACATGATAAGCCCACTGAAATCCATGTCAAATCACATTACAATTTATCTCCATAACCTAAAAATGAAGAAAACATCTTGAAAGTGGCCAATGAAAAACAACACATTTTCTTATAGGGAAAACTATTGGAATGGTAGTGGATGTCTTACCAGAAACCACAGAGGTTAGATGGAAGGGGTGTGATGTTCTTCAGGTGCTGAAAGAAATTGTCAACCCCAAATCCTGTACCAAATGACAATATCTTTCAGGAATTGAAGGGAAACTCAGGACATTCTCAAATGGAGGGAAACTGAGAATTTGTCCCTAGGAGAGCAGATAGAGGCAATTTTATAAGCAAAAAGGAAACAATAAGAGAGGGAACCTTGGAACATCTATGTGCAGTAAGGAGTTAACATAATAGGCCTGAGACTGCTATTGTTAGGAAATCCTGCTTGCAAGACTATCCTTTGGCTGGCATTGGGATCTTGCATTTCTAGAGGGTTGGCACCATTCCCAGAACTGATAAGAATGGCTCACTGTGCCTAAAACTATGCAAAGTGTAGGGTTATGTTGAATGTGCCTGTGTGACTAGCCCCCACTAAAAAAGTTGGGCACTGAGCCTTTAATGAGCTTCCTCATTAGATAACATTTAACACATGTTGTCACAGTCATTGGTGGAGGATTTAAGTGGGTCATGTGTGACTCCACTGGGAGAGGATTTTTGGAAGCTTGTTCCTGGTTTCCTTTGGACTTTGTCTCTTGTATGGTTTCCCTTTGCTGATTTTGCTTTGTATCCCTTTGTTATAATTATAGCCAAGTGTGCAACTATGTGAGTCTTGTGAGTCCTAGTGAACATCGAACCTGGGGGTGGTCTTGGGAACCCCTGACACAATCAGGAAGAAAGAAAACACAGGAAAAATATGGGTAAATATAGTAGGCACTCCTCTTACACATGAATTTCTGAACTAATTTTGATGGTTGAAGCAAAAATTATTACACATTCTGCTATGATTCTAAATATATAGAGAGGAAACACTTAAAATTACAGTAAGGGCAAAAGGATGTAATGGGAGATAAAGCTTCTATACTTCATTCAAACTTGTAAAATGAAGATACCAGTAGACTGATTAGTTTTGCATATGTAATGGAGCTCCCAGAGTAACCACTAAAAATGCTATATACAAAGAGATACACAGAAAGCGCTGGATATTTCAAAATAGAATTCTAAAAGGAAAAAGAAAAAGGTCCAAATAACCCAAAGGAAGTCAGTAAAAAGAAAACAATCAAAAAGAACAAACAAAATGGTCTAAATACACCAACCAAAAGAGAGAAATTGTCATAACAGAGTAAGAAAAAAAGAAGCCGTAGTAAACCCAATGTGCTGCCTAAATGAAACTTCAAATATTATAGCTTAGGCAAGTTAAAAGGATAAAAAGAAACATGCAAACACTAATCAAAGGAAAGGAGTGGCTACACTAAATCAGTAAGGTAGACTTCTGAGCAAGGAAAGTTACCAGACACAGAGGGTGATCAATTACAGGAAGACAGTGATCCTGAATGTGTGTGTCTCACATACAGTTTCACAACATGTGAAGAGGAAACCCAAAGAAGAAACAGACAAATCAACAAGTGGAGACTTCAACACCCTTCTCTCAATGGTGGAAAATCTAAACCCCAAATCAGGAAGAGCTTGTCAACACCATCAACCAATAGAATCTAATCTTTACAGAACATTTCACCCCCAAATAGCAGAATACATATTCTTTTCAAATGCTCACAAAAACATATACCAAGATAAGCATATCCTGGGCCATAAAACATAAGAAATTTGTTTATCTTAACAAATGAAAAGAATTGATACCACACAAGGTATGTTCTCTGACCATAATGGAATCAAACATGAAGTCAGTAAGAGAAAGTTGACAGAAAAGTCTCTAAACACTTAGAAAATATTTAAACTACACACTTCCAAGTAATCCATGCATCAAAAATGAAGTTTTAAGGGGAAATAAAACATTCTCCATGAAAAGAGAATGGAGAGGAAGATATAATGTATCAAAGTATGTGGAGTACAACTAAAGCAGTCCTGAGTGGAAAACCTGTAGCAGTGGATGTGTATGTTACCAAAGAGGAAAAGTCTCTAATCAATAAGCTTCTATCTCAGGAACCTAGAAAAATAAAAGCTAAATAAACTCAAGAAACACAGAAGGAAATAATAGTGATAAAAGCAGAAATCAGTGAAATTGAAAAAAACAGAGAAAGAGCTGTTCTTTTGAAAATAATAACATTGAAACAACCTCTAGCAAGACTAAGAAAAACGAGACTAGACACAAATTACTACATCAAGAATGAAAAAAGGGTATCTCTACATACTCTGAAGCCATCAAAAGAATACCAGCCTACAAATTTCACAACTTACATGAAATGAACTGCTTCCTTGAAAAACACAAACTACTGAAAATTTCCCAATATGGAATAATTTGAACAGCTCTATAGCTATTACGGAAGTTCAATTTGCAATCTAAAAATTACTACAAATGAAATGTATAGGCCCACATGTTTTCACTGTGGAATTCTGCCAAATCTTTTAAGACTTAGTGCCAGTGCTGCATGATTTCTTCCAGAAAATAGAAGAGGAAGAAACAAACCCTTCCCAATTCACTCTGTGAAGCAGGTATTATGTTAATACCAAAATAATTATACACTATTACCAAGTACAGTTTACTTTAGGCATGCAAGACTAGTTCCATATTTGAAACTTAGTGTAATCCACCATTTTAACAGACTAAAAAAGAAAAACCACATGATTATATCAGTTGATGCAGTAAAATCAATTATTTGTCAGAATTCAATAACCACTGTGGGGGAAAAAAATCTTAGAACAAAAGGAATGCAGGGGAACTCCTCTACTTGAGTAGGAACATCTACAAAAAATATATATCTAACATTTTTTATTGCTTATATATATATATATAAACATACATGTCTACTGCTATATATATATTTATTTGTAATAATATATAACTATATATATAAAACAATTTACTGTTTTAACCATTTCACAAATTTATTTTAGAGAGGGGGTCAGAGGGAGAAAGAGAGAGAGCATTAAGCAGGCTCCACGCTCAGTGTGGAGCCCAACATGGACTTTTATCCCATGACCCTGGGATCATGACCTGAGCCAAAATCAAGAGTCAGACACTCAACCAAGCCATCCAGGTGCCCCTTAACCATTTTTAAATGCCCGGTTCAGTGGTGTTAAGTACATGCACACTGTTGTGAAACCATTCCCATTCTCCATCTCCAGCACTGTTTCATCTTCCCAAGCTAAAACTGTGTCCATTAAACATGGACTCCTTCCTCATTCCCCACTCCTCCCAGCTCTTGGTAACCTCTGTTTTACTTTATGGACTTGCCCATTCTCGGTTACCTGCTGTAAGTGGAATCAAACACTTTTTGTCCTTCTTAGACTGGCATATTTCACTTAACGTTTTCAACGCTAATCCTTGGTGTTGAATGTATCAGAATTTCCTTTGTTTCTAAGGCTCAACATATGCCATTGTATGCATACACCACATTTTATGTTGATGGCCATTTGAGCTATTGTGAATAATGCCATTATGTTGGGGACTTTGCTGTACAAGTATATAGGGGTAGATAGCTAGGAGTGGAGTTGCTGAATCGCAGGGTCAGTGGTATGTTTAACATTTTGAGGAACTGCTGGACTCTTACACAAAAACCACACCATTTTACATTTCCCATCAGAAATGCATAAATGTCTCCACAATGCCAGAACGTGTTCTCTCCCTTTTCTTTGGTAGTAGCCATCATAGAGGGTATGGCGTGGCATCTTATCTTAACGCTGTGAGACATAATGCTTTTCTCCTCATGTTAAGAATAAGGCAAAGATGTCTGCTCTCACCACTTTCATTGTGCTACAAGTTCTGCAATAAAGCAAGAGGAAACAGATCATTGACTGCTCTCCAGGTAGCTGTTTCCTTCGCAAGCCAGGCCAGGCCCATAATGAAGCAACTATGTCTAAGGGACCTGCAGTTGGCATTGGTCTTGGCACCACCTACTCTTGTGTGGGTGCCTTCTAGCACAGGAAAGTGGAAATAATTGCCAACGATCAGGGAAACCGAACCACCCCAAGTTATGTAGCCTTTACTGACACTGAACGATTGATCGGTGATGCTGCAAAGAATCAAGTTGCAATGAACCCACCAACACAGTTTTTGATGCCAAATGCCTGATTGGGTGTGGATTTGACAATGCTGTTGTCCAATCTGATATGAAGCACTGGCCCCTCATGGTGGTGAATGATGCTGGCAGGCCCAAGGTCCAAGTAGAATACAAGGGAGAGACCAAAAGTTTCTATCCAGAGGAGGTGTCTTCTATGGTTTTGACAAAGATAAAGGAAATTGCAGAGGCTTACCTTGGGAAGACTGTTACCAATGCTGTAGTCACAGTACCTGCCTATTTTAACAATGCTCAGTGTCAGGCTACCAAAGATGCTGGAACTATTGCTGGTCTTAATGTACTTTGAATCATCAAAGTACAGCAGCCAACTGCTGCTGCTATTGCTTATGGCTTAGAGAAAAAGGTTGGAGCCGAAAGGAATGTGCTGATCTTTGACTTGGGAGGTGGCACTTTTGATGTGTCAATCCTCACTATCGAAGATGGGATCTTTGAGGTCAAAGCTACTGCTGGAGACACCCACTTAGGTGGAGAAGACTTTGACAACCGAATGGTAAACCATTTTATTGCAGAGTTCAAGCGCAAACATAAGAAGGACATCAGTGAGAACAAGAAGGCAGTCCGTCGCCTCTGTACCTCTTGCAAGCATGCCAAGCATACACTTTCTTCCAGCACCTAGGCCAGTATTGAGATTGGTTCTCTATATGAAGGAATCAACTTCTATAGCTCTATTACTCATGCCTGGTTTGAAGAACTAAATACTGACCTGTTCTGTGGCACCCTGGACCCTGTAGAGAAAGCTCTTCAGGATGCCAAGCTAGACAAGTCTCAGATCCACGATATTGTCTTGGTGGGTGGTTCTACATGTATCCCCAAGATTCAGAAACTTCTACAAGACTTTTTCAATGGGAAGGAACTGAATAAGAGCATCAACCCTGATGAAGCTGCCGCTTATGGTGCAGCTGTCCAGGCAGCCATCCTTCCTGGAGACAAATCTGAAAATGCTCAAGATTTGCTGCTGTTGGAGGTCACTCCCCTTTCTCTTGGCATTGAAACTGCTGGTGGAGTCATGACTGTTCTCATCAAGCACAATTCTACCATTCCTACTAAACAGACCCAAACCTTCACTACCTACTCTGACAACCAACCTGGTGTGCTCATTCAGGTTTATGAAGGTGAGCGTGCCATGACCAAGGATAACAACCTACTTGGCAAGTTTGAACTCACAGGCATACGTACTGCCCCCCACGGCGTTCCTCAGATTGAGGTCACCTTTGATATTGATGCTAATGGCATTCTCAATGTCTCTGCTGTGGATAAGAGGACAGGAAAAGAGAATAAGATCACCATCACAAACAACAAAGGTCGCTTGAGCAAGGAAGACATTGAGCTCATGGTCCAGGAAGCTGAGAAGTACAAAGCTGAAGATGAGAAGCAGCGAGACAAGGTGTCCTCCAAGAATTCACTTGAATCTTACGCATTCAACATGAAAGCAACTGTTGAAGATGAAAAGCTTCAGGGTAAAATCAATAATGAGGACAAACAGAAGATTCTGGATAAGTGTAATGAAATCATCAACTGGCTGGATAAGAACCAGACTGCAGAAAAGGAAGAATTTGAACATCAGCAGAAAGAGCTGGAGAAGGTCTGCAATCCCATCATTACAAAGCTGTACCAGAGTGCAGGAGGCATGCCTGGAGGAATGCCTGGAGGCTTCCCTGGTGGTGGGGCTGCCCCCTCTGGTGGTGCCTCCTCTGGGCCCACCATTGAAGAGGTTGATTAAGCCAACCTGAGAATAGGTTTAGCATTGTTTCACACAAAACATTTGAAGGACCCAAATTTGTAGCAAATTCCATGGCAGTGAAGTTGAGCTGCTATAGTTAATAAACTGGGCATTCTTGATACTTGAATATGGAATATGTGCACAAGGAAAGGAAATACAACATTACACTTTATAAACACTGTATTGTTAAGTAGAAAATGCAATGTCTTAAAACTGTATTTAAAATTGGCACCAAAAAAATAGAGGAAATAAAATCCATATAGATTATAGATTATAAAGGAAGAAATAATGCCATGCTTGTCTATGTAGAAAATCTAAAGGAATCTAGGAGGAAAAAAAATCCTAGAACTAAGTGAGTTCAGCCAGGCTGTAGGATTTAAGATAAAGATAGAAACAATTGTATTTTTGTATTCTAGCAATGAACATAGTGTCACTGAAATTAAAAATACCATTAAAATCACTTAAAGAGATTCTAAGGTGTCAATCTAACAAAACATATGGATTTGTATGTTGAAAATCACAAAATGCTGATGGAAGAAATCAGAAGACAATAAATGGAGAGACATACCACATTTGTGGATTTGAACAGTCAACAGAGTAAAAAGAATAATAAGGTGGGAGGAATCATTCTACCTGATTTCAAGACCTACTATATAGCAGCATCATAGACATAAGATCAAGAGAAGAAAAGAGAGGACCCCCTAACTAGACCCATGAGCAATGTGAGAAGGGGATTAATAGTCTTGAACACATGGCACTAGATTTTGGGTTAAAAGCAGGGGCTTTGAATCTCAGCTGGGGCCCCACACCAGCCTTTCTTCCTGCCTTGGCCCTAGTTAGTGGCTTAGCTTAGGTTGACTAGTGCATGTGGTTTGCTTCTGGGTGAGCAGGAATGTGTTTGTGTTACAGGCATTAATGGCCTTCAGGGATGTGGCTGTGGCCTTCACCCAGAAGGAGTGGAGGCTACTGAGTCCTGCTCAGAGGACCCTGTATCGGGATGTAATGCTGGAGAACTACAGCCACTTGGTGTCGCTGGGTAAGGATGTCTTGTCTCAGGTCTCAGACTGCCTGTGAACATCTTAAGATTTTATGTAGTAGCCATACTTTTGGGTCAAAAAGAAAAACAATATTTTCCCTATATCCCTAGAGAGTGTTTGGATTCTGGAGAGCTGAAATAGTGAAGGTGTGTGTGTGGCGGGGTGGGGGTGAAGCTATGTGACACTGAATTGCCAGGACTCTTCCAAGGTTGGGCCCTTCCTCCAAAGTGATCTTGCCTCAAATTTGGGAATACTGGTATTCAGTTAACCACAGGGGAGACTTTAGATCCGGGACTCCCCCTCCCCTTAGTCATCCTTTCTCAGCACTCAGAGAGCCTTTGCACACTGCCACCGCCCCCCCCCCCCCCCCAGCTTTCTGGGTTATTGCATTTCCCTGCTGACTCTGAGTTCTGCCATAGCCTCTTAAACCACTAACCCAGGGTCACCTTGGTTTCTTTCCCTGTGAGTAGGAATTGCCTTTTCCAAACCCAAACTCATCACCCAGCTGGAGCAAGGGGATGAGCCCTGGAGAGAGGAGAGCGAATGTCTTCTGGACCTTTGTCCAGGTGAGTGGGAAGCATGGGCTGGTGAGGAGACCAGGCAGTGAGGTGCTTAGCAGATGAGGAAGGAGTGCTTATGAACTCCTGGGGAGGGCTCTTCTTTGGGCCCCCCTTCCATGATATCCTGCTTACCCAGAGAGGGCTTCCCTGGCCGTCCTCCCCTCCCCTATGCAGGCTCATTCTGTTCATGTGGTGTCTCTTTTCCAGTACCTTTTCCAGTTCTAGGATCTCCTTGTTCTTGGGCTTTTGTTGGTTGGCCTGATATTCTGCATAGCACTTGCCTTCTGAGACTAAGTCTGCTGTCTCTGGGAGACACTATCTAGTTTTTTTCATAACATGTGAATTTCTTAGTGCATTGGTTTTACTCCATAAATTCCCATAAGCTTGCTTCTTTTATGATGGATTATTTAAGATTACAACAGGGTGTGTAGAATTATATGAGTGCCTGTGTGCCTTCCCTGCAGCCTAAGAAATAGATGTTAGAACACCAGTTAACAGCCCCCACACCTTCCCTGTTGTGTCCTGCTCTTCCACCCCAGCCAAGAATCCAGTTTGTGCATTAGCATTCTCACGTGCCCTTTTTCTTTTTCCCCATTCGATGGGTCCTTCAACCATATAGTGTTGTTTTGCATGTTTGTAAACTCTGCACATAGTATTGTGCTGTACACATCCTTCTGGAACATGCTTTTTCACTGACTTTGTGTGAGTATCCTGTTAAAATACATTACCAGTTCCCTTCTTTTGGACACTTATTTCCAATTTTGGCTATTAAATAATGCTATCTACATATTCCTGTTACTTCCATAGAAACAGGGGCAAGAATTTTTCCAGCCTAGAGGTTCTTGTCCCACATCCTCACCAATACTGGGTATTGTCAGATTTCTTCCCTTTGCAGTGAATCTCAGAGGTTCTTGTCCCACACATCCTCACCAATACTAAGTGTTGTCAGACTTCTTCCCTTTGCTTTGAATCTCAGAGGAGCTTTGCTTTTCAGGGAGCATGAGTATCTCTTCCTATGTTGTTTGGTCATTTACCTCTTCTGTGATTTGTCTGTTCATGGGGTTTCCCTCCTTTTCATTTGGGCTGTTTCTGTTATTGATTTGTAGAAATTCCATATAAATTCTGGGAACATGTAGGTCTTTAATCCAGTGGGAATTAATTTTATGTGAATGACTGGAGGTAAGAATAAATTTTTTCCTGATTTTTTTTATTCTTTTGTTTTCAACATTCCTGGCATTTTGTTTCTAAATACAACCATATATCTGGACTTGTACTTTATAGCAAAATCAGTGCTTTTGTCTTTTTTTTTTTAAAGAGAAACTATTATATAAGCTATAATAATGGTATAATATAAAATGTATTATGGTATATTATGGTATAATAGTTTAGGGATAAATACTTTAATATAAAAAACTACATGTATTTAAAGTGTAAAATTTGGCTACCGCTATGGAATCACTGCTACAATCCAAATACCAAGCATAACTGTCACCTCAAAGTTTCCTTGTGCCTCGTTATAGTCCCTATCTCCTATCCTTTCGTCTTTCCCTCCTCCGCAGACTCAGGTACCCACTGCTCTGCTTTCTATCATAGATTTGCTCACATTTTCCAGAATTAATGTAAGTTAAATATATAGAATGTATACCAGATTCTTTCACTCAACATAATTATTTTTAATTTCATCCATAATGCTGTTTGTATCATAGTTCATTTCTTTTTACTGGTGGATAGTATTCCATTACATAGATAGCACAATTCATTTAACCATTCATCTACTGAAAGACATTTGAGTAGTCTCCAGTTTTGATTAATACAAGTAAAATCAGCATGGATGTTCATGACAAGTCTTTTATTTCTCTTGGATAAATACCCGGAACTGGGAATGGCTGGGTTATAGGATATAGTGTATATTTAACTTTTTACAGTATTCAAAAGCTATTTTCCAAAGTGGCTATGCTATTCACATTCCCACCAGCAAGGTATGAGGGTTCCAGATGCTCCACATCTTTGCCAAAACTTGGCAAAGAAATAAAGTTTCTTATTTTTGTGAGAAAGAGGGAGTGAGTGAGCACATGTGAAGGGGGTGAGAGGGGCAGAGGGAGAGAGAATCTTAAGCAGGCTCCATGCTCAGTGTGGATGCAGGGCTCGATCCTACCACCCTGGGATCATGATCTGAGCTGAAATCAAAAGTCGGACACTCAACCTACTGAGCCACCCAACCGACTGAGCCACTCAGGCACCCTGGTATTGTTTTCATTTTAGACATTTGCGTAGCTGTGTAGTGGCATCTGTGGTTTTGCCTGACAGTTTCCTAATGGCTGCTGCTGATGTTTTCATATGCTTATTTGCCATCTGTACATCTTTGGTAAAATGTCTCTTTGAATCTTTTGCCCATTAAAAAAAAATTGTTATATTTTTGTTACTGAGTTCTGAAAGTTCTTCATATATTCTGTATAGAAGGTCATTGTCAGATGTTTGATTTACAAATATTTTCCCTATGGCTTCCTTTTCTTTTATTTTGAGAGAGAGAGTGTGTGCAAGGGGAGGGGGAGAGAGAATCCCAAGCAGTTCTGTGCTGTCAGCACAGAGCTGGACATGGGGCTGAATCTCATGAACTGTGAGCTCATGACCTGAGCTGAAATCAAGAGTTGGACACTTAACTGACTGAACCACCCAGGTGCCCCACCTTTTCAATCTTTTAATAGTCTTTCAAAGAGAAATTCCTAATTTTGATGAAGTCCAAGTTTTTGTCTCACGAATTTCACTTTTGGTAGTGTGTTTAAGAAATATTTGCCTGACTTAAGGTGAAAGAGATTTTCATTTTTTTTCCTTTTAGAAGTGTTACAATTTTTATTTTATATTCAGCTCTATAATCTATTGTGAATAAATTTTTATACTTGGTACCACCTCTGGATTTAAGTACATTTATTTTTGCATACAAATACCTAAATTTTCCAGCACCATTTATTGAAAAGGCAACCTGTTGTTTATTGAATCGCCTATTTACCTTTGTGGTAAATGAATTGACCAAATGTGTATGGGTCTATATTTGGATTCTATTTTTTTTTTTTCACTCCTTTTTCTACCTTGATGCCAATACCACACAGTCTTGATTACTGTAGCCTTATAAGTCTAGAGTTCAGACAGTATAAATCTCCAACGTTTTTTTTCTTTTTCAAGTTGTTTTAATTATTCTAGGTTCTTTGAATTTCCATATGGATTTAGAATAGCAATTTTCACACACACACACACACACACCCTACTTGGGATTCTGATTTGGAATGAATTAAATCTACCTCATTTTGGAGAGAATTTACATGGAAATAACACTGCATCACCCAATATGTGAACACAGTATATCCATTTTTATGGGAGGTCTTTTAATTTTTGTCAGCCTTGTTTTATAATTTTTAGTACAGAGGTCTTATGCATTTCTACTCAGATTTATCCCTCTATATTTCATATTTTTTTATACTACAGAAGCTATTTTCACATTGTTTTCAATTGCTGAAAGTACAGAGAAATACAATTAACTTATGGATAATCATCTTGTATCTGGTAAACTTGCATACTTACTTTTTAGTTCTAGTAGCTTTTGTCAAATTCTATAGGATTTTCTAATAGATGATTATGTTATTTGTGAATAAGTATAGTTTTACTTCTTTACATTCAGTATGTCTTTCTTTTTCTTGCCACATTGCACAGGCGAGAACATCCAGTGCAATGATCAATTTAAATGGTGAGAGTGGACATCCTTTCCTTGTTCCTGATCTTATGGGGGAATGCTTTCTCCTAAGTGTAAGTTTTATCGCTGCCCTTGATGAGCACAACAAACTTCTGTTCCTTCTTTGCTAAGAGTTTTTATTGGGAATAGATGTTGGATTTTGTTAAATGTTTTCTGGGCATCTTTTGAGGTGATCATTTATGATCTATTTTTTTTTTTAGTCTTTTATAAAGTTTTTATTTTAATTTTAGTTAACATACAGTGTTACATTAGTTTCAGGTGTACAATAGAGTGATTCAAAACAATTCCATGTGTCATTCTTGACAAGTGGAGTCCTTTTTTTCTGTTTCAAGTTTATTTAAATTCTAGTTAGTTAACATATAGGGTAATATTGGTTTCAGGAGAATTTAGTGATACGTCACTTAGATCTAATACCCAGTTCTCATTACAAGTGCCCTCAATATCCACCCATTTAGCCCATCTCCCACCTACCTCCCCTCTGGTAACTCTCAGTTTGTTTCCTAAAGTTAATAGTCTCTGATGGTTTGCCTCCCTCTTTTTTTTTTCTTCCTTCCCCTATGTTCATCTGTTTTGTGTCTTAAATTCCACATATGAGGTGAATGGCGTTTTTTTTTTCCCCTTGTTAAATCAGGCTTGTATTTTTGTTAACATAATGCACTGACCTTATTCAGGTTTCACCAGTTTTACCTCCACTCTTTTGTATGTGTGGGTGTATGTTTGTTTAGATCTATGAACTTTTATCCCATGTACATTCCTGTAACTGCCAGTATATCCAAAGATACAGAATAGTTCCATCACAGGGATCCCTTGTGCTGCTCTTTTATAGCCACAGCCAACTCTCTCCCTTCTCTCCTGCCCTGTCTGGCAACTACTAATCTGTTCTCTTTCTCTATGAATTGTCATTTCAAGAATGTTATATAAAAGAAATCATATAGTATGTTAACATTTTTGGATTGCCTTTCTTCATTCATAATCTCTTGTGATCCATCCAAACTGTAGCATGTACCAATACTTCATTCCTTTTATTGCTGACTAGTATTCCATAGTATGAATGTACCACAGTTTGTAAAACCAGTCACCCACTGAAGGATATTTCAGTTGTTTACAGTTTGGGGATTTTATAAATGAAGGTGCTTTCAACATTTCTATATGGGTTTTTGTGTGAACCTAAGGCCTTATTTCTGGGATAAATGCTGAAGAGTGCAGTTGCTGAGTCATATAGTAAATAAATGTTTAGTTTTGTTAAAAACAACCATAGCCATGTCTAGAATGGTTACACCATTTTATCTTCCCACTAGCAACGTCTGCATGATTGTTTCTCCACATTCTTGCCAGTATCTGGTATTAGCCCTATTTTTTATTTTGGCCATTCTGACAGATTTCTAGAAATATCTCCTTGGTTAGTAAGAGTGAGGGGTTTAGTGCAAGCAGTTCCTCTCATGGAGAGCTGGGCATATCTGAGTCTGTGCACTGTATAAAGGATTTAGTTTCCTTGGAAAAGAGACTGGTGTTCTCCCTGTGGGTAAAGAGCTTATGAGGCCTCTGGTTATGGGTGGCTGTTGCTGTCATTTTGCAAGGTCTTTGTGGCATGTCCTTGCATCTCTGTTCATTCTTCCCAGACGATCTCTATCCAAAAGTGGTTGGCAGATGTATGTGTGTGTGTGTGTGTGTGTGTGTGTGTGTGTGTGTGTGTGTGTTAAGATCTGATCTGACCACTGAATGGATCTGGCAAAGATGGTCTAACAAGTGAGAGGAAAGAGACAATCTCTTCCTAGGTTGGCTCATGTGAGTGGTTGGCAGGCAAGGGCCCACGGACTCAGGTCTAGGGTGTCCAGCTAAGCATCTTCAGACACTGCATTTTAAGAGGGTAATCCCTGGTAGTTCTTCTCAGCTAAGCAGAGTCATGTAAGGTGGCTGACCACAGGAGCAATGGGTAGATGTGTATCATTACCTAGTGTATTTCTTCTTTTCAGATAGAATTTACTTACAGGAAATGCAAATTCTTAAGTTTGCTAGAGTTCAAACAATGTGTCTATCTCTACAATCCAAACTTTATCAAAATACAGATTACTAGCATTCCAGATAGTTCCTTATGGCCCATTCCAGTAAACTCCCACCCTAACCCTCAGAGGTACCTCTGGTCTTGATTTTATTTCATCATGGATTAATTTTGCCCACTATACAATTTTGCATGAATGGAATGATACGTATTCTTTTGTGTAGGCTTCTTCACCCAGTACAAAGGTTTTGAACTTCATCCATGTTGTTGCATACATTAGTAACCTGTTCCTTTTTAATGCTGCGTGGCTTCCCATCATGTGAATATACAACTATTTATCCTTTCTCCTTGGCAGACACCTTGATGGTTTCTAGTCCTTAGTTATTGTGAAAAAGCTGTTATTAGTAATCTTATGCTAGGTTTTTTGTTTTGGTAAGCCTATGTTTTCATTTCCTTTGGATAAAGACCTAGAGTAACGCCAGGTGTATTCGTTTTCTAGGGTTGCTGTAACAATTTACCACAAACTGAAAGGCTAAAACAAAAGAAATCTATTCTCACAGTTCAGAAGTTAGAAGTCCAAAATCAACCTGCTGGCAGTGTTGGTTCCTTTTGGAGGTTTGGAGGGAGAATCTGTTCCTCACCTCTCCTGGCTTCTGGTGGTTGCTGGCAATCATTCCTTGGCTTGTTGCTTTGTCAGTCCAATCCATGCCTTGTGACCACACAGCCTTCTTCCTTCTATGCATCTCTGTATCTAAGTCTCTCTCCTTGTAAGGACACCAGTCATTGGATTAAGGCTCACCCTAATTTGGTATGACCCATCTTAACTTGATCACATCTGCAAAAACCAGATTTCAAAAGAAGTCCTATAGGTAGAAATGAATTTTGGTGGGATACCATTCAATTTGATACACTGGGTCACAGGGTTACACTATATGCAGTATTATGAGAAATGACTATTTTCCAAACTGGCTGTACCATATTTCACTTCCATGAACACATAAGAAGAGAGTGACATTTGTCTCACAACTTCCCCCACAGTTTTCACCTTATCTGTGATGGATATGTAGTGGTTTCTCAGGGGATCTTTAATTTCCATTTCCCTGATGGTTAAGTGTTGAGCACTTTCTTTGTGCTTTATTCTATATCTTACTTTGTGAAGTATTTATTAAATCTTCTTCCAGTTTAATGCATTTTAAAATTGTTGAGTTCTAGGAATTCTTTATTAATCCTGGATACCAATTTGTCATATGTACATTTTGCAAACATTTTCTTAGTCTGAAACCTTTCTGTTCATTTTTTAAAGTTACTTTTGATAAGCAGATGTTTAATTGAGGAAGTCTAACTTTTCTCCTTTAAAATTTTTATTGTCATGAAGATAATTTATATTTTCTAAATGCTATATAGTTTTAGCTTTTAAGTCCATGATCCACCTTGAAGTAACTTTTGTGTATGGTGTCAGGCAGGAATCAAGATTTTACTCTTTCATATGGATACCCAGTGGCTCTAGCATCAACTGATGAAAAGACTTGCCTTCCCCTCATTGAATTGCTTTGTTGAAAATCCAATGGCTAAGTGTGGGTCTGTTTTACACTTTCAGTTCTATTTCTTCAATAGAATAGCCCTATCCTTAAACAAACCACACTGTATTACTGTAGGACCATCAGAAGTCTTGAAGTCAGGTAGTGGAAGTACTCTCCCTCTCTCTGTAAGTCAGGTAGAAGTTTTTCTTTTTTTTTTTTTCTTTTTTCTTTTATTTTAGAGAGAGTGAGATTCCAAGCAGGGTCTATGCTCAACCCCCTCCTTGCCCACCCCCCGACATGGGGCTTGATCCCATGACCCTGGGCCAAAATCCAAGCCAAAATCAAGAGTCAGATGCTCAACCAATGGAGCCACCCAGGTACCCCTAATTTTTCTTTTTAAAGACTGCTCTGGGTAGTGTAGGTCCTCTGCATTTCCACTTATAAGATCAGTTTCTCATAAAATTTGGGGTCTTTTGTGGTTCCATATAAATTTTAGGATTGTTGCTGTTGGTATTTGATAGGTATTGCATTAAATGTGTAGATTGCTTTGGGTAGTATAGACATTTTGACAGTATTTGTTCTTCCAATCTGTGAGCATGGAATGTTTTTTTTCATTTCCTTATGTTGTCTTTAATTTCTTATATTAGTTTTATAGTTTATCAAGTTTTTTATAAATAGTTTTTAATAGTTTTTTTATAGTTTATAGTTTTTTACAGTTTTTTATAAATATAGTTTATAGAATTTTATAATATAAAATTCTTATATTAGCTTTATAGTTTTCAGGTACCTCTCAAGTTTATTCCTAGGTATTTTACTGCTTTTGGTGCAATTGTAAATAGGATGGTTTTCTTAATTTCTCTTTCTGCTGTTTCACTATTGGTGTATAGAAATGCAACAGATTTCTGCACATTGCTTTTGTATCCTGCAACTTCACTGAATTCCTTTATCAGTTCTAGTAGCTTTTTGGTGGAGTCCTTAGGGTTTTCTATGTATACTCTCCTGTCACCTATGTTATTAGACAACATACAGAAAAGGAATTCAAATTGGTAAGTAGTAAAAGCTTTATTTCTTCCTTACCAATTTGAATTCCTTTTCTGTATGTTGTCTAATTACTGTGGCTAGTACTTCCAATGTTTTGTTGAATAAAAGTGGTGAGAGTGGGCATCCTTGTTTTGTTCCTGACCTTAGGGGGAAAACAGTTTTTACCCCATTAAGGATGATGTTTACTGTGGGTTTTTTATATATGGCATTTATTATGTTATATCCCCTCTAAACCTACTTTGTTGAGGGTTTTTATTATGGATGGATGCTTTACTTTTACAGATAATTTTTCTGTGTCTACTGAAATATGATTTTTATACTTTCTCTTATTGATGTGATGTATCAAATTGATTGATTTGCAAATACTGAATCACCTGTGAATCCTGGGAATAAATCACTTGATCTTGGTGAATGATTTTTTAAATGTATTGTTGGATTCTCTCTGCTAGTACTTTGTGAAGGATTTTTGCATCTATGTTCATCAGAGATATTGGCCTGTAGTTCTTTTCTTTGGTGGTGTCTTTTCTGGTTTTGCTATCGGGTATACTGGCCTCCCAAAATGAATTCGAGAATAGGTTAACTCTTCTTTAAATGTATGGTAGAATTTGCCTGTGAAGCCATCTGGTCCTGGACTTCTGTTTGTTGGAAGTTTTTGATTATTGATTTCAATCTCCTTGCTGATAATTGGTCTCTTCAGATTTTCTATTTCTTCCTGCTTCAGTTTTGGTAGGTTATATGTTTCTAGGAATTTATCTGTTTCTTCTAGGTTGTCTAACTTGTTGGCATGTAGTTTTTCATAACATTCTCTTACAGTTCGTGTTATTGTTGGTTACTATTTCTCCAACTTGTGATTTTTTGATTTTTTTTTTTTTGATGAGTTTGACTAGAACCTTTTCAGTTTTCTTGATGTTTTCAAAGAACCAGCTCCTGGTTTCACTGTTTAGTTTCTGTATCATTTATTTCTGCTCTAATTTTTATTCTTTCCTTCCCTCTGCTGGTTTTGGGTTTTGGTTGTTCTTTTTCTAGCTCCTTCAGGTGTAAGATTAGGTTGAGATTTTTCTTGCTTCTTGATGTATTATAAACTTCCCTCTTAGAACAACTCTTGCTGCATTCCTAAAGTTTTTGGACCATTGTGTTTTCACTTTCATTTGTTTCCATGTACTCTTTGATTTATTCTTTGATTTCTTGGTTGACCCACTTATTGTTTAGTAGCATAGTATTTAACCCTCATGTATTTGTGGTCTTTCCAGATTTTTTCTTATGGTTGATTTTTAGTTTCATAGGGTTGTGGTTGAGAAAAATGCACGGTATGACGTCAACCTTTTAAAATTTGTTGAGACTTGTTTTGTGGCATAATATGTGATCTATTTTGGAGAACATTCCATGTGCAGTTGAAAAGAATGTGTATTCTATCTTGTTTTAGGGTGGAATGTTCTGAACATATGTTAAATCCATCTGTTCCCATGTGTCATTCAAAGCCACTGTTTTCTGTGGCTTTTCTGTTTGCTTTTCTGTGTTTGGAGGATCTGTCCATTGATGTAAGTGGGATGTTAAAGTCCCTTGCTGTTATTGTATTACTATAACATAGTTCCTTTATGTTTGTTATTAACTGTTTTACATAGTTGGGTGTTGCCATATTGGGTGCATAACTATTTACAATTGCTAGATCTTGTTGGATTGTCCCTTTTATTATTATATAGTGTACTTGTCTTTTTACAGACTTTGTTTTATAGTCTATTTTGTCTGATATAAGTACTGCTACCCCAAGCTTTCTTTTGACATCCATTTGCATGATATTCTCTATCCCTTCACTTTGAATCTTCATGTGTCTCCAGGTCTGAAATGAACCTTTTGTAGGCAGCATATAGATGGGTTTGTTTTTTTTTAAATGTATTCTGTCACCCTTCTGTCATTCTTTTGATTGGAGCATTTATTCCATTTACATTGAAAGTAATTATTGATAGTTATGTATTGCCATTTTGTTACTTGCTTTGCGGTTATATTTGTAGTTTTCTGATTCTTTTGTGGTTTGTTGGTTTTCTTTAGTGATATATTTAGATTCTTTATGTTTTGCTTATCTATTACTGTTTTTTGTGTGGTTACCATTCAGTTTATATCTAACATTTTCTGCATCTGTAGCAGTCTATGTTAAGCTGAGGGCTGCTCAATGTTAAACTCATTCTTTACTCCTTCCCTCCATGTTTTAGATATATGGTGTCCCATTTTATATCCTTTTATGAATGTCTTGACTGATTTTTTTACAGAAATACTTATTCTTAGTATTTTTGTGTTTACTTTTCACACTCTCACTTATCAACTTTCCTTTCCACTGAAAGAATTCCCTTTAACATTTCTTGCAGGTCTGGTTTAGTGGTCACAAACTCCTATAGTTTTTGTCTGGGAAATTCTTGTTCTCTTCTTCTATTCTGAACGATGGCCTTGCTGGATAGAGTATTCTTGGCTGCAGATATTTCCCTTTTAGCATTTTGAGTACATCATGTCAACCCCTTCTGGCAAGTTTCTGCTAAAAAATCTAACAGCCTTATGGAGTTTCCCCATGTACCTGTCCTCTTTTCTCTTGCAATCTCTAAATTCTTTACCACTGTTTCTTGCCGTTTTAATTGCTATGTATCTTGGTGCAGACCTCCTTGGGTTGATTTTGTTGAGGGATCTCTGTGCCTCCTGAATCTGGATTTGTTTCCCTCCCGATTTAGGAAATTTTCAGCTATTATTTCTTCATATACATTTTCTATCCCCCCCCCCCACTTCTTCTGGGATCCCTATAATGTGAATGTTACTATGCTTGATGGTGTCACTGACTTCCCTAACGCTATTCTCATTATGGAGTATTTGTCTCTCTTTTGCTCAGCTTGAGTGCTTTTCATTACTCTATCCTCCAGGTCGCTGATATATTCCTTTCCTTCCTGTTGCCTATTCCATCTGTTGTATTTCTGGTTTCATTTATGGAGTTCTTCATCTCTGATACGTTATTTTTTATCTCTGTGTTAAGAATCTCACTGATGTCCTCCATTCGTTGCTCAAGTCCAGTGAGTATCTTTATGGTCATTAATTTAAATTCTCTTAGCTCTCCTACTGTGTTTTTATCATGGTCTTTCATTTGGGACATATTCCTCTGTCTCATCTTGTCTGTTTCTATGTGTTAGGAAAGTCTGCAATGTCTCTTGCTCTTGAAAGCAGTGGTTCTATGAAGAAGAGGTCCTGTAGTGTCCCCTGTTCACCAGGACCTGGCGCTTCAGGGATGTCTCCTATGTGTGTTGCTTGCATCCTACTATTGTGTCTGAGTAGCTTTTCTTTTCAGTCCAGACTTCACTCATTCTGCCTGTTATGGGCTGTGCCTGCTCTGTGGTGTTAGGGAGACTGAATCAGGCTGGCTCTGAAAGTGGAGTGACCGTACGAGGGCTCAAGAGTGGGATGGCAGTATTAGCAAAATTTGCATTGAGCCACTAGTCCTAGGCTATAGATGCCATAAAGCACGGTGGTGGCTAGGAGCGTGGTGCACATTGGCAGTGGCGAGGGGTAACGCAAGCAGCTGAGGTGGCAACAATGGGCAAATGGCAGTTGACATGTGATAGACGGTCATGGCATGTATGATGTTAACAAAATTTGCATTGAGCCATGTGTCCTAGGCTAATCCCCCAAAGCAAGGCAACAGCCAGGGGTGCAGAGCACAGGAGTGGCTGTGACCTGGGGTTCTGCAGGAACTGGGCAGGGCATGTACACTACATTAGCAAAATTTGCACTGAGCTCCTAATCCTAAACCAGATCCCCCAAAGAAATGCAGGCCAGAGGGCCATGGCACACAGGGTATTAAAAGAAATTTGTGATAAGCCCAGGGCCAAGGCCAGCAGGATGAGCAAGTCCTCAGGAGAATACATGGACATGGCACAGTGCTAGCAAGTGTCCGTGCAGCCCCACTTCCCACAGGTGGCCCCGTGTTTATGCTGGGCGAATGGGGGAAGGAAAATGTCACCTGCCAGTTCCTTTGTTCCCAGAGAAGTCTCCTCAGCACACTCCAAAATCAGCATAAACAGATCTCCCTCCTGTTGTGCAAGCTGTCGCTTCTGTGTTGACTCTCCTTCGGCTGCACTTTAGGGGCAGGCCCTGGTTATCACTCACCCAGTGCTGAAGTGGTTGACTTTTAAAGCTCTAGGCTCCAAATCCCACTGGGTATACAAACTCACAGAATTCAGCTCCTCTGGTTTTCCAGGCAGGATGCTATGGGGATTTCCTTTTTCTGTGTGGGCTTCCCATCCCCATGACCACAGCTCCTCATTGCTCCTTTTGGGCAGCTCCTGACGACCGTTACTGTCCTTCATAATCTCTCAGAGGTGGCTGCTCTGTTTAGTTGTGGAGTCTGTTCTGCCAGATCACTCTCCAGTTTACTGATGTGGATGTGAGTGACACCTAGTTGTAAACATGGGATGGGGTGAGCTGAGGTCCTCCTACTCCACCATCTTGCGCTCCCTGCCCCCATGAATCACATTGTTTCTTAGTGGAAGCATATATACATTTGTGGATTAACGTTTGCATTAGCATTGATTATGTCTTGCAAGTGAACTGTATTGGTGGAAATGTGTAACTCTAATGGCAGCAGTTTATAGGGCTGGGCTGGTGTTAGAGCTGCCTCATCATGTGTATCTTCTGTGTTGTAGTAAGATATGCAATAATGTGTCAGCAAAGGATGGAAAGTAGGTATGTAAAGGAAGTCTTGGTTGTGAGAACATCGGAGCAATGACTGCTGGGCAGGTACAACCAACCTTTCACAAGGTGCCTGTAGTGATTCTGACCAACATTTTCTCTCCAGCAGAACCAGGAACAGAATTCCAGCCATGTGTCCATTCCTGCCCGGTGGCCTTTTCCAGTCCACAGTTCCTTCAACAGTACGTGCTGTGCGGTCACCTTCCTCAGATCTTCCCAAGCTCATATGCAGGAAGCCCCATCTCAACGGAAGCTCCAAGCTGCTCAAGTGAACAAGGAGATGAGGAAGAGATAGAAGGAAGACTTGAGCTGAGTGGGGTTTCCCGGGTGCTCTTCAGATCCTCTCAGGGTCGGCCAGTAGACTGGGTGGAAGGCAAAAGAGCTGGGGGAGTAGACCAGGGGATGTGTCCTGAAGAAGCAGACCTTTCAGCATCTGGAGCAGCCATGTGTGGGAAATACAGACTGGGACTTGGTCCCAAATCCAGTCTCTTAAGCCTCCAGAAACATCACGTATGTCCTGAATGTGGCAGAGGCTTCTGCCAGAGGTCAGACCTCACCAAGCACCAAAGGACACACTCAGGAGAAAAGCCTTACAGCTGTAGGGAGTGCGGGCGAGGCTTTGGCCGCAAGTCCTCCCTCACCATCCACCAGAGGAAACACTCAGGGGAGAAGCCTTATGTGTGTCGGGAGTGTGGCCGCCACTTCAGGTACACATCCTCACTTACCAACCACAAGAGGATACACTCTGGGGAGAGGCCCTTCGAATGTCAGGAATGTGGGCGAGGCTTTCGCCAAAAGATCGCCCTGATCCTGCACCAGAGGACACACTTGGAGGAGAAGCCCTTTGTGTGTCCCGAGTGTGGGAGAGGCTTTTGCCAGAAGGCATCGCTCCTCCAACACCGAAGCTCACATTCGAGTGAAAGACCCTTCTTGTGCCTTGAGTGTGGGCGTGGTTTCAGGCAGCAGGCACTGCTCCTCAGTCACCAAGTCACACACTCAGGGGAGAAGCCTTATATCTGTGCTGAATGTGGGCATGGCTTTCGCCAGAAGGTCACCCTTGTCAGACACCAGAGGACACACACAGGGGAGAAGCCTTACCTGTGCCCTGAGTGTGGCCGGGGCTTTAGCCAGAAGGTCTCCCTCATGGGACACCAGAGGACACATACAGGGGAGAGGCCTTACCTGTGCCCTGAGTGTGGGCGTGGCTTTGGCCAGAAGGTTACCCTCATCAGACACCAGAGGACACATACAGGGGAGAAGCCTTACCTGTGCCCGGAGTGTGGACGTACCTTTGGCTTCAAGTCGCTTCTCACCAGACACCAGAGGACACACTCAGGGGAGGCGACTGATGTGTACAGAGTGTGTGAGCAAGGACTGGGCCAGAAGTCTCACTTCACCTCTGACCAGAGGACACACTCAGGGGAGAAGCCGTGCGTGTGCAGTGAGTGTGGGCGTGGCTTCGGGTTCAGGTCAGCCCTCATCAGACACCAGCGCACCCACTCAGGAGAGAAGCCGTATGTGTGCAGGGAGTGTGGCCGAGGCTTCAGCCAGAAGTCTCACCTCCACAGACATAGGAGGACCAAGTCTGGCCATCGCCTCCCACCTCAAGAGCTGCTCTCCTGACCTTTCCTTTCCTCACGGTTGTGAAGATGGCAGAAAGCGCTAGGAAATGTTCCACTTTCTTCAAATGCAGTGGAGGGGAAAAAAATGTGTCTTCAATGATTGTAAGATCATTAATTTATGGTTTATTTTCTGTACTAGCGATGGCTTTGATTTGCTAAAGCTGCCATTAAAAAAACGCAACAAACTTGATGGCTGAAGAACAGTTTTCACACAGTTCTTGGGACTGAAGTCCAGGATCAATGTGTGTACTTTGGTTTCTACTGAAGCCTCTCTCCTCAGCTGGCAGATGCCTGCCTTCTTACTGTGTCCTCACATGGCCTTTGTGCATGCTCTTTCCTGGTGTCTCCCCCTCTTCTAAGGATACCAGACTTACTAGGTTACAGCCCCCAATCTATGACCAAATAAGGTTGCACTGGGGGGTTCTGGCTTCAATGTATGAATTTGGAACAATTCAGTCCATAATACTCAGTCCTCCAAACCCCCAAAATTCATGTTCTCACATCCATAGAATATTTAAAAAATTTTTTTAACGTTTATTCATTTTTGAGACAGAGAGAGACAGAGCATGAATGGGGGAATGTCAGAGAGAGAGAGGGAGACACAGAATCTGAAACAGGCTGCAGGCTCTGAGCTGTCAGCACAGAGCCCTATGCAGGGCTCAAACTCACAGACCGCGAGATCATGACCTGAGCCGACGTCAGACGCCCAACCCACTGAGCCACCCAGGCGCCCCTCACATCCATATTCTTTTTTTTTTTTTTTTTAATTTTTTTTTTTTTCAACGTTTATTTATTTTTGGGACAGAGAGAGACAGAGCATGAACGGGGGAGGGGCAGAGAGAGAGGGAGACACAGAATCAGAAACAGGCTCCAGGCTCCGAGCCATCAGCCCAGAGCCCGACGCGGGGCTCGAACTCACGGACCGCGAGATCGTGACCTGGCTGAAGTCGGACGCTTAACCGACTGCGCCACCCAGGCGCCCCTCACATCCATATTCTTAAAAGCTCCCAAAGTGCTGACCCATTCCAGCACTGACTCTATCCAAAATCTCATGTAAATCAAGTGTGGGTGAGGTTAGGGGTATATTTCATTTTGAGGCAAAGTTCCTCTCCAGCTGTGAATCTGTGAACCAGACAAGTTACCACCGATGTAGAATTTGCATTCCTTTCCACAGGGGGAAAGAAGAAAAAATTGATGGGTCTCAAGCACATCTTATGACCTAGCAAGCAAATTCTGTTACGTTTTATGGCTTGAGAAAATTCTCTGGTTGGATGCTCTGCCCTCTGGTCCTGCTGTTGTAGCAGCATGCAGCCCCTGTGAGACCATGGAGGCATTCACCCTCTGAGCCCACTGTGGGGATGGCAGACCTGATATGTTTCACCATGAGGGTCACTGTTTCCTCCTCTTGGTGGATAACACCACAGAGGTCCGAAACCTGACCTTCACTGTGTCCCATCCACATATCCTTAGTTGAGCCACACAGTTTCCACTGAGGGTTGACTGGTTCCAAACTAATCTCTATCAAATGACTGTCCAGCAACACCACTGGTATTTTCTCCAGAACATGCTTTCTCATTTTGCAATATGGATAGGCTGAGAATTCTCTAAATCTTCAAGTTCTGGCTTCTTTTTGCCGAACACTTCCTTCAATTCACCTCCCTTGTCACATTTTTCTATGAGAAGAAACAGGTTACACCTTCCATCACTTTGCTAGGAATTTGTCACTTCTGTTACTTAAGATTTCTACCTTGCACCAAACACTGGGACACAACTTGGCCACATTCTTTGCTGCCATATAGATGTAAGTAAATAACAAGGAATGCCTTTCCTTAAGTTTCCAGTAATGTCCCACATTTATGTCTGAGGCTGGGGCAGAATCACTTCTAATGCCCCTATTCCTACCATAGTCTCTTTCAAGCAACCCCAGCTTTCTCTACCAAGCACCTCAAAGCTCTTCTACCCTCTACCCATCACCCAGCTCTAAAACCACCTCCATAGTTTTTCATATTTACTATGATAGCACACCACTCTCAGTACCAAAACTGTATTATTTTGTCAGGGCTACCATAACAAAACCAGAGACAGGAAGTCCAAGATCACCCTGACCTACTGAAGCCTCACCTCCTGGCTGCCAGATGGTGTGCTCTCCTCACATGGTATTTCCCTTCCCTGTATGTGTGCCAGAAAGCGAGTGAGCTCTGGTGTTTCTTACTCTTTTTTTTAAAATGTTTTTTTTTTTCTCAACGTTTTTATTTATTTCTGGGACAGAGAGAGACAGAGCACGAGCGGGGGAGGGGCAGAGAGAGAGGGAGACACAGAATCGGAAACAGGCTCCAGGCTCCGAGCCATCAGCCCAGAGCCTGACGCGGGGCTCGAACTCACGGACCGCGAGATCATGACCTGGCTGAAGTCGGACGCTTAACCGACTGCGCCACCCAGGCGCCCCAGGTGTTTCTTACTCTTAAAAGGATGCCAGGCCTAGTAGATGAGGGCTTCATCCTTACATCATTTAACTTTCATTACTTCCTTAGGTCCTGTACCCAAACACTGTCACATTAGGGAAAAGACTTCATCAAGGACTTTTGGGGAAAATTCAGTTCATAGCACTCTGCTCTCTGGACTCCCCCAAATTCCTACCTGGCCCTCAACCCCTGCCATTAAGGGTCATGACCTTTCCTTTCCCATGAGTGTGAAGCCAGCAGGAAGCAACGGGCAGTGCTGCACTTTCCTCAAGTGGAATGCAAGAAGCATACGGGTCCTTTCAACGGCTGAGGAGAGAGGGGAGCTGGACATGGCTGCTTTCTAAACCCTCCTCCACATCTGGAGACCCATCTCCCTTACCGATAGACACCATGGAGATCCTGACGCATTAGCAGCTCAACCTGTGAAGCTTTTTCTTCTTTGGGGCCAGAGCATCCCTTCTATCTGGAGACACCAAGTAGCCTGTTTGAGGGAAACTCCTTCCACACTCTAATACCAGCAGTGAAAAGTGGGAGGAATAGTGGTACCAAGTAAGTCAAGTAGACCTAAACAGCATTGCAAGAACTCTGAAAGCTACACTGTCATTGGATCAAACAGAGCCCACAAAAGTAGGCTGCAAGTGGGGAGGTACCTATTAAAGCAGGGTGACTGCCTGCCTGGTCACCCTGTTTAAATGAAAGGTTTAGAGAGGACCCGGAGTTTCTTAACAGCTAAATGTACAGAATGCAATAAAAAGTTACTCATCATTCTAAGAACCAGGAAAACACAACTTAAATGAGAAAAGACAATCAAATGACATCAACACTGAGATAAGCAAGACAATGGAACTGTCTGACAGGGATATCAAGGCAGCCATCATAGAAATGCTTCAAGCAATCACAAGGTCTCTTGAAACAAATGAAAAAAGTACAGTATCTCAGCAACAACAAAAAATAGAAGTTACACCAAAGTTGAAGGGGAAATTGTTAAATTCAAAACTAGACAACGGGCGCCTGGGTGACTCAGTCGGTTAAGCGTCCGACTTCAGCTCAGGTCATGATCTTGCGGTCCGTGAGTTCGAGCCCCGCGTCAGGCTCTGTGCTGACCGCTCAGAGCCTGGAGCCTGTTTCAGATTCTGTGTCTCCCTCTCTCTCTGACCCTCCCCCATTCATGCTCTGTCTCTGTCTCAAAAATAAATAAACGTTAAAAAAAAAATTAAAAAAAAAACTAGACAACAAATTTAAAAACTATTTGGACGGGCTTAAGGGTAGAGTTGTTATGGCAGAAAATGGAATTGGGGAGAATTTGAGGGCAGATCAATTGAATTCAGCCCATCTGAACAATGGAGAAAAAAGACTGAGAAAAAGAGCCAGAATCTTTGGGAGAAAAACAAAAAAAGCTAACATGTGTCATCAAAGTCCTAGAAAGTAAGAAAAGAAGTGGAATTGAGAAAATATTTGAAGAAATATTTTAAGAAATGCCCAGAAATATCCCATATTTGGCAAGAAACATAAATATACAGATTCAAGAAGCCAAATGAATACTAAATAAAACAAATCCTAAGAAATCTACACTAAGACATCAATTAAAATTTTGAAATCTAAAGGAAAAAAAAATCTTGAAAGCAACCCCAGAGAAATGACTTACTACCCATAGGGGGACAACAATTCAAATGAGAGCAGATTTCTCAGGAAGTCACGGAGGTCACAGGAAGGTGGCACAACATTTTTCTTCGAAGTCCTAAAAGAAGACTGTTGACTGCAGAGTGAATATCTACCAAAACTATCCTTCAAAAATGAAGGTAGAATTAAGCACATTCCCAGGGAAAGAAAACTAAGAATTTGCTGCTAGCGGACCTGACCTTGAAAAATGGCTAAAAGGAAATTCTTCAAATAGAGAAAATGATAAAAGAAACACTGGCATATCAGGAAGGAAGAAAAAATCATGGAAAGAGCACAAATAGAACTATATAAATTGGCATCCTTCCACCCACAGGTTTTTAAAATCAAATGTGGTAAGTTGTAATATCACTTGATACTCTAGACAATGACTTAAAAGTGGGGACAGTAATAAAGGGGCCTAAACAAAAGTAACATTTTCACACTTCACTCCAAGTGATAATATACTGATATACTGTGATAAGGCACATATGTGTATTGTAATACCCACAGGAACCACTAAGAAAATTATACAAAGAGATACACTAAAAAACATGAGGAATGGATCTAAATGGAATCTCAAACAACAAATAACCCACAGAAAAGCAATAAAAGAGATAGAGAAAAATAAGATCTAGAGAAAACAAATTTTAATTCAGTAATAAAATGGCCAACTTAAGCCCTAACATAGCAGCAATTACTTTATTATCTAGACATTGGTTCTAATTACGCTAATCAAAAGACAAAGATTGCGAAGGTGGATTCAAAAGAAAAAACAAAACAAAACCACGCAACCATGAATTTTAAAAGGCATTAAGTTCCCATATTAATATCAAATATAGTAGACTTCACAGCAAAGAAACTGACTAGAGACAAAGAGGGATGTTATATAGTAATAAAGGAATCAATCCACCAGGAAGGTATAACAATCCTAAATGTGAATGAACCAAATAACAAAATTCATGAAGCAAAAACTGATAGAGCTGAAACAGAAACTGAGAAAATTCATCATAATCATTGAGGACTTCAACACTGCTCTCTCAGGAGCTGAGGACTACAGAACAAATATCAGCAAGGATACAGTAAACCTGAACACCATGATCAAGAACTAGGATCTGACATATAGATCATTCCATCCAAAAACAACAGAATGTTTTTCAAACACCATTCACCAAGACAGTCCATACATATCCTGACTCATAAGACACACCTAAATTTAAAATAATTGAAATCCTATATTTTTCTTTTGTTTTTAGTTTTTTTTTTAATTTATTATTTATTTTGAGAGAGACTCAGCATGAGTGGGAGAGGGGCAGAGAAAGAGGGAGACAGAGAATCCCGAGCAGGCTCCACATTGTCAGCATGGAGCCCAATGTGGGGCTCAAACTCACAAAACCATGAGATCATGACCTGAGCCGAAACCAAAAGTCAGATGCTTAAATGACTGACCTGCCCAGGCTCCCCATAAGGAGTATATTCTTTAGCTACAATGGAATCAAACTAGACATCAATAACAGAGACAAAAGGAAAACTTACAAAGACTCTGAAATTTAACAACATAGTACTAAACCATGGTCAAACAGGAAGATGTTTCATAGGAAATAATTAACAAATATACTGCAGTGAATGAAAATGAAATACAGCATAGCAAATTAAGGGATGCAGCTAACACCATGAGAAGAAAACTGATAGCACTAAATGTTCACATTATACATACAAAAATGATTCAAATCAGTGACAGAAGTTTATACTAAAGAGCTTAAAAAGTGGAGCAAAGTAAACCCAAAGAAAGCAGATGGACAGAAATAATAAAAACAAAAATCAGTGTAGTTCACATAGAATAATGGAGGGAACAAAATGCCGGTTCTCCAAAAAGTAAAATAAACTTGACTAACCTTTTGTACGAATGACAAAAATTAGAGCATAAATACAAATCATCAAAGTCAGGAATAAAGTAGGATATCTGTTACTACAGATCCTGTAGCCATCAAAGGGTAACAAGGGAGTGCTATGAACAATTTTTACTACGGTCATGAACTATGTATCTTTGAAGTGGACAAATTCCTCAAAAAACACATCTGAAAACTCAATCAAATAGATAGAATCTGAGTATTTACATAACCACTAAGAAAACTAAATTCATAGTATCATTCTTTTTATACATGGTTGGGTTCTATTTGCTAATGTTTTTGAGGATTTTTGCATTCATCTTCATGAGATATTGGTCTATCGTTTTATACTTTAACATTGTCTCCTTTGGGTATCAGGGTAGAACCGGCCTCATGAAATAAGTTAGGAAATATTCCTTCCTCTTTTCTGGAAGAGACTGCACAGCATTGGTATTCATCCATCCATCCAATCCAAATGCTGGGTAAATTACTCCAATGAAACCATCTAGGCCTGGTTTCTTTTTCAGGAACTTTTAAGGTCTATAACTGCTCTTGTGCTAACTTTTCAGACCAATAAGCACTTCAGTAATTGTAAATAAACTCAAAACTTTACAAAGGAGAAAAAAAATTAATGTGTAGGGCCCCATAAGCACCACATTTCTAATAAAGTCCACTGGCCTTATATCAACCAGGGCAGAGCTGAACGCCACAAGGGAAGTTTGTGTAGTAGTGTGTTTTGGAGGTTCAGAACAGAGAACGTGGATCTTCCCAATTCCAAGCAACTGTGGTGCTGCTTCTATTCCATTTGGGAACAAAAAGTCCAATCACCTTTTTTTAAAATGGTGGAAACATGGGAAACAATTTTTTCTTCTATTAAATTCCCCAAATCCTTTGGAGGCTCTGGCCTATGGTTGGTCTAGCTGAGCACAAAATGGAGGGTCTTTTGTAGGAAGATTCTGGTTTCCTTCGCAAGCCACTATTTATTCACTCTTGGGTCTCCTGATGGGATAGGGTTTGCAATCAGCACTGCCCCCTCTCTGGGTCCCTGGCTCCATTCCAGAAGGAATCAGACTGAAGTGTGCTGAGAACTCTCAGAAGAAATGGTCCAGATAGAGAAAAGGTGGCACAAACGGTCACAGGACTCCAGGATATTGGAGGCCAACCACACGACTCACATTTATTCTGTCCACAGGACAATTATTTGTCACCCTTGAAACTGGTCATAATAACATCTACCATTTAGGTTTTTTGTTTAAGAAATAAGTGAGACAACATGTAGAATGTTCAAGGTATAGAGGGAAATCAACAAATATTAGAAACCTCCCATTGCTAACTTTAGCTCTTCTATAACAAATTGTAAAGTAAAAACTTTAGGGGTTTTTCCCCTTAAATAAAACATCAGGTTCCCTGGAATAGGACACACTGTGCTAACGTATATACCCACTCCCCAACACAAATTCTAGAAAATCATACAGTTTTGATACAAAACTTATGTTGAAAAATGGAAATCATCAAATAAAACATGAACAAAAATCCAAAATCAAAACATTGGAGCTGACCTTACAACATTTTCTTAGACCAAAATACGATAAAATTACAAATAATAAAACACCTCTTAGAAAACAAAATTCTATTAATTAACACATCAGAAATGAAATCATAGTGTAAATCTAATAATGTTTGTAACTGAGTAACACTAAACCCAATATATATCAGAGAACTAAAATGTTAAAGGGATATCAATAGCCAAGATGACATCATTAGACACTAATATTTGGAGGAAATGAGCATTTCCCTCAGAAAGTCAGAAAAATAACAGGTAAATGCTCAAGGAAAAAGAACATAGAAAACATGAAAGATAATAGTAGAAATTAAATGAAACAGAAAACAAAAAAACTTCAGTGTATTAGGATTCTCCAGAGTAACGGAACCAATAGATTTATGTGTGTTTTTTAAGGAATTGGCTCATATGATTCACGGGTAGCAGTTCTGAATCTGTAGGACAAGCCAGGAGGCTGAAAACCCAGTGAGAGGTATGCTTGGGGGCACAAATGAACAACAACAGAAACAGAGATAGACTCAGATATAGAAAACAAACTCATGATTCCCAGAGGGGAACACAAGCAAAAACAAACAAAAATGATGCTTAGGACATAACTTACCTGGGAAAGCTTGGTTTTTGCTGTTATGGCCTTGAAATCACTGGATGAGGCTCAGCCACACTTTCAAAGAGTAATCTCTACTTAAAGTCAACTGAGGGGCGCCTGGGTGGCGCAGTCGGTTAAGCGTCCGGCTTCAGCCAGGTCACGATCTCGCGGTCCGTGAGTTCGAGCCCCGCATCAGGCTCTGGGCGGATGGCTCAGAGCCTGGAGCCTGTTTCCGATTCTGTGTCTCCCTCTCTCTCTGCCCCTCCCCCGTTCATGCTCTGTCTCTCTCTGTCCCAAAAATAAATAAAAAAGTTGAAAAAAAAATTAAAAAAAAAAAAGTCAACTGATGGTAGATGTTAATTACCATCCACAAAATGCCTTCACACAAATACCTAGATTTGTGTTTGATTAAATAACTAGGTACTACAGTGTAGCCAAGTTAACACATAGAACTATCTATCACAGCCCACCCCTTGTCAACACCTATATACATCTCCTTAAACCATACTTAATCTCCAAATAAAAACAACAACAAAGTCATTCTGCCTAACATGATACAACTCCTTTGCAGGGAAGTGGTAGTTCCTTTTTGGTTATATGGAGTTCATTGGTCATGTGGCTGAATCTGGTATTTACACCTACCTTATTCCCCTACCCATTCCGTATTTTCTTTGCCAAATGAAGTGACCCAAACTTTCATTTTTGAATGGGCCATTAGTTCTAGCTGAATTATAATTTTCCATGGACTTTAATCACAGGATGAATGACATCTTTATGTCTTGAATCACACCTGTATGTCCTAGGGTATCTCCTCTGTTCTGGACCCTTTCTTCCTTAACTCTACTGTGTAGCAGCAGCCCAATTTCTCCTTAATAATCAGGATCAATCACCCCACCCAGTATGGTGTCCTCCTTTTTTGCCTATTGAGAGGCATGAGGATCTGAAAGTAGCAATTTCCAGGTCAGTAGAATTACTGCTGTCTCCTAGTAGAAGCAAAATTTTTGACAAATCTCTATGGCTAATAGTGAGCAGAACTACTTTCACTTCCACCCCTTGATTCCTGGACCAGTGAATCCTGGCTGTGGGAGAAACATCACTATATACTGAAGGCAGATTTACAGCATATATAGCTTCTGGGAGTACACTGTACTGACCCTGCAAAGTATTGCCATCTAGCCTGGCACTATAAATGAGTTTTTAAGAGGCCAATTAATTGTTCTATCAAGGCAACTGCTTCGGGATGGTGGGGAAATGGTAAGACCAGTGAATTCCATGTGTTGGCCCATTCACTCTTCATTTGCTGTGAAGTGAGTTCCCTGACCAGAAGCAATGCTGTATGGAATACCATGATGGTAGATAAAACATTCTGTAAATCCACAGAGGATAGTTTTGGCAAAAGCAGTGCATGCAGGGAATGCAAAACCATATCTAATAGACTAAGTGTCTATTCCACTAGGAACAAAGCACTGATCCTGCCATGATGGGAGACAAACTGTACAGTGTTCTGGTTTCCACAGGACTATGTTATTGTTTTGTTTGAGTAATTCTACGGACTGTAAAGAAACTGAAACCTACTTCTCATGAATAAGGCACTATGCCTAGTCTTTATGATAAGGAAGGTTGTTTGACAGGACAAGAGTGGAGAGGAGACCTTGCCAGTATACTATATGAGGTCCTGATGGCTTCAAATGTCAAGGCAGCACAGAATATTGAATTTAATAAAAAAAAAAACTTATGCCCCCAATTTCCCCAAGTCTAGGGAAGGAAATGGACATCCATTTCCAGGAAACTTAACAGACTCAAGTAAGAGGAATCCAAAGAAGTCCACAGCAAGAAGCATTATAATCAAATTGTCAAAAGCCAAAACCAAAGAATTTCAAAAGCAACAAGAAGAAAAGCAACCTTTCATGTACAGGACCTCCCATAAAATTTGAGATTTCTCAGTAGAAACCTTGCAGTCCAGAAGGTAGTGGGACAATATAGTCAAAGCACTAAAAGAAAAAAACTGCCAACTAAGAACACTGTATGTAGCAAAATTATCCTTTATTTTTTTTTAACATTTTTATTTATTATTGAGAGATAAAGACAGAGCATGAGCAGGGGAGAGGCAGAGAGGAGGAGACACTGAATCTGAAGCAGGTTCCAGGCTCAGAGCTGTCAGCACAGAGCTCAAAACGGGGCTCGAACTCACAAACTGCGAGATCATGACCTGAGCTGAAGTCGGACGCTCAACCAACTGAGCCACCCAGGCACCCCGCAAAACTATCCTTTAAAAGCAAAGGAGAGATCAGGATTTTCCCAGATAAACAGAAGCTGAAGTTGTTCATCACCACTAGCCTTCCTTACAAGATATGCTGAAGGGAATTCTTTAAGGTGAAATGAAAGCATGCTAAACAGCAACAGGAGAGCAAATAAAAGTATTGTACTCACTGGTCAAGGTAAATATGTAGAAAAATATGGACTACTGAAATACTGTAATAATGACGAGAAAATCACTTAATTCTAGTATAGAAGTAATAGACATATAAAATATATAAATATGTTAAGAGATTCACAATATAAAAGGTGTAAACTTTGATGTCAATAACACTGTGTAGGAAGAGAAGTAAATGTATACATATTTTGCATACAACTGAAGTTCTGTTATCAGCTTAAAGAAAAGGAATCAAAGCATGTTGACTACAAAAAGTGAAACACAAAGGAAGACAGCAAGAGAGGAAAAGAGGGACAAAGGAGTTACAAGACAGAAAAACAATTAGCCAATTAGCAAAACAGCAATCCTAAGTTCTTCCTAACCAATAATTAACTAAAATGTAAATGGATTTGAAGTCCCAAGTCAAAAGAGCAGCTGAATGGATAAGACAAAACACAAGACCCAATTACATGCTGTCTACAATAAATTCACTTTAGATTTAAGAGGCACACTCAGGCTCAAAGTGAAGAGATGGAAAAAGTATTCCATGATGAAGGCAACCAAAAGATAAGCAGGGTAGGAATACTTAAATCAGACAAAATAGAATTTAAGTCAAAAACTGTCACAAATGACAAAAAAGGACATTGTATAACCATAAATGAATCAATTCTCCAGGAACATATAACCAATTATAAACCTAAGTTCACCTAACATCAGAGTACATAAATGCACAAAGCAATTATGATGTAACAGAAGGGAGACAACAGCAACATAGCAATAGTAAGGGACTTCAATACTCTCAACAATGGATAGAACATCTAGACAGAAAACCAACAAACAGCTTGCAAGTGCGAGTGAAAACACTCCAGTAAATCCAATAAGTGATCCAATAAGATCCAATAAGATCCAATAAGATCACTTGATCTTAGCCAAAAAGCTGAGAAACACTAAGACTCCAATAAATCAAATAGGAATGAAAGAGTAGACATTAAAACAGATTCCACAGAAATAAAAAGGATTATAAGGGACTATTATGAACAATTATATGCCAATATGCCAAGAAACTGGATAACCTAGAAGGAACAGATAAATTCCTAGAAACATACAACCTACAAACACTAAATAAAAAATAGGAAACGTCAGCAGACCTATAACCAATAAAGAGATTGAATTAGTAATCAAAATCATCTCAACAAAGAAAACCCCAGGACCAGATGGCTTCACAGATGAATTCTACCAAACAATTGAAGAATTAACAACAATCCTTTTCAAGCTTTCTTAGGCCATTTGCACTGCTATAACAAAATAGCACTGACTTAGTCACTTATAAATGAAGGAAATTTATTGCTCAAAGTTCTGGAGGCTGAACATCTGAGATCATGGTGTCAGCATAGTTGAATGAGGGCCCTCTCTCTGGTTCAAAGCTAGTTCCTTTTCATCGTGTTCTCACATTGAAGGAGCTACAGATATGTCTGGAGTCTTTTTTTCTCTAAAGGCACTAATCCCATTCATGATGGCTCTGCCCTCATAACCCAAGTATCTTAAGGCCCCACCTACTAATTCCATCAGATTGGCCATTAAGTTTTCAATATGTGAGAATGGGGTGTGGCAGGGAACACATGTAGACCATAGCAAACTCCTGCAAAATATTAAACGCAGGGAAGTCTTCCAAACTAATTTTATGAGGCTAGCATGACATTGATATCAAAAGTAGACAAAGACACTACAAGAAAAAAATTACAGGCCAATACCCCTAATGTATACAGATATAAAAAAAACCTCAATGAAACACTAGCAAGCTGCACATTAAATGGTTGTTGAAAGGACTACATGCCATGACTAAGTGGAGTTTATCCCAGGGATGCAAGGATAGTTCAACATATATAAATCAATCAGTGTGATACACACACCACATTAACAGAATGAAAGAACAAAAAACCAGACAATTGTCTCAACAGATGCAGAAAAATGACTTTAAAAAATTCAACACCCTTCCATGACAAGAACTGTCAACAAGACAGAAATAGAAGAAAATTAATTCAATATAATAAAGGCCATATATGAAAAGCCCACAGCTAACCATACTCAGTGGTGAAAAACTAAAAGCTTTGTAATCTTTAAGATCAGGAAGAAGGTAAAATGCCCACTCTTGCCACTTTTATTCAACATGATTCTGGAAGTCTCAGCCAGATAAATTAAAATAAAAAGCACCCAAATCAGGAAGAAGTGAAATTATCTGTTTGTACAGTCCGCAAACTCTTAGAAACAATAAAGTTGAAGGACACAAAATCAACATACAAAAATCAATTATGTTTCCATACACTAACAATGAAATATAGGAAAGGAAAATTAAGAAAAGAATCCCATTTACAACAGCATCAAAAAGAACAAAAAAGTACTTAAGGTTAAATTTAACCAAAGAGGTGAAAGCTTTATAAACTAGAAAGTATAAAAAATCTAATGAAAGGAATTAAAGACAACACTGATACATGGAAATACATGCTGTTTTCATGGACAACAGGACTTAATATTGTTAAGATGTCCACACTAGCCAGGGCAATTTACAGATTCAATGCAACCTTACCAAAATACAACTTTTTTTTTTTTTTTTTTTTTTTTACAGAAGTAAAACATATGATCCTAAAATTCATATGGAACCACAAAGGACCCCAAAGGGGAACACAATCTTTAGAAAAATAAAGCACAAGACATCAAAATCCCTCATTTCAAAATATATTACAATGCTACAGCAATTAAAACATAACAGTACTGGCTAAAAGACAGACATAGGCCAATGTAACAGAATAGAGAACCCAGAAAGAAACCCATGCATATACAATAAACAGATCTTTAACAAAGGTGCCAAGAACATACAATTGGAAAGGCATAGTCTCCTTAATAAATGGTGTTGGAAAAATTGTATATTCACGCACAAAAGAACAAAGTTGAACCCTAATTTTACACATACGCAAAAATCAACTCTAAATGGACTAAAGACTTGAAAAACATTAAGATCTGAAACTGTAAAACTACTAGAAGAAAACACAAGGCAAGTTTCATAACATCAGTCTTGGCAGTGAGTTCTTGAATATGAAACCTAAAGCAGAGTAACAAAAGCAAAAATAGACAAATGTGATTACATCAAAATAAAAAAAGATTCTGCACAGCAAAAGAAACAACATAATGAAAAGGCAAACTGACAGACTGGGAGAAAATATTTGCAAATAACCTATCTGGTAAGGGATTAATATCCAAAATATAGAAGAAACTACAACTCTCAATAGCAAAAAGTCAAATACCCCAATTTAGAAACGGGCAAAGGATTTTAATAGATATTTCTCCAAAGAAGACATACAAATGGCTAAGAGGTATATGAAACTGTGGTGCAACATCACTAATCAACAGGAAACTGCAAATCAAAACCACAATAGGATCATTTCGTCCCTGTTAGGATGGCCATTATTTTTTAAAAAGTTCAAAGACAAGTCTTGACTTGAATGTGGACAAACTGGAACACCTGTGCACTGTTGGTGAAACTGTAAAGTGGTTCTGCCAATACAGAAAACAGCATGGAAGCCGCTCAAAAAATTAAAAATGGAACTATCATATGATCCAGCAATCCTACTTGTGTGTATTTATCCAAAAGAATTAAAATCAAGACAGCAAAGTGATATTTGCACTTCTATGTTCATTGCAGCATTATTCACAATAGCCTAAATGTGGAAGCAATCTAAACATCCACTGATGAATAAATGAAGAAAAAGTACATATACAATGGAATACCATTCAGCTTAAAAAATAAGCAAATCCTGCTATATGCAAAAATATGACAAAATAAGTCAGTTACAGGACAAATACTTTACAATTCTCCTTACATGAAGTACACAAACCAGTGAGGCTTACAGATGAAGGAAGTAGAATGTTCTTTGAATGAGTACGGAGGTAGGAAGATATATACAGACATATTGTTACTGCTCAACAAGCATAATGTTTTAGTTATGCAAGATGAAAAAGTCCTAAAAATATGTACAAATTGTACTTTTAGTTAAGAATATTGTGATGTATACTTAGAAATATATTAACTGGATAGAGTTTATATCATGTGCCCTTACCACAATTTAAACTAAAGTTAAAGGATCCCAATTCAGTGGCTACAGTTCCCACTGTAATTTCTGACCTACAGAGAAGAATGACCATGATGCTCTCCAAGGATTCTCGGGACGTGCTCACAGATTTCTTTCTTAACAGCTGTAGTGAAAGTTGGGCCCTCTGGTCCCTCCTGGGGTGAGACCATGATAAATCCTGACATCCTCCCTAAACAATCTCCCTAAATCTATGAATACTTTACAGTATATCAAGAAAGCTCTGGCATTTCAACCTCATTTAGCACAGGCCACCTTTTGTTCCATGTTGCAGCCAACCAACCAACCAACCAAATTGTTAGAGCCCTGTCTATCCACTGAGTTTAAAATCTCTTAGTGGGCCTTTACCAATACATTAGGCCTGATACAACGTTATGTTCCTTCTACCATTATCCTACACCATTAATAAAATTTCCAACATACTCCTAAACTTATGTCTGTATATACTGAAACACCCAGTTTTTTGGAGTGTAGTATCCCCCTCCTCCGAGTCACATTTTTGACCTCACCCTGTGGCCTGCTGAAACTGAAGTCTAATTCAAGTCCATAAACAAGGACAGTGGTGGGGGTGAATTGTGAAAAAAATCAGCAGTATCTTGTGAGATAACTTCCTTAGAGAAAGACATTACAGTTTATTCATGCAAAGCAGGATTAATCTCAGATGGTGACAGAATGGCTATTTCTACTAGCAGAAAAGAGTCAGTGTAATGTAGGGGTTCAATGCCTCTAGCTTCATCAGAATCTTTCTGTATGTTTTCACTCCAATTTTCAGGGATCCATTCCTCCTCAATAAATGTCCACATTTTAACAGAACACACCATACAAAGTGAGAAACTCACCCTGCACAGTAATTCAGAATGAGACTCTGGGTTTTGTTTTCAGAAATGTCAGCTCTTTGGCTATAGGAGATAAATATTTCTTTTAGGGCACAGATAGATAATTTCAGGTCACTTATGTGTAGTTCTAACTGGGAATTTAAAGCTTTGACTTCATGGTTTTATTTCCTTCCCTTTCTCCAGCACCAGAGCAACCACTAAATTTCATTTTATTTTCCAGTTTAACAAAAGGTCAATCTGAACTGGTTTCTGGGATTCTGGAATTGATAACCTAACATGAATGGACTCAACTATTCTGTTTTTAGTCATTTTAAAAAGGCACAAACAGGGCACCTGTGGAGCTCAGTCGGTTGAGTGTCCAACTTGGTTTTGGCTTCAGTTGTGATCCCAGGGTTATGGAATCAAGCCCCATGTTGGGCTCTGCACTGACCATGCAGCCTGCTTGGGATTTTCTCTCCCAGTCTCTCTGCCCCTCCCCTGCTCATGCTATAAATACATAAATGAATGAACAAATGAATGAAAAGGCACTAGCAGTCTGTGGCATGATGTGGAAATACGTATACTCAAAATATCACCACTGGATATTCTCAGTGAAATACTTATAGAAAGCAAAATTCAGGGTGACCAGGTGTTCAATACACTTTTGTCAAAGGTTTGAATCTTAAATGTTGTCTGAAAATTTAAAAAATACAAATTTTAGAAAGCATTCAGAAAACAACAGTATGAAGTTCTAGGCCTTGTATCCCCATGCAAACATCAAGTTACTAAAGGACACAGTAAAAACAGCTTTGTGGGAGCCCTAGAAACGATTCAGAGATGTGCAGCAACCAAGTGAACCAAATGAACACCCATGTATCTCTCAACAGTAAACAAAATGTGGTATATACACAGTGGAATATTATTCATCCTTAAAAGAGGAGCAAATTTTGCCATTTGTGGCAACATGGATGAAACTGGAGGACATTATGATAAACGAAATATGCCAGTCACACAGGAATACTATGTGATTCCACTTACATAAGATATTTAACTAAAATAGTTAAATTCAGAGAAACAGACCATACAATACTGGAAATAAAGTTTCTGTTACAATACATGAATAAGCTCTACAGATTTCCTACACAACATGATGTATACAGTTAACAGTATGTATGATGAACTTCAAAAAATTTTAGAGGCTAGATCTCATGTTAAGTGTTCTTAACACCAAACGGACACACAAGTATACTTTAGGAGCTATTGTATAGGGCTATTACTTTGACTCAAGTGATGATACCATGTTTGCAGGTCCAAATGAATCAAACTGTATATATAAAGCTAATATTTTTTAATGGAAAGGAGTGACATAAGCAAGATGACAAACAAGGAATCTCCAGGCCCTTGTTCCCACAGAAAACATCAAGTAGATAACGACTGAGTAAAACAGCTTTGTGGGAGCTCCAGAGATCAGTCAATGATCTGAAGCAACCAAGTGAACACCCATTCAAGAGAGAGCCACACTCAAGAGGACAGGAAATTTCACATTATTTTTGCTCACTCTTGTCCTAGCTCATTCTGGTGAGATATGGTGCAGTAGGGTGATGCCAACCAATACTGTTTCACCCTTGGCAGAAAAGAGTGCTGCTTGACTGCAATGTTTGACTTGTCAGAAGCTGTCTGAGACACTAATTTGTGTCTCACATGACTTGGAGCTGAGATAGAAATGACATGATATTTTAGCAGATTAGTGGCTGTGAAAGCAGTGATGGATGCCATGGCACATGAAAACTTTATGGTAACTTAAGATTTGCACACACCTGGAGGTCAGAGATTAGTGATAGATACAACATCTAGGGCTAAAGAATCCAGCAGAGATTCTTAGGGAAATTAAGACTTTTAGAACCAGCTGTGGATGCAGAATAATTGAGAAGGAAAGAATATACACAGGCTGAGGGAAGACACACCCTCAGAAGGAAGCTGAGAAGAACTCAAGTCTTTATGCTAGATGATAGTGAAGGTTTTCCTCTGTATATGTATCTATCTAATCTGTAAAAACTAGGTGAGGTGGCTGGTTTTCAAATATCCAGGTTTTGACAATGCTCACAAAACTAGAAAGAAAGAAGAAAATGAAGCCCAAATAAACACAATAAATCTCATTCCTAAAGAAATACAGGCTTTGGACTGACTAGAGGAACACGTTAAAACAACTATCTTAAATATGCTCAAGGAACAGGAGAACACAAATAATGAACTAAAGAAAACCAGTAAGATAATATATGAGCAAAATGAGAATATCAACAAAAAGACTTTATGAAAAAGAACTAACCAGAAGCCTAGAACTAAAAATTGTAACTAAATTGAAAATTTCATACAAGGGGTTAAAACACAGATTTGAACAGGCAGAGGAAAGCATCAACAAACTTGAAGACAGTGATATGAAGTGATCAATTCTCAGAGTAAAAAGGAAAAAAGAATAGAGAAATGTAAACAGAATCTAAGGGAATTATGGTTATCCATCTTACAAACTAATATATGTATTATGTGAGTCCAGAAAGAATAAGAAGAGTGAGAGAAAGAGCCAGAGAGCTTATCTGAAAAAAACAAAAACTTCCCTAGTTTTGTAAATACATAGATATAAAAATACAAGTTAAACAAAGCCCAAATAAGATAAAGTCAGAGACCCACGTTGAGACACGTTATGATCAAACTGATATTTCACCTTAAGAAAGTAGAATAAACTAAACTCAAAACTAGTATATGACAATAATAAACACAGATAAAGAATATGCACAGATATAAAGAACAGAAAAGCAGACAATGAAACCAAGAGTTGCCTTTTTCAAAAAATCAATAGGTATATATCACCAAGATGGTGACATAAGAAGCTCCTGAATCTTTTTTTTTTTTTTTTAACGTTTATTTATTTTTGGGACAGAGAGAGACAGAGCATGAATGGGGGAGGGGCAGAGAGAGAGGGAGACACAGAATCGGAAACAGGCTCCAGGCTCTGAGCCATCCGCCCAGAGCCCGACGCGGGGCTCGAACTCACGGACCGCGAGATCGTGACCTGGCTGAAGTCGGACGCTTAACTGACTGCGCCACCCAGGCGCCCCAAGAAGCTCCTGAATCTTCTATAGATGAACTGAATATACAACTACACAAAGGTTAATTCCTTCAAAGAGAAACCCATAAATTAGTTGAGTAACTCCTACATACTAGGTGACAAAGAAAATACCCACATCAAATTGGATAGGAAAGGCTGTGACACACTCTCACCATAACCCTACCTTGGCCTATTGCTTTTTAATCAGTAGGGAACCCCCAACTCCTATTTCTCCCTGAGGAGACAAGGGTTTAGACCACATGTCTAGTGCCCCAACTTTTGAGAATGCCACCTGAGGGACATAGATCTATCTAAATTACCTAGCACTGAGAGCCGGTGGGTCTTGGATTCACAAGTTCCACTGAAGTATAGCAAACAGGGAAGCAGCTGTTGCCAGGTGCATGAACACTCCCCCTAGCTATCCCTTTGGGCTCAGCACAGAGAGAGCAGACAAAAATCTCTATCTCCCAAGTTTTCACTGAAGTAGACTGCCCTGCATACATTCCCAGTTGCTGCCTGAATATTCAGCTTCTAATCAGCTTGAATTTTAGAGCTGACTGTGATCTTCTCTGGAGCCCAGCAGAGCCAGGGGGCTCTTCTCCTGCCCTCTTTTTCCAGCTTGCTGAAACAATATAACTAAGTCACCTGCATATTCTTGAAAGCAGCTTGCCTACCCACCTAATAGCCCAAATTTTATAACTTCCACTTGAGGGGTGAAGGATCAAAGCAACTATCTCTGAAAGCCAATAGGGCATGCACTGATGAGTCTCATGGGACTATAGCAAACAAGCATTTTTTAAATGGGCTTACAAGGATTTCCTGTATCTGTGCACCCAGATTCAGCACAGTGGGTGTAGGTAAAAATGCCCATTTCCCAGTTCCCACCTGGAAGAAACAGGAGTGCATATCTGCCTAGATGCTAAGATTCTGGCTTCTAATTAGCCTACATGTGGTAGCTGACTGGGATCCTCCTGATACCCTGATAAAGCACAGGGAGGGGACACTTTAAACAGTAAAATCAAATCTGCAGTTTTTTTCTTGAAAGGAGCTTGTCCACATATCTAGCATCACAACTCTTTCAGCTGCCATTCCAGGGACTGGAGCCCAAATCACCATTTCTATGTAATGATGAAATGTGGTAGTCCCTGGGACAATTGAAAAAAAAGGTGGAGGTTGTATTTGGGTGCAAAAGTATTCACAGCAATGCATAATTTCCCTTGTTTCAGTACAGAATATGTAAGCAAAAAACCCATCTCCTGGTTTCTCCCCAACAGAGGCTAGATCCTATATTCAATGTCCTGACTTTCCCACTTGCTGCTTGATGACTGGCCTTCCAACTAGCCTAAGGGAGCTGGAAGGAGTAGGCAACTAATAGTTTATCGGGAACCTGAAAGGCAAGTGGCAATTTCCCATGCCTTTGGGAAACTGATGGCTCTTGGCATACCCTCCACCACAGGAAGCCACCAAGAACAAAGACAGGAACTGGAACAATCACAAAGGTTTAAGAGACCAGAGGAGCTCAGGCCAGAATGACTGATGAGCTTCTCCCGAACAAGGCCAATCACTCAAGACTGTGAGACAAAACACACACCGACAGTCAAGTGAAGAAATGGGAATATGTTCCAAACAATGAAATGAGATAAATCTCTAGAAACTGACTTAATGAAATGGGAGATAAGTGACTTACCCAACAGAGAGTTCAAGACAATGACGATAAACGGACTTCACGCTGTATTACAAAGCTGTAATCACCAAGACAGTATGGTACTAGCACAAGAACAGACACTCAGATCAATGGAACAGAAGACAGAACCCAGAAATGGACCCACAAACATATGGCCAACCAATCTTTGACAAAGCAGGAAAGAATATCCAATGGAATAAAGACAGTCTCTTCAGCAAGTGGTGCTGAGAAAACTGGACAGTGACATGCAGAAAAATGAACCTGGACGTCTTTCTTACACCATACACAAAAATAAACTCAAAATGGATGACGACCTAAAGGTAAGACAGGAAGCCATCAAAACCCTTGAGGAGAAAGCAGTCAAAAATCTCTTTGACCTTGGCCGCAGCAACTTCTTACTCAACACGTCTCTGGAGGCGAGGGAAACAAAAGCAAAAATGAACTACTGGGACCTCATCAAAATAAAAAGCTTCTGCACAGCAAAGGAAATGATCAGCAAAACTAACCACAATGAGATACCACCTCACACCTGTCAGAATGGCTAACATTAACAACTCAGGCAACAACAGATGTTGGCAAGGATGCACAGAAAGAGGATCTCTTTTGCACTGCTGGTGAGAATGCAAACTGGTGTACCCACTCTGGAAAACAGTATGGAGGTTCCTCAAAAAATTAAAAATAGAACTACCCTACGACCCAGCAATTGCACTACTTGGTATTTATCCAACAGGTACAGGTATGCTGTTTTGAAGGGGCACCTGCACCCCCATGTTTATAGCAGCACTATCAACAAGAGCCAAAGTATGGAAAGAGCCCAATGTCCAACAATGGATGAATGGATAAAGAAGATCTGGTATATATATATATAATGGAGTATCATTCAGCAATCAAAAAGAATGAAATCTTGCCATTTGCAACTATGTGGACAGAGCTAGAGGGTATTATGCTAAGCGAAATTAGTCAGAGAAAGACAAATATCATATGACTTCACTCATATGAGGACTTTAAGATACAAAACAGATGAACAGAAGGGAAGGGCAACAAAAATAATATAAAAACAGGGAGGGGGACAAAAACATAAGAGACTCTTAAATATGGAGAACAGTTACTGGAGGGGGTGTGGGAGGGGATGGGATAAATGCTTTAGGGGCATTAGGGAATCTACTCCTGAAATCATTGTTGCACTATATGCTAACTGACGTGGATGTAAATTAAAAAAATAAATTTCTTCCGACCTCTTTATCATCTTTTTAAAAAATTTTTATTTATTTTTATTTTTTAATGTTTATTTATCTTAGACAGAGAGAGAGAGACAGAGTGTGAGTAAAGGACGGGTAGAGAGAGAGGGAGACACAGAATCTGAAGTAGGCTCTGAGCTCTGTGCTGTCAGCACAGAGCCCAACATGGGGCTCGAACTCATGAACTGTGATATCATGACCTGAGCCAAAGTAAGACGCTTAACAGACTGAGCCACCCAGGCACCCCCATCATCCTTTCTTGATAAAAAGCCTCAAGAATGTAGGGATAGAAGGAACATACCTTAAGATCATAAAAGCCACATATGAAAGGCCCACAGCTAATATCATCCTCAATGCGGAAAAACTGACAGCCTTCCTTCTAAAATCAGGAACACAACAGGGATGGCCACTCCCACCACTGTTGTCAGTATCATACTGAAAGTCCTAGTCTCAGCAATCAAACAAAAATAAATAAAAGTCATCCAAACTGGCAAGGAGTAAGTCAAACTCTGGCTCTTCTCAGATGACGTGACACTATGGAAAACCCAAAAGATTCCACCAAAAAACTGGTAGAAATGATATGTGAATTCAGCAAAGTCACAAAATATAAAATCAACATACAGAAAGCAGTTGCATTTCTATACATCAACAATGAAGCAATAGAAAGAGAAATTGAGGAATCAATCCCATCTACAATTGCACCAAAACCCATAAGATACCTAGGAGTAAACCTAATCAAAGAGGTAAAAGGTCTGTATACTGAAAACTATAGAAAGCTTATGAAAGAAATTGAAGACACAAATAAATGGAAAAGCATTCCATACTCATGGAAGAACAAATACTGTTAAAATGTCGATACTATCCAAACCAATCTACACATTCAACACAATCCCTATCAAAATACCACCAGCATTCTTCACAGAGCTAGAACAGTCCTAAAATTTGTATGGAACCAGAAAAGACCCCAAATAGCCAAAGTTATGATGAAAATGAAAACCAAAGCTGGAGGCATCACAATTCCAGACTTCTAGCTGTATTACAAATCTATAATCACCAAGACAGTATGGTATGGACACAAAAACAAACACATAGATCAATGGACCAGAACAGAAAACCCAGAAATGGACCCACAGACATATGGCCAACTAATCCTCAACAAAGCAAGAAAGAGGTTCCAATGGGAAAAAGACAGTCTCTTCAACAAATGGTGCTGGGAAGACTGGACAGCAACATGCAGACAACTGAAACTGGAGCACTTTCTTACATTATACACAAAGATAAATTCAAAATGTATGAAAAACCTAAATGTGAGACCGGAAATAATCAAACTCCTATAGGAGAAAATAGACAGCATCCTCTTCGATTATGGCCGCAGGAAATTCTTACTAGACATGTCTCCAGAGGCAAGGGAAACAAAAGCAAAAATGAACAATTGGGACCTCATCGAGATAAAAGGCTTCTGCACAGCAAAGGAAACAATCAACAAAACTAAAAGGCAGCTATGGAATGGGAGAAGATATATGCAATCACATCTCAGATAAAGGGTTACTTTTCAAAATTTATAAAGAATTTATAAAGAACTCAACGCCCAAAAAACAAATAATGCAGTGAAGAAATGGGCAGAAGACACGAACACTTTTCCAAAGAAGACGTCCAGATTGCTAACAGACACATGAAAAGATGCTCAACATCACTCATAATTGGGGAAATACAAATCAAAACCACAATGAGATACCACCACACACACACCTGTCAGATGGCTAAAATTAACAACTCAGGAAACCACCAATATTGGTGAGGACACAGAAAAAGGGGAACACTTTTCCCTGTTGGTAAGAATGCAAACCGGTGCAGCCACTCTGGAAAACAGTATGGAGGTTTCTCAAAAAAGTAAAAATAGAACTATCCTACAATCCAGAAATTGCAGTATTAGGTATTTACCCAAAGGGTACAAAAGTGCCGATTCAAAGGGGCACATGCACCCACAATGTTTATAACAGCACTATCAACAATAGCCAAATTATGGGAAGAGCCCCAATGTCTATCAACTGATGAATGGATAAAGAAAATGTGGTGTATATGTACGTATACACACATACCTACATACATATACATACACATATACACACAATGGAATACTACTTGGCAATCAAAGAGAATGAAACCTTCCATTTCCAATAATGTGGATGGAACTAGAGTGTATTATGCTAAGCAAAATAAGTCAGGCAGAGAAAGACAAATATCTATGATTTCACTCCTATGTGGACTTTAAGAAACACAACAGATGAACATAGGGGAAAGGAAGGAAAAACAAGATAAAAATGGGGCGGGGGGGGGAGACAAACCATAAGAGACTCTAAATACAGAGAACAGACTGAAGGTTGTTGAAGGGGAGGTGGAGGATGAGCTAAATGGGTGATGGGTATTAAGGAAGGCACTTGTTTGTGATGATCACTGGGTGTCATACACAAGTGAGGAATCACTGGATTCTATTCCTGATACCAAGCCTACATTGTATGCCAATACTTGAATTAAAATAAATAAAAGAGAAAAAGAAAAAAAAAACAGGAATCTGAAGAGTGCCTGGGGCACACAGTGGGGAGGTTATGTGCTCATTTTAGAGCACATCTCAGAGAGGCAGCATTCATGGAACATTCTGGGAACAAAGGAACTGGCCAGAGCCATTTCCCTCCTCTACCCCTTAGCAAAAGCACAGGGCAAACTGTAGGAACCAGTGCAGTATCAGCACTCACAACCTAACTTGTTTACACCAACTCCCACCCCCACACCCTCTGATACGACCACTCTTCCCAGTCAACAGCCTCATTCCCAGCTTGGCAGGCCCCCTCCTCATGAAGACCTGCCCAAACCCCTGCTCACATGTATCTCCCAATCAGGAGGTTTGCAGAGTCTTGGTTCCCATGGCAGTGGCAACAGGTCTCATTCCACAAGCAGACCAGGGAGCACCCAGTTAAAACTCGCCACATTCAAGCCAGGAACCAAACACTGCCCACAGCAGGCAAAGAGAGCTCTGCAAGTAACTGGCGCAAAGAATAAAGCAGCCCGTACTCAATAGCATAGCGCAAACAGCATACCTTAGAGGCACTCCCGGAAGCACCAGGTCCTGGGGAACAGGTGACACTATACTGCAGGGCACTACAGCACCTCTTCTTCATGAGGCCATTCCCCTCAAGAACAGGAGACTCAGCTGACTTGCCTAACAAACAGAAACAGACACAGAGACATAAGCAAAATGAAGAGACAGAGGAATTTATCCCAAATGAAGCAACAGGACAAGGCCACAGCTGAAGACCTAAGCAAAACAAATATAAGTAACATGCCTGATGGGAGTATTTACAGCAGTGATCATAAGGATACTTACTGGGCTTGAGAAAAGAGTGGAAGACATGAGTAAGACCCTTAACACAGAGATAAGGAGTAACAGAGAGACAAATTGTTCAATAAACAAATGAGAGAAACACACTTAATAGAATGAATGGCAGGCTGGAAGAAGCAGGGGAACATAATGACCTAGAAGACAGAGTAACAAAAAGTAAACTGAACAAAAGGGAGAAAAAAAGACTTATGCAAAACAAGAAGGCACTCAGGGAACTCAGTGACTCCATCAAGCATAGTAATATTCACATTATAGGCATCCTAGAAGAACGTAAGGGGACAGAAAATGTATTTGAAGAAATAAAGCTGAACACTTCCCTAATCTGGGAAAGGAAACATATCCAGATGCAGGAGGCACAGGGAACCCCCAACAAAATCAACAAAAGCAGATTCGCTCCAAGATATATAATTGTCAAAATATAGCGATAAAAACATATTTTAAAAACAGCAAGACAAAAGTAGACAGTAACAAACAAGAGAACCCTCATAAGGCTATTAGGGGATTTTTCAACAGAAACTTTCCAAGCAAGAAGGGAGTCGCATGATATACTCAACGTGTGAATGGGAAAAAATTGTAGCCAAGAATACTCTATCTAGGAAGGCTATCATTCAGAACAGAAGGAAAGATAGAGTTTCCCAGCCAAACAAAAACTAAAGGAGTTCATGACCACTAAACCAGCCCTTCAAGAAATATTAAAGGGAACTCTGAGTAGAAAGCAAACAACAAAAATGACAGTATGGAGTCAGGAAAACATAAAGGAAGTAAAAATAAGTATTTCTGTAAAAAAATTAGTCAAGACATTAAAAAAAATTTAATGCTTATTTATTTTTGAGAGAGAGAATGAGAGGGACAGGGGCAGAGAGAGACGGAGTCACAGAATCTGAAGGAGAGAGAGAGAGAGAAAGAGACACAGAACGAGTGGGGTAGGGGCAGAGAGAGGAGTCACAGAATCTGAAGGAGGCTCCAGGCTCCAAACCGCCAGCTCAGAGCCCACTGCAGGCTTCGAACTCATGAGCTGCGAGATCATGATCTGAGCCAAAGTCAGATGCCCAATCGACTAACCCACCCAAGAGTCCCTAAAAAATCAGTCAGTGCATTTTAACAATATTTTTCTTCCAATCCATGAGCACAGAATGTCTTTGCATTTTTTGTGTCATCTTCAATTTATTTCATCAGTGTTTTATAGTTTTCACAGTACAGGTGAAAGTACAGGTCTTTCACCTCTTTGGTAAGATTTACTCCTAGGTATCTTATTAGTTTGGCTACAACTGTCAATGGGACTGTTTTCTTAATTTCTCTTTCTGATGCTTCCTTGTTGGTCGTTGCAAGGAGTATGGCCGGAGTCGCAAAAGATGAGTCTGCAAACAAAGTGCAGTTAAGTGAAGGTCCTCATACTCAAGTCGGAATGAGGCCCTGACTCCACAATGAAGCTTCTTTTTATTAGGATAATCGATAAGGACTACGTGCATAAAGTCAGCTAAGCAAGTGTGTTAATCAATCTAATGGTTTAGTTTTTGAAGGTTGAATTTCGAGTTAATTGGTTTCTATAACACAGTAGGAAGTGTCAGCTGTGAAGGAGGATCTGGCCCTGGACAATGTTAATGGCTTTAGGCGTTCCTTACTAGTCGCAGCCATGTTCAGCTGTGTAAACATGTCCTAAGGCCTTGCACCTTCTCCAGCCCTTCCCTTTTGAAGTCTTTTCCTTTGATGCTTCTCTCCTGCATCTCCCACACTTGGTGTATAGACATGCAACAGATTTTTGCACGTTTATTTTGTATCCTGCAAATTTACTGAATTCATTTATCAGCTGTAGCAGTTTTTCAGTGGAGTCTTTAGGATTTTCTGTATGCAGCATCATGTCATCTGCAAATACTGTTAAAATGTCCATACTACTCAAAGCAATCTATACATTTAATGCAGTCCCTATCAAAATACTAATAGCATTTTTTACGGGACTAGAACAAACAGTCCTAAAATTTGTATCGAACCACAAAACACCCTGAACAGTCACACCAATCTTGAAAAATAAAAGCAAAGCTGGAGGGCATTGCCAATCTGGACTTTAAGTTCTATCAAAAAGCTATAGTAATCAAAACAGTATGGTACTGGCATAAAAAGAGACACATAAACCCAGAAATAAACACACAACTATACAGTCATTTAATCTTTGACAAAGCAAGAAGGAACATCCAATAGGAAAACACAGTCTCTTCAACAAACAGTGTTGGGAAAACTGGGCTCAACATGCAAAAGAACGTAACTGGACCATCTTCTTACGCCATACATAAAAATGATTTCAAAATGGATTAAAGACCTAAATGTGAGACCTGAAACCTTAAAAATCCTAGAAGAGAATATAGGCAGTATTTTCTTTGACACATGCCATAGCAGCTTCTTTCTAGATATACCTCTTGAGGAAAGGGAAATAAAAGCAAAAGTAAACTACTGGAACTATATCAAAATGAAAATCTTCAGCACAGTGAAGGAAAAAAACCAACAAAACTAAAAGACAACCTTTAGAATAGAAGGTATTTGCCTTTCGGCCAGAACCGCCATCTTCCAGTAATTCGCCAAAATGACCAACACAAAGGGAAAGAGGAGAGGTACTCGCTATACGTTCTCTAGGCCTTTTAGAAAACATGGAGTTGTTCCTTTGGCAACATACATGCGAATCTACAAGAAAGGTGATATTGTGGACATCAAGGGAATGGGCACTGTTCAAAAAGGAATGCCCCACAAATGTTACCATGGCAAAACTGGAAGAGTCTACAATGTTACCCAGCATGCTGTTGGCACTGTTGTAAACAAACAAGGGCAAGATTCTTGCGAAGAGAATTAATTTAGGTATCGAGCACATAAGCACTCAAAGAGCCGAGACAGCTTCCTGAAGTGTGTGAAGGAAAATGATCAGAAAAAGAAGGAAGCCAAGGAGAAAGGTACTTGGGTTCAACTGAAGCGCCAGCCTGCCCCACCCAGAGAAGCACACTTTGTGAGAACCAATGGAAAGGAACCTGAGCTGTTGGAACCCATTCCCTATGAATTCATGGCATGATAAATGTAAAAAAAATAAAAGACGTCAAGACTGTAAAAATGTTTCTTTCAATTGAGTCGCAGCATGGTATTGTCTTCCCCAAAGAAGTATTTAAAGCAAACTTTATATCTGAATTCACTGGGGGATGGCTTTATTCAAATTTTGTGGGTTTTGAGGCACCTGGATGACTCAGTTAAGCATCCGACTTTGGGTCAGGTCATGATCTTGCAGTCCATGAATTGAGCCCCGCGTCAGGCTCTGTGCTGACAGCTCAGAGCCCGGATCCTGGTTTGGATTCTGTGTTTCCCTCTCTCTCTGCCCTCCCCTGCTTGTGCTGTCTCAAAAATAAACGTTAAAATATGAAAAAAAAGAAGATATTTGCAAATGACATATCCAATACAGGATTAGCACCCAACACATATAAAGAATTTATAAAACTCAACATCCAAAAAGCAGAACCCAAGATACCACCCAAGATAACCAAGATAACCCAAGATACCACCTCACACCTGTCAGAATGGCTAAAATTAACTCAGGAAACAACAGATGTTGGTGAGGATACAGAAAGAGGAGAACACTTTTGCACTGTTGATGGGAAAGCAAACTGGAAAACAGTATGGAGGCTCCTCAAAAAATTAAAAACAGAACTACCCTACAACCCAGCAAGTGCACTACTGAGTATTTATCCAAAGGATACAAAAATGCTGATTCAAAGGGGCACACGCACCCCAATGTTTATAGCTGCATTATCAACAACAGCCAAATTATGGAAAGAGCCCAAATGTCCACTGACTGCTGGATATGGAAGATGTGTATATACACATACACACAATGGAGTATTACTCAGTGATGAAAAAGAATCAAATCTGGACACCTGCAACAACGCTGATGGAACTAGAGTGTATCTGGTAAGTAAATATCAGGCAGAGAAAGACAAAAATCACATGATTTCACTCCTATGTGGAATTTCAGAAACATAACAGATCAACATAGGGGAAGGGAAGGAACAATAGAGGGAGGCAAACCATAGCAGAGAACTGGGGGTTAACAGAGGGGAGCTGGGGGGGGAATGGACTAAATGGGTGATGGGCATTAAGAAGGGTACTTGTTGGGATGAGCACTGGGTGTCATATGTAAGTGATAAATCATACTGGGTTCTACTCCTGAAACCAATACTTCACGGTATGTTAACTAACTTGAATTTAAATAAGATTAATATTTAAAAAATGGGCCCAAAACATGAACAGACATTTCTCCAAAGAAATCCAAATAGCCAACGTGAAAAGATGCTCATCATCACTCATCATCAGGGAAATGAAAATGAAAATTACAATATCACCTCACACCTGTCAGAATGGCTAAAATCAACAACACAAGAAACAGGTGTTGGCAAGAATGTGGACAAAAAATGGACCCATGTAGTTCAAATTCATGCAGTTCAAGGATGACATGTATACACTACTTACAAGATATTCATTTATATTCAAACCTATATAGACTCAGAGTTAAGGGACAGAAAAGGATACAATACCCCATTCAAATAGTAACCAAAACAAACTAGGAATTTTTATTAAAAAACCAAAAAACAAAAACAACCAACCAGGAGTTTTATACAAAATACATTTTAAGTCAAAAACTTTCTGTAGACCATAAAGGCCTGTATATGATGATTAAAGAGTCCATTTAACAGCAAGATATAACAACCATATGTACACCCAATATCCAAGCACCTAAACATATAAAGTAAATGCTGACGTATTATATTGCACTATAATGATGTTAGGGGACTTCAAAAACTCACTTATAATAACATAGAATATCCAGACAGAAAATCAGTAAAGAAACAGTTGACTTGAACAATAGTATAGATCAAATGGACCTTATAGACATACACAGAACTCATATTCCATCCAACGGCAGCAAAGATTCATTTCTAGTACACAAGCAACGCTTTCCAGGATAAATATACGTTAAGCCACAAACAGATCTTAAATTAAGAAGATCAAAATTATTCAAAGGATCTTTTCTGACCACAAGGGAATGAAACTAGAAATCACTAGCAGCAAAAACAAACAAACGAACAAAACAAATTCACTAATGTACAAACTAAACAGCCCACTCTTGAACAACCATTTGCTCAGAGAGGAAATCAGAAGGGAATTGAAAAAGTGTATCAAGACAAACTCAAAGAAACACAGCACACCCAAACTCACAGGATGCAGCAAAGGCAGTAAGTACTAAGATGGAAGTTTATAGTCATAAATGCCTATATCAAAAAAATAAAATAAAAAGGACCTCAAATAAACAACCTACCTTTACACCTCAAGGACCTAAGAAAAAAAGAAAAACATAATCCTCAAGTTGGAAGAAGGAAGGAAATAGTACAGATTAAAACAGAACTATATCAAGTAAAGAACAGAAAAAACAGCAGAAAAAGTTTTAAAAACTAAGTGGTGATTCTTGAAAAGATAAATTCAACACACCCGTAACTACATTAATTAAGTAAAAAGAGGACTCGAATCAAGAAAATCAGAAGGGAAAGAGGATGCAATAAAAAGTGATGCCTCAAGTCCTAAGAGGAAAATACACTGCAATTCAGGCCTATCTCAAGAAACAAGAAAAATCCCAAATACAAAATCTAACAGCACACCTAAACGAACTAGAAGCAGAACGACAAAGAAACCCCAAGGCCAGCAGAATAAGAGGAAAAATAAAGATCAGAGCAGAAAGAAACAATATAGAATCCAAAAAAATATTGTTTAAATGCCCATACTGCCTAAAGTGCCCTATCGATTTCACGCAATCCCTATTAAAATTCCAATGGAATCTTTACAGAAATAGAAAAACAATCCAAAAATTTATAGGGAACCACAGATCCTGAAGAGCCAAAACAATTTTGAACAAGAGCAAAGCCTGAGGCATCACATTTCCTGATTTCAAAATAGATTACAAAGCTACAATAATCAAAATAATACAGTACTGCCATATAGACATACAGGTAAATGGACCCAAGAGCCCAGAAATACATCCATCTATAGTGTGATCTTCAAGAAGGATTCCAAGAACTCAAAGTGGGGAAAGGGTAGTCTCTAATAAATGGTGATGGGAAAACATGCTTAAGAGTGAAACTGGTCCCTTATTCAACTTCCATCACAAAAAAAACTTCAAATGGATAAAAAAGACTTAAGACCTGAAACTACTAGATAAAAACAGAGATTCTGCTGCTGGGATCTACTTTGTGTCTTCAGAGCCTGGCATCCGGATGCATTGATCAGGGTTATGTTTAGTTTGTTGGGAGGGGTTAACAAGTATGACTGATATTCTGGCACATACAAGGTGCTTCATCATGATTGCCCACCTCTGAACATCAACTTCATCACCTGCCAAAGTGAAACAATTAATGTTTCCACCTAGTGGGGTTTTTATGGATTTGGAATACATGCATGTGCAAGTACTCCACACAGGGCCTTGCACACACTAGAAACTCAAGTGATGCAGTGATGATGCAAATTTGCATTTTCAATGGAGCCTGATAAACACAGCTGGGCACTCAGTTTGGCTCTGCTCTTTCTTCAACAGTTTAGGACACCAAGAGTTTTGGCTGTCAATATTTGGATAACGGGAAACATGTTGCATTCTAAAAAGGTCACCGTTTATAATTTTACAGCCAGGCTATTGAAGTTCTATGCCATGCCTGCTCCACTGGGAGCCACCCAAGGGAGGAAACAGGTTTCTCTCTCAGGAACGGTCTGGGTCTACTTTTCTCCTAGCAGAGTCCATCCAATAGGTCAGTCCTGCCAGCACATTCTGGAGAGGACTGGTCATGTCTGACTTCCTGGAGGGCAAGTCCTGACCTAGCAGCCACCCCACTGAGGACAGGACTCCTGGGGGACTCAGCCCCATTCTGCATCCAGCCACCAGCAGAAGTGATATTCCCAGACCAATAGACCAATCCAGGTGAAAATGAGAAGACTGCTGACAATTCCAGGGGGAATGGCTGCCCTAGAGGAGAGACAGGATGACGGCAAGGCACAGGAAGGTCAGAACGAACAAAGGTCAGTACACATGGGGGAGACTTACAGCCACCAATACAGCCCCAAATCCCACTCCCAGGCCAACAGACACTCCACCCAGTCACAGTGATCTGTGCCACCATCAAACAGGCCCACAGAGCTCCACACATCCTCAAACACACAAACCCTCTACCTATCAGGTGCCTGGTTGTGTACCCAGAACCCTCATGCCCCAAATATACATAAACCCCCAGCCCCAATAAAATTACAGCTATGGTCTTCAATAAAATAATGCACTCCCAGGGAACCTGGGTGGCTCAGTCAGTTAAGCATCCGACTTCGGCTCAGGTCATGATCCTGCAGTCCATGGGATCAAGCCCTGTGTCGGACTCTTTGTTGACAACTCAGAGCCTGGAGGCTGCTCGGATTCTGTGTCTCCCTCTCTGTCTGTCCCTCTCCCGCTCACACTCTGCCTCCTTCTGTCTCTCTCAAAAACAAACATACATTTAAAAATTTTTAATTAAAAATATGCACTTCCAACCATCCCCGTATCCCCAAAAAATCCACTCAACCTCATAAAACCCCCAATGCAATGCACACAAACCCTCCAACAATAACTGAATACATTAAAACCAAACTCACATACTCCTCAATGTTAGACACAATCCTCTAATCCCACATATACCACATACAGTCCCCTAGAGCTGTGAACATCCACATAGGTATGCCTTCGAAGCTCAAATACATAAATACCCTCAGACAGACACAGACAGGGTTTCCTACCTTCTCCTAAATGGTCACTCCCCCAAAAAAACAATGACCTTACCACCCTGATACAAATGTACACCCATCTCCCTCTTGAGAACCTATAAATACCATGTCTACACCCCTCAATTCTGCACACACAACTCAAAACACCCCAATACACTAACAACCCCAATCTCCCACATCCCTCCACTCCCTAAATTCTTACCCTGACAGGATGCATGAATACAGGTATAACACTGATATTGCAAATACACACAAAACCAACACATGAAGCATTAAAATGCATATCTCTGCCTCTTCTGAAACGCACACATATTCACCATAGTCTCAAAATGCACACAACCAGCCACACCACCCAGCCAAACCACACGCACCCACACCCACCCACACACCATTCCACACCACCTGTATACACACAGCTCTCCTTGCCCCCCCAAATCACACATACACAATCCCTACACATCCTTAAAATTACCCCAAACTATCTCATACCCCCATATACCCACAAGTTGTTCCACAACCTTCTTTGTTCTCATTCACATTGCTTCTCCCCAGCCTCCTTCCAAACACAACACACACACACATACAACAGTCCCCCCAACCGCTGTCCCAACCCGAGGCCTCCAGAAAAAAAAAAGTACTGAATATATAGAACCAACCCCTTAAACCTCTCAAATACACAAGAACCCTTCAAAATTCCTCAAACACACCACGGACCCCTTACAAATAGAAACATACACATATGCGACCTTTCATGTCCCAAGTGCACATGCACCCAGACACATACATAAGCAACCCCCAATCCTCAAATGTATATATTAGATTACTATGATTTCACTCATATGTGGAATTTAAGAAGCAAAACAGATGAACATATGGGAGGGGGGAAAATACACAGGGAGGGAAACCATAAGAGACTCTTAAACACAGAGAACCAAACTGAGGGTTGACGGGGGTGGGGTAAATGGGTGATGAGTATTAAGGAGGGCACTCTGGATGAGCCCTGGGTGTTAGACATAAGGGATGAATCACTGAATTCTACTCCTGAAACCAATACTGCACTGCATGTTAACTAGCCAGAATTTAAGTAAGTTTTTAAAGAAAAAGATGACTCACTAAACACTGAATTCACACACAACTCAGCCTGTACTATATACACTCAACACACCACACAAACTTCCTGCAAACACCCTGAATATTCACAGGAATTCACACAACCCCAGCGCATACACACCCTCACGTCACTGGCACACACGCGTACAGAGCTCCAGTCTCACAATGAGAAAACCGCCCTCACGAGGTGCTGCCCGCGTGTCTACAGCAGGACAGCCTGCTCACACCCAGTCTGGACATTTCCATAAGGGCCTGAGCTTAGACTTCCCACCCCAAGCTCCCACTCTGCTTTTCCGAGGGCACCTTGGAAAGTAACCCTCCAGAGCTGAGCCCGGGAAAAGCGAGCAACCTCCACCCCAACCACCTGGCAGTACTAGGAAGTAAACCTTGTGACTCTCCTTCCTTGGAGGGAGGGGGGTGTGCTGAAACTGTGCGTTCGATCAAACCACCCTGTGCTTTTCACTTCCCCACGGTGTTGCTCAGGTGCTGAGGGAGCTCCCTGCTGAGGCCGCGTGGGTATGACCTGCTGAAGGAGGTCTTAATACAAGACTGGTTCTTAATACAATCTACCAGCTCGGGACCCCCAACAATCCTCAGCACAACATGCAAGGGCCATCCAACCCCTCCCCCCCCACCACCCAGACACAAGCGCAAACCTACACACTCCCCAACTTCACACACAAAAACTCCATGCTCGCACAAACATTCACAATACTCACAACACCGATGCGCACTTACACAGTTTCCACCACCTTGAAGACACTCACACACTCAGAATCTACATATAGAAACTGCGATGGGGATGAGTTTGGGGACAATGGCAAGTATCACCTGCACCTCTTTTCAGGGAAGGTCCTGTGTCCCCCGCTGACAAGGGTGCCTTCGGGAGGCAGTGTCAACTCCCGGCTCCTTCCGGGACTGCCCAGCTACACACGGTGGCCTCACCACGGGCCATCCCCTTTCCAGGAAGGCATACGTCCCACGGTTGATGGCGGCCTGGCCGGATTCCTCCAATGAGGGCAGACAGCTCTGAAAGAGAGTTCAGTGGGGGAAGCACAGGCTGTGCTGGAGTTTGGGGGAGACATCAATGGGTCCAATCCTGCTTTCTGTTTCTTCCCTCAAGGGTGCTGTTTAGTAAACATCCTGTTCCCTAAACTCCGTGTTCAGGTCTGTTTTCTGAAGAATCCAAGCTATAAGAAGTATTTACCAGGCACGGTAAAGACTCCTCTTCTGGCTCTTACTTTCCAGTGGAGAAAACAGATACTAAACACAGAGCTGCATCACGGACACGGACACACACACACACGCACAGCATTAGCCAATGTCCAGTCAGCACTTTGACCAAAAACTCTGATCTCTGCACATGGGAGGAGGAGAGGCTACAAGCACCGATATACAACTTATTAAAAACCAGTTACTGTTTCTAATTTTGTTTCTGGGGCGCTCCCAAGGAAGAGGCCTTGAGCTTCCTTAACCGCTGCATTTCTAACCAGGGTGCACCGTGGACACGTTTGTCCTTTAAAGCGTGAGTGAGCCTCGGGAAGGAGCTAGACACCGCTGACCTCCAAGCTGACATTCTCTCAGGGTCCCTAACCAGGAGCAGCCACAGGAGCAGGGTCTGGCGGGGGGATGAGGGTGGCGGAATTCATCCCCTGACTTGCTCCCTCCTCCTCGCCCAGCAGAGGCAAAGCCTGCCTCCAGCCCCGTCCTGATTCCCATCCTCTCCCTGCTCTGTTCCTAGTCCCACTGACCCCATTCTGCTTTTCCCAGTCTCGGCAGGCTGTAAGCCCTTGGACGCGCAGCTCCTACAGCAGACATCAGAGCAGCCCCCTTTGTGGAGCCACCTTTTGGGTGTCCTCAGACCCACTCCTGTGTTGCTGCAGGGCTCCTGAGCCCCCAAATCCCAGTGTGGATGAGAGCGTTCGGCTCCTTTATCCCCACCAACTGCTGCGAAGTCGAAGGGGTGGGAGCTCCTAATGGCCTGGCCAAAGGGGCCGCTCCGTGCGGAACAGAGGATCGCTTCTGCCCAGGGAGAGATGGGGGAACACAGGGTACGTGCCGTAACGTACACTCCAAAACACCAGTGGCCCCAGAACAACCAGCTGTGATCGGCCTCAGCCATTCCAGACATTTCCATCCATTCCACGTGAGTGGGGCGTTTTCAGTGCTGGTTTGGGATATCGAGACACTCCTGTTCTTCTCCCCTAAAGCTCAGGGTCTACATCTTCCCCTATCAAAAACAAAACAAATTAAAGAAACCCAAGAACGTCTACCTTGCATGTGTTACATCATGTTCTTTTTAGAACATAAAACGTTTTAAAATACAAAAAACAGGCAAAGGTCCATTTTGCCAACAAAACACAATGCAATTAACATACCGTACTGTCCCTTTATTGGGGATAGGTTACAAAGGAGGCAGTGAGAGCCACTAGGAATCCGCTAGTGCTAAGAGAGGTGGTATTGGGGCATTCAAGAAGGTGACGTCGGCACCTTTTGCTGGAGGGAGATCCACCACGAGGGAGAAAAGGCCAGTGGGAGACTCCCCATAAGGAAGGCCCAGAAAGGCTTGGGTGGGTCCAAGAGACAGGGGAGGCAGCTGTGTATGTGGTCAGCTGGTGGCCATATTGATTGAACCCTCTGGTGGGTCTGCAGGTCCATGTGGACGGAGAAAAAGAGCATCAGGTCATCCCATCAGAGAAACATGAAGCTGAGATAAGCTTCCCAGGACTAGGAGCATCCTGAACCTTCAGAAAAGAAAAGAGAGCATACCCTATAGGGTTCTGGAACATCACAGCCATACCTACCCAGAGCACAACATCCCAGTCTCTCCGGGTCTCAGCCCCCAGCCCTTCTGCAGGGACAAAGCCTCCCAACTCCAGCCTTGTCAGTTCACTGACCCCCCCACCCCGCCCCCAGAGGTCCTGCCGAGCACCGAGGACTCAGGCTTCCACTGAGATGAGCTGGTTGAGAACTAGTGACACGGCTGAGCAGCATGACCGCCAAAATCCCCCACCACCTGGGGCAGCTGCTCTCGCAGATACATGGTTCTACAGACCGTCACCACCTGGAACCCACGTGGAGGGTGTCGTTGCCTCCCAGCCATGCCCCAGAAGAGACAGCAGTGCCCGTAGCTGCCCGGCTGACTTGCCCGGGAGAGCAGACCTTCCGACCTCCCGTCCAGGAATCCCCATCACACCAACAACACGCTGGTGAAGGTTCTGCACCGACAGCCATCGATGCCCACCAGGCCGTCCCACTTGAGACCCAGATGCCAGGACCGCAGGTGCTGAAGGAGTCTCCACCCACCTAACAGACACCCCCAACCTATCTGCACATCACCAATGTTCACAGGGATGCTTTGGCCCTAACCAGTGGGCCGACCTGATTAGGAGTGACGCAACGGTTCAGGATGACCAGGCTCGGTGCACACACACAAGGGCCCACAGCTCCGGAAGCTCCACTCACAATTCACAGAGTCACCCCCCCCCCCCCACAACGATGCCCAAATATGCTTGCTTCATCCATCCATCCATCCATCCATCCATCCATCCATCCACCCACACAGACCGGTGGTGTGCTCCTAAATGCTCAAGAAAATGCTCCCGGAGAAAGGAGGGAAAGGCTTCCTTTGTGGCTTTTACCTAGCATTCGCAGCTTGACTCCTTCAAGCGACCCGCCTGCTGACACTAAACGCACAACTAGGAACAGATGCGCACCACTCACCACCCCGAGTCGGCACAAGGCACTTCCGGCACACCCCAACACTTCACACAAGCCCACGTCACGAGGGCACATCAAACACCCCACCCCCACCCCCGACGCCAGGAACGAGTCACGGACTTGCCCGCTACACACCAACACACACACACAACTCCACTATCCAAAGAAATGCCCTTGGAACGCTCCTGAAACCTTCACGCCTTGCGAACAACTTGGATAATTCCTGTAGCTGCCGAGGGACAGATACACAGCTGCCGACAATCAGGAAAAGAAACCGAGCCATGCACCACGTGGTCCTCCGACGCCGTCCGAGTGACACACAGCACGCCACACACCGAAACCAACACACGCAGGAGCCGGTCCAAGCCCTGCCCCTATGCACACGCGCCTAATCCTCCCAAATCTGCCGCGACTCGCGCCAGCCCCCGAGTCAGAGGGGGAAGCAATCGCACGTGCCACGTGCCCCACAGTCCCGACAGCTAACCGCCAACTCCCCGTCCACACACGCCTCTCCGCCGGCGCTCACACACGGGCTTGGCCCTTCATCACCAACGCCCCGAGACCGCACTACCCCACACGTGCCAACACACGTGCCACACTCCCAGCGGACAAGCTCCTGCGGCCCCACCTGCGCCCCGCTGGCCTGGCGGCCCCGCGCCCTCGGAGGGGAACCGCGACGGCCCCTCGCCCCCCGCCCCCCCCCCAGGCCCCCGAAGCACGACGCACGACCGCCGAGGCGCAGACCCCAGACCCGCCGCCGCCGCCGCCCGGGACCCCGCTGCCGACGCCGACACGCCCAAGAACCCGCTTCAGAACCGCCGGGTCGGGACGCCGGGGTGCAGACCCCAGACCCGCCGCTGCCGCCCGGGACCAAGTTGCCGTTGCCGACACGCCCAAGAACCCGCCTCAGAACCACTGGGTCGAGACGCCGAGGCGCAGACCCCAGACCCAACGCCGCCCGGGACCATAATGCCGATGCCGACTCCCAAGAACCCACCCTCGAACCAACTGGTCGAGACGCCGTGGCGCAGACCCCAGACCCGCCGCCGCCCGGGACCCCGCTGCCGTCGCCGACACGCCCAAGAACCCGCTTCAGAACCGCCGGGTCGAGACGCCGAGACGAAGACCCCAGACGTACAGCCGCCCCGGACCCCGCTGCCGACGCCGACTCCCAAGAACCCACCTCAGAACCACTGGGTCGAGACGCCGAGGCGAAGACCCCAGACCCGCCGCCGCCCGGGACCCCGCTGCCGACGCCGACACGCCCAAGAACCCGCTTCAGAACCGCCGGGTCGAGACGCCGAGACGAAGACCCCAGACGTACAGCCGCCCCGGACCCCGCTGCCGACGCCGACTCCCAAGAACCGGTCTCAGCCCCGCGCGGTCCACACCCGCACACCGCCCGAACCACTCGCGCGTCAGCTCACCGTCGCGGCGGCGGTCGCCGAGCGTCCACGCGGCCGGTTGCTACGTGACTCGCGCGCGCACAAGCTAAGGCCTTAACTCGGCGACCGCGGCTATGCCTGAGCGACTAACGGCGCGCGACCCTGGCCTCGACTTGACGTCACGGTGGCACGAGGCCGCCAGGCAGGGCACCGCCCCCAGCCGGGAGGGCCGTTGAGCCCCGCCCCCACGTACGCGCGCGCGCTCCCAGGCGCACCGCCTCAACGGACGCGACGCGGCGGGCACTGGGGGGCGGGCCCAGGAGCGCTGCAGCCCCGCCCCCCTGGGCCTGCGCGGGCGGGCAAAGGGCACGCAGGGACGCGCCTGGAGGTCCCTGCGGGGTAGGGCACCAGGGGACCCTCTCGCGCTGGGAAGCCACTCGGGCGGCTCTAGCTCGGACGGGGCGGACTCTTTATGGCCGTCCAGCCTTGGAGCCGGCGCCTGTGAAGCCCGCGCTGGCGATTGGAACACCGCACACGTGCGCTCCGCGCCCTCTGACGCGGCCTTCCCACCGAGTTAGGGACCAGGTGCACCTGCAGCCCCACGGCCTCCGGTGGGGCCACGGCCGCCCTCGGCCGGGACCGCCCGTCCCTCTGCTCGTCCCCGCCTTTCCACAAGTGCTGTGCCCCTTGGACGCCCGAGCCCGAAGGTTCCATGAAGGAACAGATCGGGCGGAGAATGCAGACCTGGGGAACACTCCAAGGGCCCCCTCCCTCCCCGCCTCCTCTCCCAGAGTTTCCCGAACGCACTGCCTGTGCCAGGTTAGGTTCTTTAGTGTAGCTGCTGATACACGGGCTGCTCAGTACGTGTGATGCACGGACGTCTCCTTCGAAGCTTGTGCTCTGCCTTTGATCCTGCTGGACAGAGGCAGTCACACAGGTGGGCTGGGAACGATTTGCCCTCCCCTCCCTCCTTTTCAAAACAGCGAAGAATTTCAACTGATTTTTTTTTTTTTTAAAGACTCAACTTCTTGACGAGATTTTGTAATATTCTTGGGAGAAGCTTCAACCTTCACAACCTCTTCGTGGCCAGTTGCCACCTTCGTGCTATTTCTCAGCCACAGCAGAACGATGAAACCTCACACCGCACACCTCCAAGTCCACGGGCTGCAGACTCCAAGAGACACAAGCATGATATCCCCCACTCTGCTAAGGTCCTTGCTCGTGTGGAAGGCCATCCCTCTTCTGAGGCCTGTGATCCATGTCCAGAGATGGGTTTGTCTCAGAAGTTAATGCGGGAACGGCCAGAGATCAGGGTCTAAAGGAATGCTCTTACTCCCTCCTGGGACCAGTCTTCCCAAGTTACAGTTGGGCTAATTTGATGCCATCTAGACTCTTGACTCTAGATTTCGAAGTGTTCGAAAATGATTGCAGAATTGGGACCAGAGAAGTTTTCTGCAGTGTCATCTTTTATCAGTGGCCCTGAGAAGGGTCACTCAAGTCCTACCTCTGAGCCATGAGTGAGAATCTTAGCAATAATTGGTTGACTGACTGGACAAAGGGAGCAAACAAGAAGGAGCCTGCTTTCACGAGTGCCTGAGTATATTTTGCCTCAAAACTCTCTAAAACAAAGCTGTTGCTTCAAACCCTTTTTAGCCTTCCCCGGATAAAAGCTCAAGTCTTGAGAAATGTCTCCAAGTTGTTTATTTTTCAATGCCCAGCAGGGATGTTTGCAATAATGTTCACTATGATTTGCTTGAGTGGCTCTCAGCTCGTCTCCCCAGGTCATATGCAGGAAGCGTGCTCAGAGCAGCTGCCAGAGAGAACACAAAGATGGGTGCCTATGGAGAGTCCCTTCCACACTGCAGAGTGGGAGAGGCCTGGGGAATGTCCTGAAGGGCTGCACCGTGGAGCTCACCTGCTTTGGGTGGCTGGCCCTACACTCCAGAAGTGCTAATATAAATAATCCCTGGGCCCCGTCAGGGCGAGATTTGGGAGAAAACTTAGAAACCGTGTGGAGATTGGAGAGCAATTGGGAAATGACTCTCTTACATGACTATAGTACGGAGCAGGGGGAGGGGAGGAACTCCAGGTCCTGAACTCAAAGTCCAGTGCCTTTCCGCATCAGGGTGTCCACTGTTCAGTTTCCACACAGTGGTGGCCTTTGGAGTCAACTTTTCCTCAAGGGGGCAAGGAATTGTTTCAGTGCCTTAACCAGGAGTCTTTTTCAGTGTATGTTCAGTGTGGAGCCATCCTTCTAAACCTTCCTTTCCTTCCCCAACAGCCTGCCATCCTAGGAGCTGTCCTGTTATGATAGCAGGGGTGAAGCAGGTCTCCCAAGAGATTGGTGGCAACCACTGAGGTTCTCAACCCTTGTCACCCTTGGCCAATTTCCTAACAGTCCTCTCTTCTGACAGCACAAAACCCCAATGCTCTTTCATATCAGTTTGAACCTTCCCAGTAAACTGATGTTGATGTGCAATATGAAAAGAAGAATCAAGCAAGACGTTAAAGAGGTGCTCCCATGATTCTCGTGCAGATGGGGCCACATGCACTGATGACATGGATTCCAAAGAACAAGGGTCTCTCATGCAGACAGGAAATACACAAGCCCGTGAGCGGGGCTTCCAGGCTAGCATTGGCCAATGGGAACTTAGAGGAAGCTGGTTGTGTGAATGGGGGTTGGACGTCAGTGGATAGATGGCAGGTGCACATCCATTTCGTGAGGATTGATTTTAACCCCTAGGAAAACCAGGACTGTAGGATGTTAGGGAGGGGAAGGTTTCCTATCCCTTACTTCTGTCCTTAGTCCCATTAATTCAGATACTCAATTCTGTATATTTGGCGCCTCCAAATTCCATATCACCCAAAGAGCCTATAGACACCGTGTGTGTGTGTGTGTGTGTGTGTGTGTGTGTGTGTTCGTGTGCACGTGCATGTGCAGGCAAATGATTTTGTGGGTGAGCCAAGATAGCACTCTTTTTTTTTTCAAAGTAGCACCCTTGAGTCTCCTAATCCAAGTTCTCTTTCTCACAGGGTGACTAATATTGGCAGAATATATTACACTGTTTGGGTGGAGATGCCATATAAAGTACAGAACCCCAGCTAAATGCAAAATTCAAATCAACTGGGAACAAATTTCCAGTAAAAGTTATATCCAAAATATTGCATGGGACCCAATTATTCTAAAAGCTGATCCCTATTATCTGAAATTCTAACTCAGTGGAGCATCCATTATTTCATATGCTAAATCCAGCCACCCTATTCCACAGGGTCCTTGAAATGTAAAGGACTGTCGAACTACATGTTCCCAGAAACCAGTCTCCAGAAATAAGGACAGGAGCCACAGTATCAGCATAAAGTCAATCACTGGGCACACTCACACCTATTTTGGAATATGTGTCAACTTTTAGCCAGAGAAAAAAATACAAGCATTTGTTGAAAATGAAAATAGCTCACATGTACTTTTAGTTGCATGATCCGTCTCTCTGAAGATTTGAACGTCACAGATAACACTGGTTTCCTGCGAGAAAGGGGCTTGGTGCCCAGGAGTAAGAGGTGGGAGGAAGAGTCATCACTGCATATTCCTTTATGTCCTTTGACATTGAACCACACAAAGCTATTGATTCTTTGAGATATTCCACTAAAAGAAGGAAAAATGTTAACAGTCAATGTTGAATGACAGCACAGGATGCTGGGAAACAAAAAGTAGTGATTTCTGGTCCTGCATGTGTAGGCTGCACGCCCTTTGTCTGATAGGCTGGGGCTTGCCAGCAGAGGAGAGCATTAGTAAGGCTCGTCCTGCTTGAGTCTGAGCAGCTTCCAGCGGCGGAGGGCGGCGAGGACAGAAGGACCCGTGTGCAAGCGAGCACGCAGGATCTGCTGAGACCATGCTAATTTGGAACCTCAGTTCCATGTGGCCTTCAGGACCCATGTGTTCATCAGAATACATGTTCTGAATCTTGTTCCGAAAGTCTGGCCTCGGTTGAAGTGAGTCAAGAGCCAGGTGGGAAGCAGAGTGGGTTGAGGGACACAAACTCGGCCGATGGATGAAAACGGAAGCGAAGGACCACCGAGTAACACCTCGGTGCTCGGAATCTGAACAACTTGTATCAATTGCCTCAAAAGGCACACAGCAATTGTGTTGCCCCTGTGTCACTTGAGAGGGACTTGTGGTCCTTGCCTACCTGCCAGAGCCCTCAGGGAAGGTCTCCCCACCCCCACCCAGGGCCCTGGCCCTCGGCCCCTCCCCCGCTGCAGAATGTCAGGAGCCCTACATTCTGTCCCTGTTTACATTCAAACTTTTCCCTCCTTAATTGGCTCTTGAGTATCTGCTGGAGCAGGTCGCTGTCTGGGACCTGGACTCGACGTTTCTCATTGTGGTGGCTGTAGGATTCAGTGGTCCCTGCCCAAGCCTGCGGGGATGGCTTCAGAAGGAGGTAAGCCTGTGGGTTGGGCAGGTGTGTCCGCGTCCCTGCCATCCCTCAAATCCGTGGGATTCAAATGTGACGCTTGGACAGGGGCACATGGGGGTGGGGGTGGGGGTTGAGTAGGGAAAGAGGATGAGGGCCAAGGACCCTGGGGAGGAGGGCAGGTCGAGACCTCGTAGGGGAAATGCCCTGGGTGTGGAGAACGGATGGAGGCAGGCACACTGCGTGTCTCTGGAGTCACACACCACTTTGACAGTTTGTAGCAGAGGTGGCACCGTGTCGTGGTGGTGGCACAGGCAGGGTCCCAGGGAAAGGACAGCCGGGTGTGGTATTCCTCAGACACCTGGACCTCTCCCACCATCCCTCCAAGGGACTTGACTGCAGATTCTGGGTCTCCGTAGTGCCTGATAGGGATGTGGGGGGAGATGGTCTGAGCCAGACGTGGTTCAGTGGGGCGGTCTTATGGCCAATGTCCTCCCCGGGAGCGGGGCTGGAAGTTCCTCTAACACCCCCGGCCCAGGACTTCCACTGCTTCCAGCCCAGAGCTGACTTCTCCCCAGCCCAGGTGACCCTTTTCGTAGATTCAGCAGGGACAGGGCATCAGGTGGCCTCAACCAAGGTAGGCCTTGGGTTCCTCAGCTGTTCTGGGTCCCTCTTCCTCTTGAGGACGTGCGGTCCTTCCACGTGCTTCATCTTGTCCAGTGTTTCCTGGCCAACCCTCAGCCCTGGGAGCCACCTTTGAGATGAAGAGTCTGCTTGTATTCCTCGTCCCTGGGCCGTGGATGGGGAACAGAGTGCAGTGTGGTTGCGTGTCCCAAGCAGCATCTGTGAAAGCTGAGTCCTCCTTACAGGGGGTAGGAGGGGAGCCTGGACGGGAGGACCATCTTCTAAGGTTGTATGACATGTCGTGGGACACCTGTTGATCAGTTAGATGTGCAGGTGTGTCCCTTGGCCTCCCGAACGAGGACCTGCATGGGTTCTTCATGAACAGGCACGGGATCCAGCCCCTTTTCCTCCTGGCACTGGGCTCATGCTGGGCTCCTCGTGTGTCCTCACCTTCACTGTTGGAGCTGGAAGGGGAAGACCACAGAAGCCTGCATTCCCACGACCAGCCCCACGTGACCCAGCTCCAGAGTCCCCCCACCCCAACAGCCCCGCTGCCCCCTCTGCATTGCCCTTTGCTAATCTTCTGTAGCCACCGTGGGCTGCGAGTGACAGGAACCAGGGAACATGACGCCGGCCTCACACTCTCCCGGGATCCGAGCTGCTGAGCGGCGGCAGGACCTGGCCCGTGCGGCGTGTGGGCTGTGGGGGTTCCTAAGACGGGGTTACGTGGGGGCTCGGAGGCCGCGCTTATATGGAGAAAGATATTACAAGCGTTTGTTTTCTTATGTTAGGACAGGAAGAAAGGGAGGGAGTTTTACTGAGCGTCAGGCATTGGGGGTCTGAGCAGGAGAGGGGCCCAAATGGTTTAGACGCTGCCCGTTCACAAAGGCCCTTCAGGTGACTCGGACGTACCTGGGAGCAGAACCCAAGCCGCCTGGGAGCCGGCCGAGGGCATTCCCCACAGGGCAGATGTCCACCCAGCCCCTCGTCCAGGAGGACAGCCCGTGAGGATGGAGGATGGTGTCTGGGGTCCTGGGGAGGTTCCCAGAGTCAGTGCTGGCCAAGGCTGCCTCTTCCAGGCAGGCAGGCTGTCTTGTTGAGAAGGGCGGGGACGGTAATTGTCGTCTGGAGGCCAGAGCATGGAAATCACTCCAGGACACTTGCAAACCGCACCTTTTCGTGTAAGCGTCCCTCCCGTGTCGCGATTCCCCACTCCGCTCCCTAGTGAGCAAAGGGGCCCAGGATCCTGCGTCCTGGCTGCGATTGTCCGACTCGATCCGGCCCTTCCCTTCTGTCCACAGCATCTCCAGTGCTGGGACCGCATGTGGCCATGGACCCGGAGGCCTCCGTGTCTTCTTTGACGGCACAGCCGTTTCCCCCACCTGCTGCTGGCGCCTCGCACTGGTCACCCCGGGGGCAGCACTCGCCGCCCCACGTGACCCCGCCATTCACGCCTGGCAGCCCCGTGGTGCTGCCCACTTTCTGCAGGACACCGCTGGTGGCAGGAGATGCCGTCCATGGCCCAGGTGGGACCCGGGCCCGTAACGTCATCGTCCAGGTCAGGTCAGAGTGGGGGCCCGCAGATGCCCCCCAGACTCAGACCGTCGTCCTCACCCAGGCCCCCGTTCGCTGGAGTCCTCCCGGGGCCCTCTATGGGGGTGCTGCATGTCCCACACCCCTGTTCCTGGCAACGTCGGCAGCGGAGAGCCCCGTGTCCGCCCCAGCCGTCGGGGGCACCTGGGCCGGCAAGGGAGGCTTCAGCCCAGGCCTTCGACCTCAGGCTCCCCCCACGGCTGTCCGGCTGGCCCCCATGGTGCCCCCGGGGACTGCAGGGCCGCAGCCCCCCACAGCTGCCAGGGAGGGCAGCCTGGCCAGCAGCCCTGCCAAGGGCTCGCCCGTGGACTCCTGTAGCCCCAAGAGTGTGTACGAGAACTTCCGGCGCTGGCAGTGCTTCAAGGTCCTGGCCCGCAGGCACCTCCCGCAGAGCCCCGACGCCGAAGCCCTCTCCTGCTTTCTCATGTGAGCGCCTTCTGCCCCCCGCCGCCCTCAGCCAGGACCCTGGGGTGTGCCCAGGGCGGGGGCCTCAGGGTGAGGAGAGGAGGGTGTGAGCCAGTGCCGCTCTGGGAAGGCAGTGCGGCGCGGGTCCTCTGGGGTCCCCCCCTGGACACGGGGTGACGGCACTTCCCGCAGGGGACCGGGGGACCGGATCACTGCCTGGCACGGCACGCTCAGTATCGTCCTTATGGAACGCAGGGTCCGGGGGGAAAGAGCTCCCTGATCCAGGTGCGGGTGGGTGGTCAGCCTGGAGCCCAGGGCCCGGGGCTGCCCAGTGTGAGGCAGTGCCAATGGTCGCCTGGAGGGGGCTGGTTTGCACGGCCAGACACCGCCTGTCACCTGCCAGCACTGAGGGCGGGGGTGGGGCAGGGTGGGGGCCACCAGGCCGCAGCCGCCGCCTGACCCCGAGGGCTTGCAGCCCAGTGCTTCGGTCCCTGGCCCGCCTGAAGCCCACCATGACGCTGGAGGAGGGAGTGTGGCGGGCCGTGCAGGAGTGGCAGTGCAGAAGCAACTTTGACCGGGTCATCTACTACGAGATGGCAGGAAAGTGAGTCAGGGTCCCAGCCCCAGGCCGGTGGGACCCGTGAGGCCGGGCTGAGCACAGGGTCCTCCTCACCTACCTGCCCAGGCTTCAACCCCAACCTGATCGACACCCACCCCTGCCTCCATGTGAAGGTCTCAGGATGGGGGCTGAACCTGCGACCCCGGGGAGGTGGGACCCCCTCTGTGGCCAGGCCGGGCCGGATCGGCCAGCCTGCTGCCTCCTGGGGGGCCAAACCATGGCTGCCGCTGCCGGGCACTGCCTCTTCCGATCCCCCACGGCCTCCGCCTTTTCTGGGCTGCATGGCGGGGCCCCTCCTCAGTGTGGCCTGGGTCTCCTCACCCCCAGGTTCATGGAGTTTGAGGCAGAGGAGGAGATACAGATTCAGAAGCTGCAGTGGGTGAAGGTGGCCCAGGGCGCATCTGCTCCAGCCCCACCCAAGCCTGGAACACAGGGGTCCCCAGCCCTGGAGGGGGGCCGGCAGCCAGGTACAGCACCCACATTCCCAAGGGAGCTGGCGGCCGAAGGCAGTGGGGCCTAGGGAAGGCCGCTGTCCCCACGTCCTGTCTCCTCCTTCACGTGGGCCTTGGTCTTTCAACCAAACCAGCCGCAGAGAGCCTGGGGTCGTAGCTGCCCTTTGTCACCGTGAGATATTGACCTGGCCAAGTTGGTGACTACTCTCCCACCTCCCTGTCAAGGGACCCAACAAATCTCTGCCTGGAAAGCGGGCTGCGGGGGGAGACCCTTGGAGAATCGGTGGGTCCTCTGTTGCTCACAGGAGACGCTATTAGATGCTCCTCCCCTCAGCTCCCCCGTCCCAGGGTGCCTGTGGCTTCAGGTGGCCCTGACCCAGCCCCCACCGACATCAGTGTCCCCCAAACCCTGCCCTCTCCACAAGCAAGCCGGAGCCCCTCTCACCTCCTCCCTCCTTCCCGCTCTGCCTCAGCCTGCATTCCCAGGAAGGCCGGCTCCAGGGCCCAGCCACCCTGCCGGCAGCCACACAGACCCCCGCAGCCCAAGGCACCCAAGGAGATCCCCCCTGAGGCTGTGAGAGAGTACGTGGACATCATGGAGGGGCTGCTGGGGCCTGCCTGCTCAGCCCCGGGGGCGCTAGCGGGTGAATGGGGACAGGACGGAGAGGAGCCACGGCAGGACGAGGACGCCATCTACCTGGACCCGGGTCTTCTCAGCTACATTGACAAGCTGTGTTCCCAGGAAGACTTCATCACCAAGGTGGGCTGGCCCACAGCCTGGCGTCTGGAAGATTCCAGGCATTGCCACTCCGACACCCGGAGTGGGACTGTGCCTAGGCCTTTGGGATCAAGCTCTGTTCCTCGTTCCTGAGCTGTGTGTGTGCAGGCACGTGTGTGTGCACCTGTGTGTACTTGGGTGCATGTGCTTACGAGCATGTGTGTACTTGTGTGTATGTACGTACAAGCAAGGGTTTGTATGTGTGTGTATTTGAGTGAATGTGCTTATGTGCATGTGCGTGTGGGTACTTGTGTGCATGCATGTGTGTATACTTGTGTGCATATGCGTCCATTTATGTGTGTGCATGGGCGTGTACTTGAGTGCATGTACATACATGCAAGTGTTTGTGTGTGTACTTGTGTGAACGTGCTTACATGCATGTGTGTGTGCCTGCGTGTAGGGTGCATGTGTGTGTGCTCTCGTGTGCGTGTGCATACATGTATGTGTGTGCATGTGCGTGTACTTGTGTGAATGTGCTTACGTGCACGTGTGTGTGCCTTCGTGTAGTGTGCGTGTGTGTACTTGTGTGCATGTACGTACATGCAAGGGTTTGTTTGTATGTGTACTTGAGTGAATGTGCTTAGGTGGATGTGTGTGTGCCTGTGTGTGTTTGCATGTGTGTACTTGGGTGCATGAACGTACATGCAAGGGTTTGTATATCTGTGTACTTGTGTGAATGTGCTTACGTGCATGTAAGTGTGCCTGCGTGTAGGGTGCACCTGTGTGTACTTGTGTGTGTGTGTCCATGCACGTGTTTGTGCCTATGTGTAGTGTGCCTCTGTGGGTACTTGTGTACATGAACGTGTGTGTACTTGTGTGTGTGTGCACCTGTGCAGGGTGTGGGTGAGCCTGTGTGGGTGTCTGTGTGTGGCCTGTGTGTATGTGTACGTGCATGTCTATGTGTGTATGCATATGTTTGTGAGGATATGTTGGTGTCTACCATTTGAATGCTTCTGTGTCTCTGTGTGGGCACATATGTGTTGGGGGTGTGTGTGCATACGCATTTGTGTGGCTTTTGTATGTGCGTATGTATATATGTACGTATGTATGTATAGGCTGTGTCTCTCTGTGTATGCATGTGTGAAATTGTGTTGTCTGCATGTGTGCCTGTGTGTGCATGTGTGTGTGTGCATGTGCGCCTGTCTGCGTGTGCGTGCAGCCAGTGATCATGATGGTTCAAACATCCTGCCTTGTGCAGAAGGTGGGGTGGAGCTTCACGTTGCCAGTTTCCCTGCGGGTCCTCCTTGGCTCACAGGTGCTCCCTGCCAAGGTGCCCACAGCCTGTTCCTTCTGTCCCAGGTGGAGGCAGTCATTCACCCGCGATTCCTGGCAGAACTGCTTTCTTCAGAACCACAGCTGGATCTTTTGGCCCTCGCTGAGAAATTGGAGCAGGAGGAAGGACTCTCCCTTGCAGAGGTGAGCAGGGCAAAGAGAGACACAGGAGAGGAGCTGAGCCAGGGGAGGGAGGGGACCCAGGTGAGCCAGGGGAAGGGGGGGCACTCAGTACAATGGCACACGTGACTCGGTCCCCCGCTCCCCTGCCTAGGAGGCATGGCACTGGGGAGGCGAGCTCCAGGAGCTCCAGGGCAGGTACTGAGCAGAGAATGGCATCTATAGGATGGGGAGCCTGGGAAGGGAGGGAGGGACTCAGGGGGATATCAGGAGAGCCAGGGCCTCACGGGCCACCCGACCCCTCCTCCCACCCCCCCCCCCCCCGTCCCCCATGCCACCATCCCACCTCCCCTCTCACACTCCCGTGCTGGCCAGTCACCGTCACCTCCCTCCTCCCAGCTGGTAGAGAAGAGACTGGTGGCCTTGGCGGTGGAGGACGGTGTGCCCACAACCCCGAGTCACTGTGCAGCGACACTGGGCTCCGGGCCTGAGGGTGAGGCCAGGGCCCGGCTAGGGGTCAGCCGTGAAGCCTGCCCAGCAGAGAGCGAGTGCCAGGACCTCCGGAGGCACAGCCCGGCACACGCCCACCCGTGCAGACCCAGAGCCTTTGCCGCGTCTCCAGGACAACAGGAGCTGCCTGCCCTCTGGGCTGGTGGGCTCTCCTCTCCTCCCCAGGGGCCAGGGGGCACCCCTCCTCGGCCGGACCCCAGGGATGCCCCGTTGTTCAGAGAGGCCCCCCCTGCTAGGGAGCCTGGCAGGCCAGCAGATGGGTCCAGTGAGGACGAGGAGGAGCTGCCCAGCCTGGCCTTCCTCCTATCCTCTCGGCACAGCCTGCTGCCCTGGGGGCTCTCCCAGAGTCCTGCTCCGGCCCCGGGCCTCCCCAGCCCTGGAGGGCGCGGGCCGCGGGGAGCTCCCCAGGCCCCCGCTGCTCAGAGAATAGGCCGCAGCCCAGCCGCTCCCCCAGCTGCCAAGTCCAGAAAGCGGGCTCTGCGTGCGGGTCTGGCCACGGCCGGGAAGACGCCCCTCCCAGGGGCCAGCCTCAGGGGCTCGGTGCGGGCCCTGGCCGTGGGGCTGCTTCGGCCCTCTCTGCCTCCAAAGAGAAGGTGTGGCTCCTTTGTCCCAGGGAGGAGGAGAAAGCAGCACTGCAGCCCGTAGGGAGCCCTGGGCCCACCCTTCAGTGCTGATCCTGGCCGGGGGGGAGAGGGGGAGGGCACGACTGCGGGCGGGGTGGCAGCAGCCCCCAGGGGCGCTGCGTGTACGTGGGAATAAAGATGGTTTTGCTGGGAAATGCGTCTGGGCCGCTGCATGGAGATGCCCTGGCCGGAGGGAAGGGGTCTGGGAGGGGCCTCCAGGGGCTTGCGGTCACCATGTGTGTCCCTGAACATCCAGGCATGGGCGCCCTCTGCACCACAACCATCTTCCAGAGTGCAGTCTGCAGTCAGCCCTGTCTTCTCCGGGAGCTGCCCTCTGCCTCCCTGCAGCGTCCAGCCATGGGGCTGAGCTGGGGCGGGGAGGGGGGGCTTGGGGGGGGGGGCTACATCTTCCTTGGCTCCTCCAAGGCTCCCTGTGTGGGCCTGAGGGAGGGCAGAAGGCCTAGACTCAGGGGACAGGCTCTGGGGCTCTGGCCTCTTGGTATGAGGAGCATCTTCCAGTCCCAGTGGGACCATTGAAATGTGAGGGATGGGGGGGGGTCCTCTTCATCCCCGTGAGGATGGACTTGGGGAAAGCATGAGGCGGGACTTGGGGGCAACATGAGGCGGGACTTGGGGGCCACCAGCCGAGGTGTGCGTGCGCTGTCCCAGGCGGCACCTCCGGGCCAGCTCACTGGGCCTCCACAGGGAGCCTGGAGGGAGCCAGGCTTCACCGTTTTCTGAGGACTGTGGGCTCCGGGAGGCCAGGGGATGAGGGCAGTCACGGGCGCCAGGGCGGCTGCCACACAGCGTTGGCTCCAGAGTCCTCCTCCTGCTCCCGTAAGAAGAAACCCCTCAAAGTAGCCATGGAGTCGTGGGGAAATCCCTCACATCCAGGTGCACACCTGTCCCCACTGATGACGGTGTCATGTCTTCTGATGGCACCCGGGCAGTCGGGCTCCCTGTTGCCCCCCTGTCCTGGCTGCACGTTTGTTCTTCATTCCGAGCTGCGGGGTGTCCTACAGGTCACTGTGCGCTGCGCGGGAAGGGGGAGAGCAGGCTGGTTTGGGGAATCCTGGCCAGGGTGCCCCCATGCTCCCCAAACGCTGATCTTGGGGAGGCCTGCCCGCACCCATGCCTCCATCGGTCATCAGCCATCACTGGGCACGGGTGTCTTAGGGGGCTCTGGCAGAGAAAGATGGTGTCCGTGGCCAGTTGTTAGGACAGACAGTGCTGAGGCATCCCCGGAACCCCTACAAGCATTTGCTCTGGAGACTCTGGGCCGGGAATCAGAGGGCTCGGAAAGTCCCCACTTGTGGTCCCCACGACCTACTTGACGGGACCCTTCCTCCAGATGAGCTGGCACGAGTCCCCACAGCCTCGCAGGTCTCCTGGGAGGCCCTGGACGTGACTCACGCAGTCTGAGGGCCCGTCCGTCTGGGATGCCTGCGTGCCAGCCTGGGCTCTCTCTCGGTGCTCATTTTAGCAAAATATCTTGCGATCAAGCTGGGCTGTGTGAGGGTTCGTTTTCCCTACTTCACCGCAGTCTCTGAAGGCCAGTCTCCACCCTCCTCCCATAGTCTGTCCTTTGGAATGTCCTTTGTCGTGGTTCATTCCGAAGATCATGCTTCAGGGCTGTGTATTGTGTGAATTCGTACAAAGTGCATGGACATTAAAAGATGTTTTCCAACCCCACACACAATCTACAGAGGTATCCGTAAGGTGTTTCTAGGTTGTAAGTCTCCTAAAAATATATAAATAGAACAATTGGTAAAGTGCTCCTGCCCTTTACAATCTGTTCATATGAAAACAGCCAAATGTAGATTTTTCTCTTGCAAATTGTGCTGAAGTGGAGCCTCAAAGCCATCTATACAGACCAACCTATGCCACTGGGAGCACAGTGGTGTTATCAGTACCGAGAGGGTGATTCAGATCACACACCATCCTTCCCCCCCTATCTTTACCTCGATGTTGGCTTTGCTGGATCCCTTGTGCTGTCCCAGAAAGCAATGGATATACCACTATTGTAGTCTCTGTGTACTTCTGATAAGTACGTCTTGTAGGCCTGGATTAATCTTTTCAGGGCATTCGCTATTGGTTGCTCTGCGTGTGCAAGATATTGACAACCTCTAGATAAAACTGACATTAAAAGAATTTTCTCCAATGGTATTTGGAGAACAGTCATAAAGTAACTAAACAAACATAATTGCATTATACTCTAATGTGTCCAAAGTTTAAGCTTTAAGTTATATATAGATAAAAATGAGGATAAAGTTTTTCCCCTCAGTTCAGCAATAAGACCAGAATATCTGCTCTCACTCTCTTTTTTCAACTTAATATTGCAGGTCCTAGTTAGTATAGTGAAGCTAGAAGTGGCAATAGAGGCATACGGTTTGGAGAAGAAGAAATATATCTGTCATTATGTGCTGATGTCATTATGTGATGACGAAAATTCCAAGGACTCTCCAAGAAACTCATACTTGTAATAGATTACTTTAGCGAAATCTCAGAATACAAGATCAGTGTAATATGCAACATCGATCATATTACCATAGTCTAGCAACGAACAATTGGAAATGAATATCTAGAACATATACAATCTTTCTCTCAGAAATGAGATGTTTGGTGTAAGTCTTTTAAAAAATGTAAAGGACCTGCACAATGAAACTTACAGAACTGATGAAAACAAACAAGCCCATGTAAGCACAAGAACATACTGCTTTCATGAACTGAAAGAGTCAAGGTAGTAGATCGTCAATTCTTGTAAAATTGACAGACAGGCTTAAAATGGAATTCCTGTCAGTTCCCCATAAGGCTTTCTTTGGTCAAAATAGACAAACTTATTCTAAAACTTATATCAAAGTTAAAGGAAGAGTGACAGCAGCAAAATGATGGACAGACTAGGATGGTCCAAGCTCTTGTTTCTGCACAGAAAATTAAAAAAAAAAAAAAGAAAGAAAAGAAGAACACACACACACACACACACACACACTCTCAGAAACCTCTAAACCAACTTTATAGGAGCTCCAGAAAATAGCCAAAGGCTTCCAGTGATCAGCATATGCCCAATCAAGAAAAAACATCTTCAAAAAGGTAAGAAGGTTTTGTGGCATTTTACCCACCCTTGTCCCATACCTCCCAGCAGGGCCATGGTCTTAGTCCTGTGCAGGAGCAGGGCTGGTCCCCGGTTCCCCTCCTCCATTGTGGGGAGCAGAGCAGACCTTCCTTGCAGATAACTGTGTTCCCTCATTCCAATCTTTCTGGGGGCCTCCTGAAGGCCTGGAGCAAGATGTTCTTGTGTGGTTTGTACAGGTTGGACACAGGTGGGAAAAGGCAGGTGCTGCTCCTGAACCTACAGGGCACCTCTGAACCTACAGACGCCTGAGCTAGGAGATTCAGGCTGGGGACACGCAATTGACCGTTTAAAGCTCAGGAGATAAGCTAAAGTAAGACTTTGGGAAATGAGGATTTTCTAAAGCAGCCTGTATACAGGGGAGTTTAAAAAGCCATGTGCAGGACAGGCAAGAATGCTCAGAAAAGTCCTGAGAAGACCTCAAGCTTCCACCCCAGGCTGACTCCTAGACCAGAGCAAGCCTAGCAAAGGGGGAGGGGGGACAAGGACTCCAGCACAGAGTCAGCATGCCTGGGGGAGGTAGCTGTTCTCTCTCATTATTTGTTATTTTTGTTTGTTTATTTGTTTCAGCTCTGGAAATTCAAAGAAATCTTTCAAAACATAAGCTAAACACAAACTAAAGAAACAAAGACTTCAGTGTTTAAACTCAGCAAGTAATCAATCGTCTTTGCAAAAAGTAATAATAATAATAACTGGAGGTGTGCCTGGGTGACTCAGTCATTAAGCATCTGACTCTTGACTTCGGCCCAGGTCATCATCTCACAGTTCATGAGTTCTAGCCCCGCATCAGGCTCTGTACTGAGAGTGCGGAGCCCGGTCGTGATTCTCTCTCACTCTCTCTTTGCCCCTCCCCCACTCTCTCTCTCTTTCAAAATAAATAAATAAACTTAAAAAAAATGGAAGCATCAAAATGAACACACTACTACAGACTTCAAAAATAGGTAAAAACCCAACAAACCATGGTGAACAGGAAGATTCTTATTTCCAGAGTTACCAATAATATCCAATTTCCAACAAAAAAGTCACAGGCATACAAAGATACATAAAAATAGTAAGCTCATCTTGAAAAAAGAGCAAAAGCACTTCTATGAATGTAGGATAGTTGTTTTATTTGTTTGTTTGTTTGTTTGTTTGTTTAGCAAGTATATGAGTGGGGGAGGGAAACAGAATCTGAGGCAGGCTCTGCAGTGTCAGCACGGAGCCCCATGTGGGACTCGAACTCCCGAACCCTGAGATCATGGCCTGATCCAAAAGCAAGAGTCAGATGCTTAACTGACTCAGCCACCAGGTGCCCCGAGGATAGTTGTTTTAACAAATTGTGTTGAAACAATTGAATGCCCACAGGCCAAAAAAAACAAAAAACAACCCTCCCAAAACCTCCACCTAAACTTCACATTTTATATATAAAAATGAACTCAAAATGGATGATACATCTGTACATAATGTAAACACATCTGTACGTAATGTAAATACCTCTATACATAATGTAAAACGTAAAACTATAAATCGACAAAAAACATAGGAGAAAATCTTTATGATTTAGAGTGAAGCAAAGGTTTCTTAGCCATGACACCAAAAACATGATCTATGAAATTAAAAACTGATAAATTGTAATCATCAAGATTACAGACTTTTGTTCTGAAAAAGACCCCATGAATAAGATGAATAAACAAATTGATATATTGGTGCCACCCTCAGAGTCCACTTCGATTTCAACAGTTTTATATGTACTCATTTGTATGTTGGTGTATAATTTTTTTAAAGCGATTCTTTTTCTTTTTTTAATTTAAATTTTCATTAGTTAACATACAGTGCAATATTGGCTTCAGGAGCAGAATTCACTGATTCATCACAATATGAAATTTTATGACATGGACTCTTATAAACACCACAGTGAAGAAGATGTATCACCGGGGTCGTACCTAATGCTACTCTTCACAGACCCGCCAGCCTCTCCTCCCTCCCTGGGGTCCTCCATAACCCCTGGCAACCACAAACATGTTTTCCATCTTGACAACCTTCTCTTCTTAAGAATGTTGTATAAAAGGAATCATATATATGTTATATAAGCAAAATGTTATATCAATGACTTTTCACTCAGAAAAATCCCCTTGAGATCCATTCAAGGTGCACACATCAATTTGCTCCTTTTTATCAGAGAGTAGCATTTACTAGTATAGCTGTACCACAAATTGTATGGCTATTTAGTGATTGGAGATCATTTGGGTTGTTTCCAATTCGGGGTTCTTACAACTAAAGCCACTATGAACGTTCATGTACAGGGTTTTGCATAGACATGCTTTTGATTTCTCTGGGATAAATGCCCCGCAGGGTGATGCTGAGGATTTGGTAAGTGTATGCTTACTTTTTTTTTTTTTTGAAGAAACTGCAGTCTGGGGATGCAGGGGACTTGGGTGGAGTCTAGGGAGTCTGGGGGGTGCAGTTGACCTGGAAGTGGTGGCAAGAGTGTCTCTAGTCACAGGAGACATAAGCCACTGTGCTTGTAACCCAGGTCACAGGGCACTCGAAGAGAGTCACAGGGGTATCTAGGAGCACAGAGATCTTGGAAGTAACCATAGAGGTGTTGGGGGGCACCAGAGGCTTGAAAGGAGTCATAGCAGTTTCTGGAGGCACAGAGGACATGGGAGGATTCCCAGAGATTTGGAGTGCATGGCAGCCTAGAAGCAAACAGTTGTCTCAAGGAGGAGTGGTAAGACCCAGGGAACACTAGCATCATTGGGTGGATGGTGGGTTCAGAGAAGCACCAGCAGCATCAGGGTGCATGAGGGCCTGAAGGAGCACCAGGACTGTCTGGAGGTGTTGTGACGTGTATGGTCACACGAGGGATGTGGAGGGAGTTGCAGGCACTGTGTGGGCAGCAGAGAACTGGGAGAAGTCACAAGAATGTTTAAGGTACAGGAGATTTGAGAAGAGTTCTCTGCCCAGGGTCCCATGAGACTGAAGTGGAGATGTTCACTGGGCTGCTTTCTCATTGGGAAGCTCTGGGTAGAAAATCCACTCGCAAGCTTGTCCTTGCTCCTGGCACAATTCAGTTCCATGCAGCAGAAGGTCTGAGGCCCTGGTTTCTTCCCAGTGTCGTTGAGGGCCACTCTCAGCTTCATTAGGCCAGTGCATCCCTTGCCGTGTAGCCCCACCATTTTCATGCCAGCAACACCAAACCTTTCTCATGCTCTGAACTCAGACGGGGATCACACCACTGGCTTTCCTGGGGCCAGTGTGCAGATGGCAGATCATCTGAGCCTTCACAATCATGTGAGCCAATCCCTCATAGGTAAACAATCTCTGCCACTCCCTGTTTCTTGCTCTCCTGATTTGTATTAGCTCTGTTTCTCTGGAGAACCCCAACAAATGTAGCAACCACTATGAAAGTCACTAAAAATATAGGTATAGAGTTAACAGAGGAATTAGATGGTACAATAAAAAATGTTAGTGGAAAAGACAGAAGGAGAAAAGTAAAAGTGGGGGAAAGATAAGAGAAACACAGAAAACAAGTAGCAAACTGGAAAATGTAATTCAAACCACATCAATAGTCACATTAAGTACAAATAGACTAAGCACTCTAATTTAAAGATAGACATTGAAAGACCATATTACAAAATTTAAAAAACAAGGCCCTTATAAATATGATCCCTAAGAGGGAGAAGGAAAGAAATGAGAAATTAAAGTAATCCAACTTCAAATGGAATAAGTAAAACTTATATTTGCAGAAGTCATGAACCTCTATGTAGAAAATTCTAATGAACTTGCCAAAACAAGAGACTATAACTAATAAATAACTTGAAGATCCTAAGAAGCAATATTTCTTACAAAAGTCCATGATATTTCTGTATACTAGCTATAGAAAGATGAAAATAAACTAAAATAATTTCATTCACAATAGCATAGAAAATAGTTAGATATAAATTTAATAAAGAAGTACAAAATCT